>NW_010973123.1:1451039-1555097 GCF_000737465.1 Haliaeetus leucocephalus
TTTTTATGGTTTCCCCCCCCCCCCCCCAGATAATGGCAAATTAGCAAGTGACTCCCCTGTTAAAGAAGCTCTCAAGGTCCACTATGTAGTTGTCCAGACACTTCTTTCCTGAGTGGCAGAATTGCCATCTTCCAGCTGTAAACCTAGGCAACAGATTTTCTTCTGCATTCCAAATAAATTTCAGGTGAAGAGGTGTCTGGTGAATCTTTGCTTTTTGAAGTACAGTTTCATTTTCTTTATTTTGTTTTTATTTAATCCTATTCTGAGGATTAGGATATTGATCAGAAATTATCCTAGTAGATAGGCATACACATCGGTTGTAACTATAAAATGTGCGGACTAAGCATCATCTACTTTAATGTAAATTTTACCCTAGTACGGAGAACCAGATTCTGTGCCATTTCCTAACTGAATCTGAGAGTTTTGGTGGTTTACAGGACTTTTGCTGCAGGTCTTCACAAAGGCAAGTTTCACTCTAAGCATCTTGGCAGTACAATATACTTTGCTTTGTCAAAATCATTATGTATAGTGATTCTTACCAGCTCTTATCTCCTGTCACAAAGCTAACTTGACCTGCATTTAAAATACTAACAATTCTTTTATTTAGTGCTGTGTCTAGGACACTAGTTAATATTTTATGGCCAATGTGTAGCAGTGATACCTGATGATATTTGCAGAGTTTTGTTGGCCTTTACAGGATGTTAAGTTTATGGATGCTATTGAAACTATTGTCCAATTGATGGCAAGAGCGACTTCATTTCAGTATGAGGATTTTATGATCCAGATCCTCAGTAGGTGTAAATCAGTATAGTTCAAGTCAGTGCAGCTATATTGCTTTATACCAGCAAAAAGCCCCTGGTTCTTGAAGTACAGACTAATATATTCTTTGGTATACTACATGGTGCTGCAGGTATCTTGCTTCTACCAAGGAAGCTACTAGTTTTTAATCCCTGCTTTATCTCATCTGTTATAATATTCTGCTAGAGGCTGTTTTTAGCTGTTACTTAGCCTTTTGATAATGTAATTTTAGAAAAGAGTAACTCAAACTTGTTTGCTGCTAAAAATAGCAGGATTTATGCAGGTTTAATGCTAAAGACTGTAAACATTTTATTCATGGTTCCAAACTTAGGGATCATTGTTTTACTGATTATTTCTAAATTTGAGTTTCAGTTTGATCTTTCTAATTTTCTTTAAATGTTGTGCTGTTAGTTTGACAACATTCTTGCTAGATAATAACAGCTTCCCAAATAGAAGGTTTTCATGTCAAAGAATTTCAATATCAAAAGCATTACTCGTTAGTTTGTTCATTTCCATAATTCTTCCTTCCTTGTTTCCATAAATTGTTGTTCGTTAGTTTATGCCGGTAAAAGAAAGAAAACAACCAACAAAACCCCAGAACCAAACCAAACAAAAAACAAAACCAAAAAACCCAAATCACTTCTGGTAAATGTGGATTCACCCCCCCTTTTTTTTCCCTTTTTTCTTTTATTTTATATGAGTTCAACCCTCTGATTCAGAATGGACTTCCAGTCTATTTTCTATGTGTTAGAATATTTGTTCACTGCTATGTATAGTGTTATGGGGGAATTATCTTCATTTGAAAATGCCAAGCAGTAGAGTGCAATCTTTTCTAGAGTGACTAAAATGTCTTCAAAATTTTCCAAGCTTGATATCTGAACAAATATTTTTACATACTCCTCAAAACAAGTGATAATTGGAATTTGTTGTATTTTTTGTGGGTGTTCTGGTATTCTGTTTTGTTTGTTTCTTCTTTTTGTGTTGTGGCTGTTGTCTAAACTGTAGGACTAAAATAAATTTCCTTCTCAAATACACTGCAGACATTAGAAGCTCAGAAAAGAGCTCCACTTTCAGTGTTCCAGTTCTTTGTAAGAATGAAATGGTAAATGGTGTACTGTAAATATTTTAAGAACTACACTTGGAAATCTGGCAGTCTTTCTTGTTCTGTAACCTGAAAAACCTTGATTTGATTATTTATTTTTTTTTTCGAGGACTTACCTTTTCAAACAAACATTCTCCAAAATGTTTGTTTCTCAGATGAACCAAAAAATACTATGTATATTGTGGACACCATCATTATACACCTAGATCACTAGCAGAGTTTGAAACACTCACTAGAGCAGTACTAGGCTGCTAAGACCTATGCAGGCAGCACCCTGGAACAGTTGTAGAAAGAATGTTACAAACATGTCCATTTAAAAGAATTTTCAGAGATTCTTGAATCTAAATATGTAGAAACATCCTCTTTTATAGAAGTGAATAGTATTAAATGGAAAAAAATGGCATCCACAGTGTAGGCAAATGAGATAGGAATGATCCTCTGTGCCTCCTGTGTTGGGACAATTAAGGGTTTTTTGGGTTTGCTTTTTCCAACAAGAGTTGTGAGGTACACTGTACAATCTGCAGTAATTGAAAAATTTCAACTGAAAAATTGAAATTTGGTCTAATTCTTATCCATTTATCATACTTTAACTAAAGGGTATTCTGATCAGAAGGAGCAGCAGCAGCAGAGAGAGCATATATATATATATTTTCCTTTGGGAAAGAATTACGGGTCCTATCTGTAGCTTTAGCTGTGTATGTAAGGTACATATCAAACAGCAGTCTTGATAGGAAATGCTCATGTGTACAGTGGCTTCAGAATGTATCTCAGCATGCTAATTGACATGTGAAAATTGCAATTTTGTATAATTTATAGTTTAGCTCAATTTAGTATTAGAAGTAGCATACTGTAGTAATTAGACACAAGCTGTGGACCAAAGTCTCATTGTGCTTAGTGTTCTACAAAAAATCGAGCATAAAAGTGTGGTACAAAAAAGGGCTACAATATAAGTACAAGACAAGGGATGAATGCAGAAGGAGGAGAGGCAAAAATGAAGCAGTGAGAAAATACTGGTCAAAATGGTAAGTGGAACTTCTGGTATTTTAACAACCTAATTATTGTCAAGCTTTGCAACAGACGGGAATTTTGTGGTGGGGTATGAAGAAAAGAGAGTGAACGTGACTCATGGATGTTTTATGAAGATCACCTAGTTGATGAAGTGGGAAAAGCTAGAAAGAGATGTAAGTGTGGGTGAACAGGTCACTCAACCACTTGGTGCTAATTAGTGATGATAGCTGAGGAGAGTCCTTTGTAGAACTCTGCAACAGAGGTAAGCAGTTTTGTCTTTTTTCCTATAGAGAAGTCAGACCCCATAATGGGATTAAAAGAGAGTAATGACATGGCGAAAACAATGATTTAGGAAAATTATCATTCTGCATGGGAGTAGGCAGGGAAGCCTGTATTAGCCAAGGCCAAAGACAGGCAGGATGAGTGTATTAACTCTGTGGATGATTAGGAAAGCAATATGCTAGAGGTGACAGCTATTCCCCAGTAGAGGATGCTGTAGATGTTTTAATTGCAAAAGAGGGTAAAATATTAGTTTGGACAGAGAAGGCAGCTGAGAAGGAGTTTTGACCTTTATAGATTTGCTTGGGATCAGAAAGCGCCTTTCTTTGGGCTCCCATTGCATTTCAGACTTCTGATTCAGATAAAGCTGAATTTGCTGATAAGAACAAAAAATGTGGGTTGGGGTTTTTTTGGTTGTGGGATTTTTGTTTTGTTTGTTTGTTGTTTTTTTTTTAAACACAGAATTTTTTTCTGAAGTGACTTCTATTTTTGCAGAATTTTTCCAAGACAAAGCAACCTGGGAAATGACCAACTAAGGAAACTACCACTGAATTCAGAAGGTATTTGAATTGTGTGCACTGCTCCTTTTGGATGTGCAGGGGAGATGAGAGTTTTCCAGCTGTGCCAAGTTTAGCCTTGCTGGATGGAGGGAAGGAAATACCAGAGCTATGTAACAAGGAAATTATGTGGTAGAGCTGATTTAATAGTATCTAGCATTGAGCACTTAATGTAGATCACCATTGTAGATCTTAGGCAATTTGACTATGATCTGCCAGGAGATACAGGAATGGCTTTTCACTGTTCAGGACAGTGTGAGGTATGATGCAGAAATGTTTTAGTCCACCAAGGAGGAGATGCAAACAAGGTTCCCTTATTTACTTGTGCTAAGATGGTGTAGACACATCTGTAGACAAATGGGAAAGTAGTCGGTTGTAGGGCTGTCACACCTTCATCCAAAACAGCTGCAGACACAGGACTTTACCTGGAAAACTTTAAACAGGAGACTGATTTGAGTTTTCTCTTGGATTTCATTGCACTCCAGAGTGGTGTATTGCTGAGGTATAGCTCCTGGAGCTAAGTGTCTTCAGTGGTGTAGTAGCAGTTGGAGCCAGGCTGGACTTGGTGAACCCAAAGGGAAAGTGGAGCAATGCAGTCTAAGGCAGAGTTGGGGCCAAAAGCCAGGGAAACCAAGTCCTCTCTACAGTCCTAGAGGAAAGCATGAAGAAAAATCGAAGTTGAACTTTGGTTTATGAAACTAACTGGAGGGCTGCATGAGTAACTACAGCAGTTTCAAAGGTGTGTTGACAAGGTTGGACAAACTGCTTGTATCATTTGGGAAATGGCAAAAGGGAACTCCTTTCTGCATGTGCTCCCCTCCTCTGTCCCATCCCTCTGGCTCTCGGGGTGGGGAGCAGGGGAGGGGATATGGACGAACTAGTTATTGCTGAGTAATCAACAGTGTGTGTTTACAGCTTATCAGTAATTTTCTGGGAACTGCTTGCATGCACGTGTCTTGCAGTGAAGAAATAACTCCTAGTAGTCTTACCATCAGTGGAAGAGGGCTGCCTGAGCTACCTTGTGTATGCCAATGGCTGAGTGTTTACTGAAGAAGCGTGGACAGACTGTAAATTCCTATCTTAGCTTAATCCACCCCTTGAGGTGTGTTTTATGTGAGGCTCCCTTCTCATCTTTCCTGCTGTCTCTCTGTAATTGTTCACTTTTGGCAGACTGTGATACATTAATCTCTGTCCAACCCTATCCCTTACAAGGGGAGAAACAAGAAGATCAGGACACTTAAGACTGTCTTATAGAAACCACGTCTGTCCTAATCATGAGACGACAATAGATGTTGGGTGGTTTACTTCCTATTTCTGTGCTTAATTGTCCCATATGTACAGTACAGCTGGAAGCTTAACTCTTCTATGTGGAATTCTTTGACATCTCAAGATTTAAAAGCAGCAGAAACTTGCTTTTTGCTCCTTCATAGATGCACCTTACTACAGCACACTTACTATGTAACGGTGTGGAATACTTAGCATTTGGAAACAAGTGCATGTACTCTGTGATTGAATGTAGAAATATGACATTTTTCAGTTTACTCATGTTTATCCTGTTGGAGAGCAGCTGCTATATTTCAAGTCAGGAGAAGGGTCATACTTTTAAAACAGGGTATTAAATTAGGAGAGGGTGCATCCTGCACTTGGATCGCATCATAGCTGAATTCATATAATCAAATTAGAAAATATACAAAATATGCTATGAATTCACCAGAACATATGCTTCTCTGAAAATAGTGTATTTGGCATTATGATAAGCAAGTTATTGTTCAGAGTCTTTGTCAGAATCAAGAAAGGGAACGAATGAGAACACTGACAGCTACTCAAGTCATGAGAAAAATAGTGCAATGCATATATTTTATCATAAAGGATCTAAAACTGTAGACAATTTCTGCTGATGAAAATTTAGTAAATATGGAAGAATAAATAAATAAAATTTCCCCAAGAATTTTAATACGTATGAGCCCAAACCTGCAGCACTTAGACATAAATGCTGTCCTGAATATGTCTTTTTGGATGAGAGCTCTGATCCTGTTGGAAGTTGGTGGAGATGGTTTGGCCATTTGCACTGGGCAGGTGTTCCATTTACAATTCCAAAAAATTGTAATTTTTTAAGAAAATTCCCTAAAGGTGATTGTGAAAAGACTTATCTAACCCTGAGTCAAAGGGTCAATGTGGTCTACTGCCTTCTTTGGTAAACTGGTCCCTTGATAAATTAACGTTTCTCTTCTTGTTCTTTCTTTTTTTTCTTTTTGGACTCGTTTCTTTTGTCCTTTTGCTTTTCATTAGTTGATCAGGTATGATTATTCAGACTGAATATAACAGATACCATTCTATCATGGAATGTTCTTTTTTCTGTTGGGCATGACTCTTGTTACTGGTTGCTCTTTAGTTATTTAATAAAGGGATATTATTTCTTTTCTAATGCAGGCTTGTTACTTCAAATGTTTGCCATGCAGACTTTTTTTTTTCTTGAGATTATTTTTTCCAAAATTTTTTTATTCTTCAATCATTTTATCCTCAAAGGAAGAAATGTGCTTTTCCTCTTCCTTTAGTCTTTCTGTAACATTTTAGCTCCATGTTCAGGATATTTATTTGACCTTTTATATCTCCTACATCTAATGACATTTGTTTCGTTAGCTTTTGTAAAGATGAATGACCTTCTAACTCTTAAAAAAAAAAAAATCCATTTTCCGCTTTCTTTGCTCTCTTTTCTTGCTATAGAGGTAAGCTTTGCTCTTTCATTTTACTTGCTTTAAAGTCTTAGTGTGAAATCCTAGCCCTCATTAAGTCAGGGGAAAGACTTCTGCTGGCTTAGTTAGGTCCAGTTTTGACTCTCAGTTTTACTGAGAGGGCAAAGCTGTTGCCCATATTTGCAACTAAAGAGTTAGTCTTTTTAGACCTCTTTCCCCACAACAGTAAACATGGAGGTTTTAGTATCTACTTTTGGTAAATGGTGGTTCTATGCCCAGAAGAGGGTACTAACAGAGATTATCATTGGAGTTGAAAAAAAAAAATCTGTTTCCTTATTTAAAAAAAAAAAAAAAGGTAAATGTCAAAGTGTAGCTCTTTATTCAGAATTGGAAAATGCTGTAATTCTTTATAAAATGAAACATGAGTAGCTCAGTTAACGGAAAATGTGTCTGGGATGTACCAGATGTATGTACAAAGTCATCAACTGCCTCGTGCAGAGAACAGGCAGAGCCTCTGTTTCTGGAAAGTAGCTTAACCAAGTGGCTGTTTTGCTGGGTGTGGTGCCACTCTGAGCACTCCCAATGGGGGAAAAAATCAGCTTTAAAGACAAAACCTCCTTCTGCTAACACATATTCAGAGATTTATGGCAAATGAAAATTGTCTCATGGTAATTTCATGGCAACTTTTTTGTTGATTCTTGGATTTCTCAGGTGATTTAAGGAACATTTGGTTAAATTACAGCAGGAAGAAAATGAGAGAGAATGGAAGAGTGACAGAGCACTATTATTACCTTTTCATGTTAAATTTCCTTCTTATCATACATACTCCAAGTATGTCATCCTGTTTTCTTGTGAAAAATAGGAATTACATCAGAATAACCCACATGAAAGCAAGAATTTGTAGGCCAGTGAAATTTTAAGGGGCACAAAATGACATTTTTTTTCCTTTGAGGTTCCTATCTAATTATTTGTTAAAGGAGTGCTATGTTCATCTGTGTATTCCCATGATGAACTTATGATTTATTTTAGCTGATTCCTTTGGAAAAGATGGATACATGAAGAATTAAACTACATATAAACTATGATTCAGAACACTCATTTCTACTGTGGTGGTTTGCCTAAGTCAAATGACAGACTGGCTATATAACACATTAATGCAAAAATTAAATGTTTTCTGTGCTCTAACTCTATATTTTTTAATCACAAAATTTCAGTGGGCAAAAGCTGAATGATCTGGCTCCTAAATTTTCTTTAGTTTGAAAATAAAGGAAATTTATTGCTATTCTTGCTATAAATTTGTATAAGTTTTAGCTCATTTTAATGGTTCTCTGATGAAATGCATAGTTATCTTGCAGGGACGCTGACATCAACAAGTGGGAGAATTAATCTCTGTATAACACTTAGCTATGTGTGAATCACGAAGCAATATTTTTGTTCTGATCTCACTGGTAAAACATCTTAGGAGCTGGATTTTATTTCCCTCTGCTGTCTTATTTCCACATGAGATTGATCAATGCTAAAAAAATCCCTCCCTTATAGGGAGTGTTTTAGAAGTTGTTCATGTAAAGAGTAAGGCAAGTAAGTGCAGCATGGTATATACCTCTACAATCCCATATGGAACGTAGCAGCTCCCCAATAGTTGCACAAAGCCATCTGCTCTTCAAGTGTAGTGTTGTAAATAGATGTAAGTCTTCTAGACCTAGAGCAAGCACAAATCAGCCCCCCCGTGAGCAATGCTGGCTCAATGGAGAGGAGGTTGAGCGCGGAGCTGGGACCTGCAAGGAGCAGAGACCATCCTTGTGCCCCTTGAGCTGCGAGGCTGATGGTATGCAGAAGTCCCACTATGTCTGTCCGAAGCCTGCGTTAATGGTTACATTTGTGGCTGTTTCTTATTCTCCCTTGCAGCAGTTTGTAGTTCTCTGGAAACTGAAAAAAGTGTTGTGGTTTCAGTGCTGCAGATTATTCCCTTCTGGGGTCTCAAAAATAAGAGGCAAATTCTCTTCTCAGCTATACAGTAAAAAAGGGAACTGTTGTTGCAAAGCTGCTTTGTGCTTTTGCTGCTTTCTAATAAACACAACCAAACATATTGTAAATATTTTTTTCCAGTTTCTTTTATATAAATAGCAAATCCTGTAGATGACTGAATTAATCTAATAGGGATGGGTAACCATGTGACTGGAACCTGATTCTTTCATCTATCCCTTGGCTTCTTGAGTGTATGAAGCACATCAGCAAGGTTATCGTATCAATAATTTATTCTATGATGCTGTGTTTGGTGATTACTTTTTTTTTTTGGTCAAATTGGATCTTTTCCCATATTCTTCCACACCTGTTAATGACAAGCAGTGCATGGTCTACAATTCAAGTTGGCTTATCCTCATGGGATACTTGCTCTCTTTCCCTTCCAAAAGCAAACATTAGGATGACATGTTATTAAGGAGTGTTAAAGATTAAATTTATTAAGAGGTGTGGTTTTAAATATTTCAATTTTTTGGCGCTCATCACAGACTTGTTTAGAGAAGTACAGAGTTATTAAAAATGCTGTAGTAACAGAAAAGGTCTGGCTGAAATACACCAAGAAAAGTCCATCCCCACACAGCCTGCTCCGAGTCCCTTGGGGCTGCACCAGGGCTTTATCGTGATTCATCTGTGAGGTATCTGTTGGCTCATCTCACCTCTGAACTGAGCAGCATATGTCAGCCACCTTAATTCTGTTTCTCCAGGGAATATGTACTACTGGAGCTGTGTCCAGTTTTATTTTAAAAGGTGTTCTGGTGTAACCTGTGTTAAAAGATACAGCCAATGTTTTCTCATTGACTCCAGTAACCTCAGTTTCCTTTCTGCTAGATGGCAAGTAGTGAACAGAGGCTGCCTGTGATGTTTACCCTTGCGAAAACAGCATGTGCACATCCTTTTTGCTTGTTCATATTAGTATGGAGGTTTTAAAGGAAGCTGCTTGCTGTTACTTGACGGCGCTGGTGGTGAGTCCAATTTTGTGAGGGAAAATTGCTACAGGCCATTCATTGTGGGCTTAACTCAAAACTGCTTCCAAGAGCTCCTTCCTGCAATGCCTCCACATCGAGGAATCCCCAGTCTTTAGACATTGCCACAAAATGGGGATGGCCATTGACATCAGTGAGGCACAGCATCCTCCAGCGGGGCTGGGGGAATCTTGGCTGGTCCCAAGCGAGGAAACTCTGCTGTCCAAAGGGCTGGGATAGCAGGGACCTTTTCCATGAAGCCAGGGAGCTCTTGGAGGGCTCTGGGCTCTTTGGCTTGCCACTGCTCCTTGAGCTTCCCACGGAGTGCTACAACTTTGTTCTAGGACCGAGGTGGACCTTACTGTGCACCAGAAAAAAGGCTGAGTGAGCACAAACAACCTGAGTGTGTAGTTAATCTTCGCAACTGAGAAACATATATGTGCTTTTCTCCACTCTGAAACCCCAACTCAGCTAGAAGTGATGACTTGGAAGAGGAATCACTAGGTAAAGGTCTGTGGACTGTGGGAAGTATGGAAGTGGCCACCATGACCTCTTTTGGCCTTAAACTCTACAGAATTAGGTTGATTGTGTGCATCCAATTTAGAAGGCCTCTGTTCTGTAAAAGTCGCCACCACTTCCAGCCCTTTCCTGACAGTACTGACAGGTTAAATGGATGAAGAAGAGGTTGTGATTTTAAAACCGGTTTATTTTGTAGAGTTCTGTAAGTGTCTGTGTGTTATTACATGCGTCTAAGGGAAGAATGTGTAGAATAAAAATACCGTATTTGGAAACACATTCATGTTTTCTCTCTTCCTCTATTTAATGTAACTTGGCCATAACTTCGCATTAAGTTACATTTAGGTCTGGCATGTATCCTCCCTGGATCACATTCTCAAAAGATAGCAGGCTGCATTGCTCCATTGATTTCAGTGAAGTACGACAATTTATGTATCAGTTGTAGAGGGAAGCATAATGAAGGGTATGTTCATTCAAAACCAGAATTGAATACCTTTCAATCTGTCCTCACCCTCTGCCCTCTAGAATAAACTGGAACTAATTGCATTGATTCTTTTTTTTTTTCCTTTTTTTTTGCAAAATACTGAAAATGTGCCTTAATCTGGGATATATTATTTGGGTTTAATAGAAATTTTGCACTGTCTGTTTGCCATTCTTCCTCACGCCTGCTGTCGGAAATGCATCAGGAAACAAAAGTGAGCCTAATTGACAGCTCTGTGGAGGCTGAAGGTAGGCTGTGACCTGAAATGAGGACTGTTCTCATAATGAGAGACAGCTGAAAGATTATGTATATAGAGCCACTAAAATAGATTCCCTGGCTCTTTTTCATAAACCAGCAGATGGTAGCAGAGTCTACAGATCTCAGAGAAGGCAAATGTACATTAAATACTGTAACTGCCCTCATTCATTTGCCATTCATCTTTACTTGTCAGCCTCTTCATAAGTGCCTTCTGTACTGCTGACCCTGAAATTGCATCGTTTAATCTGTAATCATATATTGCCAACATTTCCCCCTTCTATCACATATCAGCTGCATTAATTCTGCCGTACTGTGGACCACCGATAGCTGTAGGCAAGCCTCTGCAGAAAAGAGATATTCATAAAATGGAATAAAGGCAAGAGGAAAGGCTGACTTGCTGGATAGAAAGCGGTGGGGAGAAGGGGAAGTGCGAGGAAAGAGGGGTGTGGGCATGGATTTGTCTGTCCGTCCACTCCCCTTTCACGTGTTCCTGGAAGTCTAAGCGGCCTGTTACTAATATTTAAGAGTTGCCAGAGTGCTCAATCCCTGGCATAAGAAAGCACAGAGAAAACACAAGTCCTGCTTATGGAGTCTCATATTTGAACAGAGGTGCTGTGTATAGAAATGAGCAAGAAAAATATGCTTTCTGAGTCGAAACCAGCTGGTATAATGAATGTGTGAGAGCATTTCTAATTAAATGGGATTCATGGTGTGTTTTTGAGAGGGGATTTGAAGCGGGAGGCTGAATGCTTTAGCTCATGAAGAGGGGGAGGGACCTAGTGTCCTTGAAGACTGACGTATTTTTGCCTGCTCTTCTTGAGACTGTGCCCAAGGATGGCAGGGCTCAAAAGTTCAAGTATTGTCAACAGTTAGTCATGTTGAAAGTGCTGTTGAGATGTGAGCTACATGCTGTGAGCCTGTCTGCAGTGGCTGGTGAAAAATACGCTTTCAGGAGACACTGACAGACCAAAGAACCCAACATGCCAAAATGATTAACTCAAAAATACCTTTTTATCCCTTGATCCATTTTTCCTCTGAAGGATCAGCTGTAGGATAATAAAGCATCCTGAAGATGCCATTTATGAAAACAGAGTATTAATACCAGCATGTCTGGAGAAAGGATGCAAAGTGCTCAGTTCTAAGTCGGTTTCCATCATACTGGAATATCCTCTCTGTGGCCATGGAAAAAATACAGGATTTCTTTTTACCTCTTGTACACAGATCCTAGCGAGAGTCCAGAAAAGGCTTTCTTTTCAGAGGTGTTATAACAGGAACAGGCTCTAGATGGTACTATGTAATCGCTCGATTGTGCGCTGCCTTTTGTAATGGTTTCTTACTTTTATTTGGCTTCTACAAAATGTAGGGAAAGCAAAGCAGCAAAATGAAGTCAGCAAGAAAGCTTCCAAACAAAAAATAAAAAGGTCATAGATTTTTGTTTCAGACTCCATATTTAGATTAGCTTTCATTCTTGTATAATGGGCTAGATGCTCTAACAGTGCTTAACACATTAGGTTCTAGTATTAATGAGTTATGCTGTATTGAGCCAGTGTTTTCATTACATTTACTGACAAAAAAAAGAAAAGAGAAAAGATTAATGCAGGATTCCCAAAGAGAAAAGCAGTTTCTTTCTTGTGCTTCTGAGTTTTTTGCCCGTCGTAGTGTGTGTGCACAGTGTGTGTGAACATCTGTGAACACGTGCATGACTTCAGTGAGGGCATTTTGCACCCTGAATATAACAGGTTTTTGTCAAAGTCAGGTGATAGGGTCCTATGTGCAGACATGGGAACATCAATTACAAATAAAAAAAAAAAAGAAAAAAAAGACCATTTTAACAGCAGAAACTGTTATCTGTACACAATTTCTCATGACCTTTTGCTCCAGAAGTTAGTAGTAAACGGGAGCCCTTCACCACTCCTGATGCCTAAGGGACGTACACTTCCCACAAGAGAGGAGTGGGAGTCCAAAGCCTTTTGTGTATTCCATTTTTAAGGACTGCCTTACCGAGTTCAGACACACAGCAGGATAAACAGCTATTTTCTACAGAGCTGCAATAAAATATCTCTGAGTACATAATAAATGCTGTAATATGGATTTTTCAGACTGCTAAAGAAAAATAAAATACAAGCCCTAATGCATTTGCTTCCCTAGACATTTTAATTCAAAATTAAGGTTTTCTGTGAAACTCTTCTCAACATAATTGCACTAGAACTCCATAAAACTCCAGTTGAGACAATAAGTGAATTACAATAGACACGTTTTATTTTCCAAATACCATCTTACCAAATTTCTGGCACTTACTGCTCTTAGATAAGCTCCTTTTTATTCTTAATCTACAGTTGTTAATGCACCTGCAGTTCCTGACAATCAGCCAAAGGTACAAACTCTACTCTGACCCCAGCAAAATGAAGATACCTGAATCAAAGAAGAAAATTCGAGAAGTTAAATTTTTGTCCATGGAAATTCCTACCAGGAATTAGGTGTTCATGTTACAAGGTGAATCCATGAATAAGCAGGAAAGGGGTATGTTTATTTGAGATGAGGAAGAGTCTGTGATGATGTAGATATTAATATTGCCTCTAGTTGTGACTGCCTCAGTTGTTTTTCCTATTGCATGGGTGGGCAGAAGGCAATATTTGCTCTCTGTCAATGGTTTCTGGAAGTGTGGGATATACATTTCCAGCAGTGGGGAAAATGGTTTATATATAACTAAAATTGAGCCTCTTCTACTTTCGTCACATGAGCTTTGACTTCATACCCGCGTGTGCTGTTGCTCTTCTATATTGTTTTTTTTTACTTATTGGTCTCATCAGTGTAATATTTGGGAGCCTTCCAGTACCCTTTTAGACAAGGTAACAGCTGTCATTGTTTCTCCAGGGAAGAGATCTGTGTTCAGTGTAACGCTTGGGTTTCTGATGTACGCAGAGCTGTATGTGTGGCAGGCAACCCTGAAGATCTCTTCATTACCCCTTCTATTCTGCCTTGCCTCCTTCCTCCCTTCACTTCTTCTGCTGAAGCAGTGGAGAAAAATATATCCCTCTATCTTAGAGCAGGTGTTTGGGTTTTTTTCTTTTACTCAAGCAGTCCCAATGCAACTTCTGATATTTTTGCTTGGTTTTAATCCGTGTCATTCTGAAAAATCTATGTGAAAATTTGTATATAAAATATTTTCCATTTTTTGTAGTTTATTAAAAAAAATACAGTTTGAATTTTATTCTATCATTAAAAATGTGAAAAAATACCAATTTCTCAGGAAAGAACATATAAAAAAGGGAGCATGCAAAAGCTACCCAGAAACTTAGAGGAAAATGAAAGTGTGCTGTCCTCCTGGGTAAATTGGTGGGCACCAGCTCAACAGTTGTTCAGTGTTAAGCAATGAAGTGGCTAGAGGTGCCAGCTTTGTCGTGTACTGGGATGAGTTTGAGCCCTCCTAAATTCCCTTGTTTTTTTCTACAAACAGCTATAATGCATCCAACTGATACAAACCAGTAAAAACCTGACTAGCTCTTTTTGTCTTCCAGTTTTCAGTGTGTACTTCACTAGGTGGCTGTTTCTGGTTCTAAGTACAGCAAATGTGAAAGCTGTTGACCAGAACTGCAAATGATGATCAGTGTTTGGTGGTTGCCAAACATCAGTATGTGAATTTGTTTGATTCCGGATGCCTAATTTTGAAGGGAGTGGTAAAGAAACAAGGGATTAAGTGGGCTGAAGGCGTTAAAACTGACAGTTATTGCAGGGTAAAATGTAAACACTTGCAAGAGCTGTTAAAAGCAAGAGAAAAAAAAAAAAATTCCTGGTCATCCTAAAGTGCAAAATACCAGTTTCTTTACATTCTTTGAGATTGAAAATGTCATTGAATGAAACTTTGCCTACTGAAGCAGAAGAGTAGAGTATTGTTTGCTCTTTCAAGGGAGACATGTTTGATACTGTTGTCATCAAACCTCAGCTGTAATGATTAAATCTGTGTTCGAGGCCTTTGAAGTTCAATTCAGTTAATTCAGAAACGATGTTAGTTTGTATTCGACAACAAAATAATCACGCTTTTGTGCCATGCACACAGATTTTATCTGTAAGTATACATACAGTTATAGGTGTGTGTATGTGTACTATATGTATGTATGCATATTTAATATGTAAAATGTGACTCAAGATAGTCAAAACTTCCAAAATCTGAACTGCTCTTCTGTGCGTGAGCAGGTATTCATGCCCACACTTTTCTGCACAGGTCTGCAACCATGGAATTGTCATACCAGATCTGAAGTGCAGTCTGCCTGATCCTCCTTCCCAGGCCTGGCCAATATTGGATGCTTCAGAGAGAGGTAGATGAAACTCTATCCACACCATTTTGAAAAAATACACATCCTTAATATTAATGTAAACCCTGAAGCACAGTCTTATGTCTTATACAAAACTCTGTTTTAAGAATTAACTCTTGGAAGCAGGGATGGTCTTATTTGGCATACAAATGTATCATTTCCACAGGATCACAGAAAATATGGCTGTGGGAGTTGAGAGGTGCTACAAGTCATCCTTTCCATCCCCCAGGTGGATCAGCTAAGTCCTGTGCCATTCCTCACAGATGTTTGGAGGTTCCTGGAAACAGGGTAAGCAAAGATGTATAAAGATAGAGGCCACAGCCTCTACGGTCAAACTTTGTTTCGGTGCTTTACTATCTCAACAGTCCCTGAGTAGTGGTGATATGATAATAAAATGAGAATGTTTGACGCTTGGAGACAGCCATAATATAAGCATCAGGACTGGTGGCATGGTGGTGTGGGCATGATTTTATTTGTTCATTTATTTTCCACATGCACACCAAATTGTTCCTCCTTTCATTAGCAGTCATGTGGCATAGGGGAGTGTCCTGGTTTTGGCTGGGATAGAGTTAATTGTCTTCCTAGTAGCTGTTTTAGTGTTATGTTTTGGGTCCAGTATGAGAATAATGTTGATAACACACTGATGTTTTCAGTTGTTGCTAAGTAGTGTTTATACCAAGTCAAGGATTTTTCAGCTTCTCCTGCCCAACCAGCAAGAAGGCTGGAGGGGCACAAAAAGCTGGGAGGGGACACAGCCAGGACAGCTGACCCAAACTGGCCAAAGGGATATTCCATACCATGTGATGTCATGCCCAGTATATAAACTGGGGGGAGTGAGGCTGGGGGGAGTCACCGCTCGGGAACTAACTGGGCATCGATTGGCGGGTGGTGAGCAATTGCAATGTGCATCACTTGTTTTGTATATTCCAATCCTTTTATTATTATTATTATTCTAATTTTATTATTATTATTAGTAGTAGTAGTTTCTTCCTTTCTGTTCTATTAAACTGTTCTTAACCCATGAGTTTTACTTTTTTTCTGATTCTCCCATCCCACTGGGGAGGGAATTGAGCAAACAGCTGCGTAGTGCTGAGTTGGTGGCTGGGGTTAAACCGTGACAAGGAACAGTATAGCAGATAGGGGAGCAAAACTGTTAATGATTGCTCCTTAGTAAAAGTGATTGGAGCCATTGAAAATCATAGTGTTGAGATATTGTCTCCTGCTCCTTGCTTGGTGCTCCTGCCCTAGTACAGGGATGGTGGAAGGGAATGTGAGTCGCACCTTGGAGTTTCTATGTTGCCCTCCGGAATATTGTCTTCAGTAGTAATAAAGCCCATGTTTTTGGGGTATGATGGTCTCTAAGTCCATCCTTCCTTGGGACCATCATGTAAAGTGTTTGGCATATTTGTCATGGAGATCTCTGGGTTTGAAAAGGTTGCCAGAAGCTGGACGGGTTGCCAGTGCCAGGTAAGGAGAGAGGTGCTAACAAATGTTTGCAGCCTGAGAGTCTGCAGCCTTCAGGGATCAAGGAAAAAGTGAGTGGAAAAAAACAGTCCCTGAAGCTCTTCAACAAGTCTCTAGCTATCTTTTACCAATAACCTTATCCCTTTTATTATCATCTTTGAAGAACTAACTTGGGTTCTGCACAGACCTTGATTGCCAAATTCAGTGTTTGAAGTTACCAGTGTCCCCCTGTATTTACACAGAAAAGTACGAGTATATTTGATGGGATTTTGCAGCCTCCCATGTTACTTTGGGGAGAAAATAAAGCTTTTGTAGTAAGCTTTTGGTCTGAGAGCTAAAGACTGACGTTTATTGAAACATCTTAGTAGATTTGGAGTCCTGCCCCAGCCGAGTAAGGCATATACTTGCCTTGCTTCCTTCCTGCGGCAGCAGCTGGAGTTTGATTCCATGGAGCTTGGGTGAACTTTGGCTTAGGATAAGTAAATAATGCCATTGCTGTTGCAGTTTGCAAATGCCCAAATAAATTGTACCCTTCTCTGTTACCATCTCTTTAACTCCAAAGGTAGTAGATATTTCCATGTAGTTTTATCTCACCATGATGTTTCCTTTTAAGTGGCAGAAGAATTAAAAATGATGGGCTGAGAATTTCTTGCTGGCTTTTGTCTCGTGTGCTTTATAGTTCTCCCTAAAGCAGTATGAACTTCTCTGGCTATTTAGAAGATGATGTGTTTGGTGTAACAGCACAGAACTAAGCTTCAGAAAAACACCTGACATCTATTGTGAAATTGTGAGGCTGTACAAACAGAGATAGGCAGCTCCGTTTATATGACTTACATGCTTTAAGATTAAAATTTCATGTAGTTAATTAGGAAATTTAAATAAAATGTATGGTTTATGAAAGTTCTGGATGTGGAGCACTATTAGAAATCAAGGAAACCTAAGGTCAAATTTTTTTCATTCGTACATCTACATTTAATATGATTCCTTAAAATGAGTTACTCAGTGCTTTGAAAATGTTGGTGCTTTGAAAATGTTGTTAGCTGGCTTGATAGACCAGTAAGGAGCTATTATTTCTATCGTCCTCTGAGCAAAAGCACCCCACTCTCTATTGACATCCTAAGGGTAGAAGCACAGGCAGCTCATAAAGATATAACTGTTTGTATAATGCTTACCTGGAAAATAAAGACTATTCATTTTGGGTGCTACTATGGGAAATTAAATTCTTTTCCTCAAGAAAGAAAAGAAAGTGAAATCACCTTGTTCCTATAATAATGGGAAAGGAGATTCAAACCTGGTGACTGTTTTGCAGGTCTGGGGGAAAAAATCTCAGCAGCCCAATAAATTGTGTATTTTATTATTTGGTATTCCTCACATAAAAAGAACACAAATGAAAAGGCCTGACCTTTTCACAGGCAGCAGCAGAGCTCTGACAATAGTCAATACTTACAGCTAATAGTTGTGCAATTTAAGATCTGCTGTATAATGATACATTTGTAAACAATTTTTTTTTTCTCTTTTCCTAGAGCAACGTGAGTAGCAAACTACTGGCAGTAGGTATAAAAATAAAGTATTGCTTTCCTGATGGTTGTTATCCTCAGTCCTATAATTAGAGTTGTGCAGAACTATCCAGGGAAGATGCTGATAAAGGAGCCAAGAAAATAACAGGCAGAAGAGAGGAGCAGACAGTCATTGCCTTTCTGGTGGCCTGAGCACTGCATTAAGCAACCCATGTGCTGCTCTTCACTGATGTTCTTCTGACACACAACATAATATGGAATTTTAGGAATATGTTGTGGTGGGGGGAGACTGTAAGGGACACTTTAAAAGCAAAAAAAAAAAAAACAAAAAAAGGGAACTGAAGTGGAACATGATGTGTTGATGTAACTAGGCATCTAGCAATGCCCAGATGGACTGTCAAGCCTGGAGAAATTCAAAACTGCATTTCAAAATAGAAATCTCCTCCTTCCCCCTGGTTAATCCACTTTTAAATATTTCCTTTTTTTTTTTAATGTTCACAATGCAAACAAGTTATTTTATTTTATTTTATCTTATTTTATTTTATTTTACTTTACTTTATTTTATTTTATTTTTTAATTACGTGCCTTACAGTTTCCCTATAGGTGGAAGTCAGTGGCAGCTATTTCAGTACCTGCACATCTGGTGCCTCATAAAGGGATGTGCCAGAACCATCAGAAATGTTTGAAACAGTGCTTAGACCAAACACCCGCTATCAATTCAGGTGTAGAGAGAGAAAGAACCCAATTAGAAATAACTATGGGACCAAACTCTAGCAGATGTTCAATTACCCTTGCTACCTACCTTGCGACAGACTGAAGGTGCAGTTGGTGTTGTATACACGCATCGTTTCAGGACTGGTTTTGAATTTCCATGTGTAGCACCATCTGTGTTAACACTCAGTGGTCCTACCACTCCCCTACAGCTATCCTGTTTGGGATGCCTTGTTGCATGGTGTATATTTCTGTGCAGTTTGCATATGCTTACAGCAACATGCTTCAGGAATAAAATGTGGATTGTGTTGGTAAGGCTGGGTGAAAGGTAATGTGCTCCTACCAGTGTTCTTCAGCTGGGCAGAAATCCTTTTTTTTTTTTTTTCCCTATCTGTAGAAAGGCTTACATTTTATCAATTTTAGTTATCCTTAATCAACGTGGAAATGCAGCTTGGGCTGCTGACACCTGCAAAGCGCAGGACTAGGTAAGGCTCTCTCTGGAATGCCTGGAAGGTGTGACTGTTGCTCTACAAAAACCGAGGAGAAGACCTCCAGCACAAGGAGACCATGCACCTTCTGCCTTCAGTTGGACCCTAGGTCATTCCAAGGAATGATTTTAGTACTTGATCATTAACTTAATCTAGTGACAAATTAGAAAGCGTGTTCTATCCTGCCAGGATAGAAAAATGACTTTTTTATCCCTGCACAGCTGCAACTGAGAGAAACAGAAATTAATATTGCTCCTAAATGTGGATCTAGGCTGGAGAGATGCCAGACTCACGGGGTAAGGGTAAAAACTTGCTTGCTTTTGACAGAAGATAGGCTTTAAATTTACTTCCTAAGATGATGGGTTATGAAATGGAGTTCTGCAAAGCTAGCAGACAAGAATTAATTTTTATTGCTAAAATTGTGTGTGTGATGTTGGAAAAAACAACCAGTCTACAAAAGAGTGCCTGGTCGATGCAGTGGAACATTTGGCAATGAACTAGTTACAGCTTTTTCCTCCTTAAAAGGCTAAAGAAAAGATGACTCTTTCCTCCTGGGGAAAAGCTGTAGATTGACGAATAAGTGAAACAAATGAGGGTCCACAGCCTCTCTTTTAGGAGATGTAATATTTTTAAGTAATTTTGAAAGAAAATGCTTCATTTTTGTCATATTTTAATATTCGTGAGCCTAGGGTGATAAGACACATCAATCTCAACTCTCACTATCATAACCTTGGAAAAGTTTCCTTTCAGTTTGGGAGAGCTGAGGAGAAATGTAAAAGCACCTTCAGGGGGTGCAAAAGTCTTAGAGGCTGGGAAGGACGGCAGGTTTTTTGCTTTTCACGAAAGGGGCAACGTTCACTAATGATGGCTGTTGGTAAGATTTCATCCCCGTGGGCTGCTCTTTTCATTGCCCACCATCGTCTGAGTCGCTGGGAGAACTGGTGTGTGAAAAGAAGTGATTCAACTTCACAAAAGGATGAGAAAAATGGTTCAGTTTAAATATGAGCAGTACCAAATCTTCCCTTGACCTTGGCACTGTCCTAGCCCTGTGGTTTGTCGCAAATTCAGTTGTATGTCTCTGCATCCGTTTCTCTGCTCTGTTTAGATCCCCCAGAATTCATGTTTGGGTTCAAAGAGGCAACCTTGTGTGGCACAGCTTCTAAGGTATGGCCATCGTTTGACCTTACATCTCAGGGATTTTTGCTGTGTTTGGTTTTGTTCAGAAGAGGGTGGTGTGTTGCATGGTTTCACATCAGCTTTTACTTTCTTCCTTGCTTTACCATGACTTTATATGGGCAGCAACTAGAAGAACTTATTGATACGAGAAAACTGTACGTACATTTCACTGTTGAAATGTATTAAAAGTAAGATGGCTGCAAGTTCTGCCACATCTGAGCAAGAATAAAAAAGAAAATCTGTGTGTACTCCTGTCAGTAATTAATGTGTGCAGTTTCAGTACTCTCATTAGTATCTTAGCACTATGAGAGAGTGTTTACTGGTAACAGTGGTAAGAAAGCTGAAGCTAATGCAGCAGCAGGCAGGAAACAGCAAAGGAAGAAATGGGAGACTGTCTGATGATGCCACTTCAGGGCCTGAACAAAAACTACTGCAAATACACAAAAAGCAAATGCTACGTAATTAATTACGGGGGAGAGGAAAATCTTAATCATACTTAAAGTACACTTTAAAAGATAAAAGAAAAATATTCAGAAACTGCCCTATTGGGAAATGCAATTTCAAAAACATTTTAAAAAAAAAAAAAAAAAGTGCAAGGAGTCCTCTAACCTCAATGTTCTTTTTTTAGTCTAACTGAAGTTGCGTGTTTTGTACTTGTCTTTGTGTATAGGGCAATGGGTGGAAGAGGAATGAAATATTTCTGAGTTGAGAAAAACCACAGCTCTTAAAAAGGAAAAATTTCTTCACATGCAGAAACAAACATCACTGAGAAGAGTTGCAAACCTGGTATTTCCACCTTAGAAGGGAAGATTGGGAAGGTAAGGGTTTGCTGGTGAAATTTCTGATACAACTTTCCTACCATTCATCAGTGCTTTCTTTAATTTCATGAGCTTTTCCAAGAAAAAACCCAGAATTTAGCACTTTGCATATGGTGTTTTGCAGATGAACTTGAAATGTGCCGAGTAACCACAGCTGAAGGTGGTGGGAGTTGTACAAGCTCAGCATCTTTTGGGATCTGGCTCTGTGTACACATGCACTGTGCAAACAGCTAATCAAGTTTCAAAACTTGATAGAAAGAAAAGTTTATTCTCCTTCCTCAAAAAGCAGTTAATTTCCTAGGATCTATTGAGTCAAATGCTGTATTTATGATGTTCAGTTCCCCACTTAATCAAAACGAAACACTTAATTTTACACTTCATACCTCCAAAAAGGAGGGTGAATAATTTATAACGAATAATTTTATGAATTTGGCCTTTTTCTGTTCATGAATTATCCACAAGAGATCATGACTTCTCAGAGGTACTTCCACTCGGAATGATTCACTGAATAATTCTTGGTCTGCAGCAGTTTGTTGTGAGGTTTGATATTTAACGTTCCAGCTGTTCTGATTGGACTCATCGACGTATATTATAATTGCCAACTCAATGTGGAGATGTCCTAAAAGGATGCTTCTAGGCTGACTCATTGCAAACTACTTCAGCACTTTTTATAACTTGATTTTTTTTTTTGTTTGCTGTTTTTTAGAAAACTAGTGTCAGCAAGCTTATTTTTGGAGTCATTGAATGCAAAAGAACCGTAACTTAGATGAAATCATCTGTTAGTGATCTTAATAGCAGGCATAATAAGGCTGGGAAGTAGCTAATGCTTTGAAAGCTTGCGTGCCTCTCAGTAGGACAGTGCATCGTAGCAAGGTCCTTTGGCAATGTTTGAAGCCGAGGCACAGCAGACCTTTCAACCTCTTTAACAGCGCTCGTGACCACCTGGATCAATATCTAGAAGGTCAATGAGTGTCCCTCGCCAAAGCTGTTCTTTAAATGAGTTTGCAGCATAATGGGTTGTGGTTACCATAGAAGTAGAGCTGGTGGATACTCTTCTTCCCACAGGCCTTTGTGTACTTACGATTGCCTGTGTTTACTGTGTGAGCTCCTTTATGTTACTGGTTATGACATCCTAATCCAGACACCAATATATAGTGTTTGGCCATCTCTGAGGGACTAATAAGGGCTTTGGCAGATGTCAAACTTTCAAGATAAATGGATAGCCATTAATCCACATGTTTTGGCTTTTTATAACAGGAAGAATGAATACCCAGTATATTCTGGAGCATGTCAACATGTTTGTATTCCTACTGGCATTCTTTAAGTCTTACCCTGTAACAAACCATTGAAATAACACAGGTTGTTGAGTTATATAGATAGATTTATTCTTTGCTCCTCAATCCCTTTTGTGACATGAGAATGTTTCTTTACAGGACTGCCAGAGCAGCACAGTTGGTGATAGGGAGAGTAGTTAATATAAGAGTCCTAATTTGTTGATAAGCTCCAGAGGAACAGATAATCACCCATGTAGTTGTTGAAGACATAATTACATATAATTTATATCCCTTATGGAAAAGGGAAGGTTTGCTGATTATACATAGGCAAAGTTTACGTCAGACGTTTTCTTTTTAGAGGCTCAGCATGTACCTGAACTATGTGTATGTGAGCGAGCAGCATCAAAACTAGAAAATTATGCAGATATGTCAGTGTCTCAGGACTTGAGGCCAAACATTTTGACAGATCCTACGGGACCCATTTGGATTTACATATATTGTGGTGTATGTGCCTTCATTTATTGATCAGCTTTTTGATAGGTTATATAGTTGAGCACGATACAAAAATTCTGTTATGTACTCAATCCTAAACTATATTCCAGATCATGATCTTGGCAGGCTTTCTAACTGTCTTTTTATACATATGTAAAGTACTATCAGGAAAACCCGTGGATACAGATTTATGCAAAACAGTTGAGCGGGGGGTGTGTGTGTATGTGGACTAGACAACCTCCTGCAGCCCATTACTTTATGATTCAGTGAAATTAATCCAATTTAAGTAGAAAGTTGAAAACAAGGAATCTGATCCTCAGTTGGTATAAATCAGCATTTTTCCTGATCCCCAATTCCTCTTTGTTCTGGAAAAGTAGGAAAGGTTTTTTGCTCATATGCAAGAGAAAATGTCACAGCTCCAATAGTTTCATCATTGCAAAGATCAGCTGTTGGACCAAAAGCTTTCTCCTAAACTCTAAGTATACTGTGACGGTTTTAGTGTGATTGTCCACTTTTAGAGAACAGGATTTCTTGGGATAGGAGCTATTTGAAAGCACAGAGTTATGTGCATGTTTGTGCGTGTGAGTGCATGCATGTGAATGAGGAGGTCAGAGAGAATGAATTTGTTGTATCCACAGAACAAAAGAGACAGCTTTGAATTTGAAGAGAAGGAGGTTTCACCAGTATTAGAGAACAACTGATGTGTGACAAAGTTAATATACCTTATTTATGAGGAGATTATTGTTATTAAAACATTATCTTCAACAGACAGCTAATAGAAAGTAACATGGACAGACTTTCAGCCAACTCCCCATCACTCCCAATACGCACACTCGTGCGCACAGATGTGTGCACATACATCAGAGGAAAGCCTGAAGACTGAGACCATGACTGTAACTAGTGGGCTTTGGGTTGCACACAGGGAAGTAATGAAACTTGGCTGTTTTATGTCAAAAATCAAAGTTTTTCCAAAGCGTATGAATGGAATAGGCCAGTCTGCCAAAACATCTAAGAGAACTATCTCTGCAGAGCTATTATTTCTCCTTTTTATTATCTGCAGACAATTTCCACTGTGCATAAAATAGCCTGACTCAGGAGCATCAGATCAGAGATCACCTTTTTTGCACCCAGCTGCTGAAGCTGTTGTAGTACTCTGGAGGCATACATTTAACCAAAGTAACAGGGCAGTGATCACTGCAGGGATCTAGGACTTCCTTCTTTCTTCATTCGAAGAACTAAAGTTGCTATTGTTATAGTGATATTGAACTAATTCTTTGCTACAGAAAGAACAGTAAGATAAAAATGTCATTTCTCCTTTTGTAGAAGGGTCTGATCCAAAGCTGTTCAGTAAATTTGTTAAGTGGCTATGACTTCAGCAAACCTGAAGTGCCTGAGAGTGCCTGAGTCATCTCATGGAAGCGTGTAATAGGGTCTGGCAGCAGTAGTTTTTTATTGTTTATAAGCTCTAATAAAATCTGGAAAGCAAATGTCAGAAGCGTAAATAAAATCATATGCAAATGTACTGGTGATAATATTAGGACTTTAAGAGTAGCACTTTAAATATTCAAGTAGTTAGATACTAACTAATCCTTGTAACACATCTGTGCCTTGGGTGGGTAACCATTACATCTGTTGGGGATGGGGACACCGGAGCAGAAACCAGAGGTGCCTGGAGCAGAGGGTGGGACGTGAAGTTTTTCTGTACGAACCTTCATCTGTTTTGGGTCACGCTGCTGAGAGCTGTGGAGTATGTACATTCGCTGGGTTCTGGCATTCAGGCTGTATGTAGGAAAGTTACCTTGACAAAGGCAGGTTTTTCAAGCTCCTATAAAAGCCCAGGCTGTGGTGAGTTGTATGGTGATATTCCAGGGTGTAATTGCTCACACTGTGTTTTCGTTGGTCTCTCATGTAACCACGAGCTGTTCCAGTGTGGACTTCTGGCTGTCGCTACAACTTCTAGTATCCTGGCATGCGTAGAAAGGATTACAAAGCAGAAGTACTTAGTTACTAAATAATTTGTGCAGTTCTTACTTAACAAAGTTACTTTGAAATTGATTGATGCAATTAAGTATAGTTTGGGTCTATACTGAATTAGAAATTAAGAAAATTGGTTGAAAAAGCAGAGTGAGAAGAGAGAACCGACTTAAAAATCAACTTGTTGCGTTTTCCCCAGCAGGTCCAGCAGCTGCCAGAGGCTGCAGGATCTGCATGCGGTGGATGCGCTCTGTGTACAGAAGTGACCACTGTGTCAACGGGCCCCTGAAACCCTCTGGTTACAGTTTGGCCCTGCTTTCCTGCTGAATGTGACCATGTCCTTTGCTTGGGTAGAGTCTGGGTGGACATCTGAAAGGTCAGGCATGAGATGCTTTTGGTCTGTGCTTGAAGCTTAGACAGCACCTTTATAAAAATGAAGAAAGAAACTAGGGATACTTTCCAGCCTCAAAGTCTTGCTGCAGAGTTGGAAATGAGATGATGTCCTGGGGTTGATTCCTAGCTGCAAATATTTGAAAGGCCTTTGTAGGAAGATAGATATTCAGTTAGCGTGGGCAAGAATGACAGAGACTCACAGACTCAAAGGTTTATACGTATTTTCTGACCGAATGCTGGCACTCAGCAAGCATGGATCATTCTCATATCATAGCTGCCATTTTTGAATTCTCAGTGAAAAACCTATTATTACCACTTTTGTCCAGGGAACACCTTGGAAAAGCAGTGAAAAACTTGTGTTTCAGACAGGTATGTATTTCTAAGCCTTTCAGGTTGGGAAGCCTGTGGATGGAGCCTTGCGTCTTAAGACCCAGTCCTTCTGAAAACCTTGCCCAGGGAGAAATCTTTATATGTCAATAAAAAGGGAGAAAAATGGGGGCTTACTTATGTATTCTTATTCGGTTTTGGCATGGTTAGAAGAAAACAAACTGCTAAGCAGCTTACTGTTTAGCGATGCAAAAGACAGTTAGTAACTACAATATACACATGAACTCCTGCATTGGAGTAGTTTTCAAATAAATTTTATTTATTTATTTATTTTAATACTATGATGATTTCTGATAAACCTCTCACAGACAAGTACATTAAAGAAAGATTTAGATGATAACACTGTGGGTTTTGATAGGCACAGGTGATAATTAGGCAATGGCCTCCAGCGTTGAGACAAGGCTTCTGGACTCCGTGAAAAGTGGAATTTAACCAGTGCAGGGATTCAAAGTAAGGAAGAAGTGGTAGCACTTTCGAAGAGGAGAAGAAAATGCAGTGAGGCCTGGAAGAAGGAAGCTGTAATGATCAAGGTAAGAGAATTACAAATGAACAAGTATTCCACTGGAAAGAACAGAACAGGAAAGAACATTTTCAGGGTTGCAAGGAAGAACAACATAATTTGACTGAATAAGTTTTTTCTGAACAATGATGTGCTCTGAGATTGCAGGTTTATTTTGCATGGAGTCCATGCTCAAGAGAGCTCAGCTGCAATTCCACCTCTTTAGTACCTACCATAAATGCCAAGCATGTCAACTCAAATCTTCTCCCAGAATGTTCCAGCAATTTTTTTTTTTTGTATTCCCTGTTTTTCCTATTTTTCTTCCCCAAACCTCTTCTTGTCCAATTTGTGCTAATAGATAAGAAGTGTTTCCCTGTCTCTTCAGATATTTCTGACTCCTAGTTATTGGGTTTTAAATCTATACCACAGAAGAGCATGTGAGTACTAGGGGTAGACACTGCATGGGACTAGCTGATATGTTTTTCCTAGATGAATGATTCCGGAGCCTGCACGTAGAGTACAGGCAGAAATAACAGTCTGATGAACTCTACTGATCTTGTCAGTGGACACTGACTTTTTTTTCCTTCATCTATTGTAATGTTTCATCAAAATGGCAATTGGCAAAATCTGCTGCACTATTTGCAAGAAATAGAAAAAGATGTGAAAGCTTGTTAAGGTCATTGAGCAAAACTGCGTGGATTTTAGGATTATATAGCTGTAAGTATTATGGAATTATTAATTTAAAAATCTATATATGAATAAAGCATCTGGTGAATGAATAAGAGTAATTTCTCTCACATGGATAATTTAAATACCAGCTGTCTCCATCCTAAACCATATTTTCTCATAAAAGCTTTTAGAGAGTCTGTCTGATGGTTGTGAAATTCTAGGATTTATGGACAGTGTAAGGTCTGTCTACACAAGGATCTGAATCTTGGCACATAAATGAAAGCCACCTCCAATGAATGGTTCAAAACAAGTGCAAAAGACCCTCAGGAGAAAAGAAAACAATTAAGCTTTACAGACTGACTCCTCTTAAATGTCTTGTCAAAACTGTAAAAGCTGCATTTCAATGTGGGGGATAAACTTGAAGGGGATAAAAGAAAATGTGAAAATATTCCTTTAATTATCTGCTGGACAGGTAGAAGAATCTGCCAGTCTCTGAGATCATATCCTTAAAATAAATCAATATACTTGACAAATTGCCTTGTTCTTTTATGATGGCTTTACCTGTCCTCTTCATCCTTACCCATTTTCTTTCTGATATTAGTGACAGTCTAGACAACTGACCACAAGCTACTTTTGAATAGTACTCCAACCTTCCTTAGCTACTTTTTAACGCATTGCAGTGGTGCTTTATTCTAACACAGAAATTTTCACTTTCCATATTGGCTGTTTGTTCCCAATCTGGATGTTTTCAGAAAATGTAGGAAAAGAGAGGGAAAATCTTCAGATAAAACCAGGGCTCTTTGTGGATGTGGCCTTTCTGAGATCCCTGTTGGACAATGTAAGCTGGCAGTCTCTGAGAGCTTCATACAGATCCTAGGGCATGGGTTTCTTGCAGTGCTTTCTGGATGCAAGGAAATACAGCTGGTCAGAAAAAAAATCTCTTTGGAAAGTCCCATCAACATTTAGAAAATTTGTTCAGAAGTATTATGGATTTTGAGTCCTACAAAACCACCTCCTTTAGTTTTTTCCAGGTAAGTATACTTCTGATGCAGTACAAAAATGAACCATGTTATTCACTATTTGCCATAGCAGTAACAGTGCCTATGGTATGACTATGTTGCATCAGTAAAAGGCGCTGTATCAATTTATATCTGTTATCCTCACCAGCTAGGTTCCAGCCTCATCTGCTTGTGTCTCCTCAAAAGCTTGATCTTTTCAGCTGAGAAGATCTCATGGCCAAGTTCATCATGCTTTGAACAATGTCAAGTTCACTGTTGCTATATGAACCTAGAATTGTTAAGCCCATGCATGCTGTTTATCAAAATCAACACACTGCAAAATCAGGTGTGTTTCCAGTAAACTGAAAAAAAAAAAGTCTTACAGATTTCCTGCTGAAATACCCTCTTTAAGGATTAATATTTTTTTTCACTTTATCCTGCATATTTCTGTTTCCTATTTTGAAGATATAGCTGATACTAAAATGTTCAATGAAATGACTAACTGATGTGTGGTTTTTTTCCAGATTTTTTTCTTTACAGTACATGTAGAAGTTTTCTGTTCTCATTCAGAACAAAGCCAAATCTTGCAATCACAAGATTCTACTTCCAAATGTAACTATTATGTAACATTAGAAAAAAGTGGTGAAATGTGACTAGAGACACAACCCATGTGTTTTGGGATTTTCAGTCATGATTTGAAGATAATAGGCATCAGAGGTAGAGCCACTCACAAAATCTGTGGTTTCAATTTCAGCCTGCTTCCAGCAACATGCAAATTTATGCTTTATTTCTCTTCTAATTCTGAATGGGGAACAGGAAAAAAATAAGCACAGAAGGGCTTCAAAAAGATTCTTAAGATTTTAGGAAAAGCAAAGTCCTGATTGATTCTCTTAACCACATTGAACACAGGACTTCCAACATATGCCTTTGTGTTTGTACATCATACGTGTTACAGCAGCATCGAGTTTCTGCCCTGAGATACAAACTTGATATTTTAGCATGTAACTCAGCAGTAGTTGTTATTCCAAGAGTCAGTGTTCAATGATAGGAAAGAAAATAAACTAATTTTCTTAAAATGTAGTGTTTTAATAGAATGCACCAAAATATTATAAACCATAATTCCACTGAATTTTTCTAAGTGCTGTCTGCAAAACATAGTATAAAGACATTTGCATTTTACAAGGAAAGTGCATTAGCTACTTTTACATGGTAAAGAGAGGTTAATTCAATCCTGGACTGTAATGGAGGTTAAATGTAAAGCTTTAATGTTCTGGAGTTCATCCCAAAATAATAATTCTGCTAATGAAATAACTCATTTGTAATTCAACCAGACAAAATGGAAGCATTTTTGAAGCTGTGTCTACAAGAATTGATTGCTTAACACTCATGAGCCAGCTTAAATCTCAGCACTCTTTGGACAGTGAAGCATGTTTCAGAATTGTGATGGTGTTTAGATATCCTCCTAAACACCATATATTTAAAAGCATGTTCTCAAATTACTTTATAGTGCTGAATTATCATTTTTTTGATGGACCACTTACAGGTCTAATATGTTCCCTAAAAGTACATGGTATGATGCCTAGCTAATGCTGAACAATCTTTCCTGAAGGAAATCTGATTGAATGGGTTATTAAAAAAAATATGCATTGCAGATTTAGTTCTTTTTTTCTGTTCACAAATCATTTGTGAACAATTTCTGAGCACAGAGGCAGGCACATTATTCATAAATGCTTATTGGATAGTTTGGATTAAAAAATAGTCAGTCTATAGATTGTCTGTGACGCATTGAGCTAGATTGTTTTGTGTCCTGTGGTTTTTGATGGCATGTCTAAATTGTGGAAGGCTAGTAGTAGGTAGCAAATCCTATTTGGGAAATCTGTCCTTCCTTAAAAATGTTTGTGAAGAAAAATTTGTCCACAAAGTTGCAAACAACTGCTAGTTTAGGGAGAAAGTGCAAACATATCTGAATTTGGCAGTGTTTTGATATAAAAAGAATACTTCAAAAACCAAAAAATGTGTATCTGCAGTGTCTCTCCCCAAAGGGAAACCCAGTCCCCGAATTTGGCATAAGTCTTTTTCTTCCTCCCTCTACCCACCTCCACATGCCAAAAAAACCCCAAACCAAGACCAACCAACTAACCAAAACCAAAACAAAGAGAGGCCAATGCAGGTTATAAATCAAAGGTACAAACTGACGTCGCTAGAAAAAAAAGGACTTTTGGATAAATCTCAAGACAATGGTGGTTTCATCAATGAAAAATGCTCAACAACTTAATAAGTGTTGGGTTCGCCTCAAGGGAAACAATTTATTGAATAGGTAAATCTGGAATTGTAATATACACACCATCTAGGCCACGGCACTCCCTTACAGCCCACGTTGCTGGTGGTGGTCCAGGGAAGGAGGAGTCATGCTGGCATTCTGGAGGGGAGAATATGCTCATGCTCTGCCCTTGTGGCTACAGCTTATCCTGGGTGAGTAACTGCAGGTCAGACACTGATAGGTGACTTGCCAGTTTCTGGTCTCTGATTTGTGAAAGATTAAAGAAATACGAGGATTTAAACCAAATTGCCTGAAATTGTTCAACTGCTCTTCTAAATTTTCTCGTTTTTTTTTTCCCTTCCTGTAGCCTGTTGGGTATCTCTGTGACCAAACACTGAATTTCTCTGTTTGCGAGTCTCAGCTCTCCCTCTGCTCTTAGTCCTTTCAGTAGTAGTATTAGTGGTGATATATAGCCATGATACATCACTTGGTCTAGTAAAATACAGCACTTGTCCCTATAAGCCTTGCTTCACTAGAATGTTATTCAGAGTCTTAGGTTTTAAGGAGAGAATAACTTGTTAGATGATCCAACCTACAAAGATTTCATGTACCTGATCTGGATCTAACTTGTGCCAACGCATTTTAGAGTGCCTGACATTCTAGCATTCAAGTCTAAACCCTCTGCCAAGTCAACAGAGGCAATGGAGGCTTCCCTCCAGAGGAGGGTCCCCTCTGCCTGGCTGTAGGCGTCCGAGTTAGGTGGACAACCTCCTTCCAAGAGCCTTTCAAAGGCGATTAGTTATTTGTTTTTCTTTGATAAAGGAAGTGTCCACCTTTCCTATATTAGGAAGGCTGATTTATCAGGCTTGGTTTTATACATAAATTCAGGCATGAACTATAATACTTATGCTAGATGAACCACTTTGTACTTGGTGACACAAGCAGCTTTCTGTACTTCTCATCACTCAAAGTTCAATAACTTACTCGAGGTAAAGCAAGGAGGTCTGATCTTAGTAGCCATGGGGCTAGAGCAGGTTTCGAGCCTCTTCTTCCTCCTGACAGCAGCACAGGATCTCTGCTCCCCCTGCACAGTGGCTGATCAGCTGGCACCCTCCACGGGCAGCAGCAGATGGCAGAAATCTCCCTCCTGCAGAAACAAAGCAGAGCTGGGCATCTGCCATTGGAGAAGCAGGGGAATAAGAGTGAGGATGGTAAGGCTGCTGCCCAAGCCAGAGAGATGGCATTTTTTAAGAAAAGAGCTGCAGGCCAAATAGAAATTTCCTATGGATCTAATTCCCAGGCTAGCTATTAGCTGAACACATTGATTTAAAAACTAACTGCTCTGTCAGAGCAATGTGTTCCACAAAGGCATCTACTCCTGATCTGAAGACATCAAGTGATGAAGATGGACTTTCCTTTATATTTTTTTCCCAGTGTCTAATCGCTCTTGCAATTACAAATTGGTGCATGATTTCATATTTGGCTTCATTTCTAGCTTTGGTTCTTGTTATATCTGTCTCTGTTAAAGAACCCTTTAGCGGTTCCTATTTTCTCCCTTTGAAAGTATTTAGACACTGCAATCAAGTCACTCTCAGCCTGCCCTCTCAAAAGCTAAACAGCTTGAGCTGTTAAAGTTTTTCACTTGAACACATTTTCTTCAGCTCTCAAAGTCAATTTTTTATGACCTTATTCTTCACCTTCTTCTGTTTTCTAATGTCCTTCTCAAAATTTGGCCACTAAAGCTGTTGGCAGCATACCAATACCAGTCCTATTTCTGCTGCTTATATGTCCAGAGATTATAATAGCCCATTTTCCTACAACATTGCCCAAGGAGCATGAATTGAATTGCTTATCGGCTATCCCTGCAAAAGCCATTTTGGAGTGACATCTTTCCCGTTCTATGGGTGGCATATGCACTTTTCCTTTTAGCCATATTATTTTGTGCTTGGATGTATTTAAGCACATTTTGTCTGAGTAATCCCAAATCCTCTTGTGATTGCTATTAACCATTCCACCAATCTTTGTCTTAGATGAAGATTAATCAAGTGTCACTGATTCTATATTTATTTCAATTCATTAATGAAAATGTGGAATAGGATCAGACCTATTGCTAGTCATAGCAGGACTCCTTTGAAAAAACTCCCATCGGCAAATATTCACCATCTGACAAATACTTTTTGGCCCAACCTAGCTCTTACCTCATCTAATTTGTGCCATATTCTACAGTGTCAATTTTAATCAGAATGTTCCGTAGTGCTACAGCAAATACTACAAAAACCGCCAAGAATCTTGGTGTCTGAACCTACCTTTAGTGACCAAACAAAATCCCCTCAAAGGAGGAAATCAGGTTTCCTTGGTGTGATTTTTCTATAAAGTGATCTTTATTATCAATAATTCTTTATTTCTCCGTCCTAATTTTGGATCAATTGAATCCTCTTTTTTTTTTTTCTTTTTCCGTAATTTTGCTTGGGGTTGATGTCTGGCTAGCCAATCTACCCAACTCACCACTGCTGAACGGTTTTCTTTTTGAACATTGATAAACAATGTTCTTACAACTTTGTGATGTTGGAAGCATTCAGAAATTGTATTGTTTTAGCAAAACCCAAAAACCCTACAACCCCCTCTGCAAACAAACAAAAAAAACCCACAGGGAATAGATGGCTCTTTTGCCGAGTCTTGTACATATTTCATCAGGCTGAAAATAATACAAAGAAAATTTAGATACCGTTTTCTTTCTGATTCAGTATGTACTGTTTAACACTCCTCTTGGTGACCAGTACCTTGCAGAGTATTGCTTCAGTCCCTGTCTTTCCGAATACAGAACAGGAATATTATGTACACTCCAGATTTCTAATGGGCAATGCTACCATTTTGACCTAGGAAGTATTACCACTTATTTGTGCTGCTGCTCTTTGTTTTCAACAAGCACAGACTGCGGAGAGCTGCCAACTCCGTTTGCTCGATGGAGGCGATGCTGCCAGAGCTCCAGGTCCCCAGAACCAACCGGGGGGATGCTGAGTGCATGTTCCCGACGGGCACACACACGTGTCCTGTTCCACTCTGGCCAGCTGGGATGAAAGCCGCTTACTGGAAAAAACCCTACACGTGTATACAGATGTGAGCAGATCCCTCCAGCAGCCAGGGTCAGACACTCAGCCTGTCCAGCCACTGTTCACACCATCCCCTGGTCTCCCCTTGCCATACACAAACACGTGCACGGAGGGGGTCTCTCTGGTAGCTGGCTTGGACCTCGTGGTTCCTCCAGTAGCCAACATGCAGACCCAGTGGTCTCTCCCATGTCCAGACCAGGCTCACGGCGACCTCCCGTCCTGCTGACCAGCTAGCCCAGCTCGAGGCCAGCAGCGATGGTGCACCGGCACACGCGCAGCGCATGCGTCCTTCCGTCTCTCCGGCTTCTGGCCCCTGGATCTGCTCCAGTTGCCGCACTCGGACCCCATCCACGTGCACCGAAAAGCCACCTCACCCAGGAGAAGGGTTGGAAAGGGTGCTCGGGAGGAGACAGGACAGCCAGCGCTAGTTGGGGTATTGAGCCCCCACCAGCCATTGCTCCTCTCTGCTCACAGAGGTGAGCCTTAATCCCATAACTTAGCACAAAACCCCTTCTGATCGCATTAGCGTTGATAGACACGGGTTCAATACGGCCTCTTTTTTTCTTCCTTATCTACTTGCTGGGGTTGCTAGCTTGATTTATACCAACTGGTATGTATTTACAGGTGTGTCGTCATTTGCTGTCTATTTGCTAGGTATCTTTTAGCACATGTAGCGTCCCAAGTATTTGGTCAAGTTTTCCTTACTTGGAAATGTAACTTTTGACTAATTATTTTTCAGGAGCTTAGATTTTTCACTTGTGTTGTTGGAGCTCCCCTTTAGTTTTGTTTACACCTTTCCTCAGCTTTTGGAAATGAACACTTTGGAAGTACTGCCTGTCTATCTGTCTGCTTGTCTACAAAGCCCTTTGAGACTGTCCTCTCTTTGCCCATGTTGAACATAATTGGATTGCTACCATTGATCTTTAGATAACTGCCTACTTCCAGGCTAACGATTCAGTCATCTGCTTTGTTATAAAATAGTTGCCTTATATTGGGTAGAGCATTCTCTGGTTTTCGAATAGAGATAAGCGTTATATCAGAAGCTTTAATGATGATTTACCGTTAGCTGGTTGAAACCTGCAGCGTGCATCTGCCGAGCTGAAGCCTCCAAAAAGATATCTCTTTCCCCACATCGCTGACAAGTATTTAAGGATTTGTTCATCCTATTCTGTAGTTTGATTTGGTGATCTGCAACAACCCCTCATCAGAACCTCCCCTTGCGTTTTGTTAGTGAACTCATTGATCCATGTATGTTCGAGGTCCTGCCGTTCTGAGTTATCAATAACTCTAAAGCAAATAATTGCCTTCTGAAACACGCACCCTTCCAACCTCTTTTTCTTACATAGCCTTTCCCAAACAGGTTATAGGCTGTGATTTTAGCATTCTAGACATGAAAATAGTCCCACCAGGTTTCAGTAATGCCAATTGTATTGAATTTCTTCTCATCAACAACAATTTTCAATTATTTTTGCTTACTATCTGGATTTCTAGTGATGGTATAAAAGTAAGAGGAGTTTTTATTATTTTCATTTTCTCTGCCACATTACTTCAAAATGTTTGGAATATGCTTAATTTAAGTTGTATTAATTATTTCTGAATATCTTTCCTTGCATGTCTAGTTTTCAGACCTTTTTGAATCTTCCAGATAGTTTCTAACAAGCAAATTATTTACCTTACCTGTGTGATACAGGCCATTTCCTCAGCATGGCTTTTTCTTCCAAGGGAATGCATCCTACTACTCCACGAAATCCAGACGCTCTGCTTCATACTTCCTGTGCACCTAACAATCTTCTCCAGCATTTTCTACCTTTTTTCACCCCTAGGACTAGCAATATCTCAGAGAAGATCACTTGAGCCTATCTCTTTATCACCTCTTTTCTAAGACTTGGACAACTTTCCTAATAATATGTGTAATTGGAGTGATGGCAACAAATTTCCAGCTTCTAGTCCTCCTCACCTTTGAACTGGTCGCTTTTCTCAAGACGATGACACCGATGAGGCCTGTTTTCATTTCAGAGTTGATAGCACAATACAACTACAGTCACGTACAAACATTCCTATGTTCTGTCTCTTCATTAAGATGCCCAGATAGTTTGACTCAGAGCATTTGATAATCTTACGGTATCTGTGAATTAGGCTGAATGCTTCCAGGGAATCGTTCTCCTTCTTGATAACAGAACTAGTAGATGTGCTCTTGCTTTCTATAGTTTGCCCTAAATACATTAAATGTCTTTTATGAGATAATAGCTGATTTGAAAAGAACAAGAAGACGTGTGCAGTTAAGAGGACCACAAGAAATTTCACAACACAGGCGATAAAAGAAGTCAGAGGGACGAGATGGGAGAGGGAGTGTGGTTTCTCATATGGAACTGGGAAAAAAAGGAAAGCAAAGATTTGAGATAGTTACTTCTCTGCAATGATATTAATTGCTGGTCAGTGGAGGTATGATTAATGTGACCCCATGCAGATTTCTATATTGGAGATATCTGCATCCAAATCAGACATCCTAGGCTCCTTCTGTGGTCAGTGGAGATAAATAGGTACTTCTAGTGCATGATTCCTCTCTTACCCTAAAGCAAAAGTCTATATTTCATCAGGTAAGCTGAGTCTTAAAAATACCCATTTCTCTTCATGACTACCTTAGTCATGAAAACTGGGGTTCTAAAGGTAGATGAGATTAATCCTGCCTTAGCTGATTAATGTTAAAGCACTCAATTTTGGGAAACAGTGGTGCTAGCTAAACACCTTTTCCTTAAACATTTAAGTTCCCTGGGACTTTCCCCAAGAGCAAAGCCTCACAAAAGTAAAGGTTTCTCAGCTGCTGAGAATAAGATTTATTAACTTTATAGTATGTCTTTGCCTGTTTCCCAAATGATCGTAAAGTTACTGATTTAAAATCATAAATTGCATGGTTATCTCATGCATAGCTTATATTTTATTGATTTGTCATAATACAAATTGCAGATTTAGATTATTAATAAATTCCTGGTTTGTATTGACTACATCTATTTTTCTAAGTGAACAAAATTGTCCATAGGAGAGCCTGCAGACTTAAATTCTTCTAAAGAATTTATAGCGCCTAATTTTACTGTAATTTGAATTTTAGTTTCTGGATTTTACTTGTTTCTAGCCCATAGGTGAGCTGTGTTCTGTGCCAGCTTACTTATTAATTTATAAACATAAAGCAGGCAATGTAGCAGAGCCAAAGAATGCACATTAAAGTAATGTCTCACAGCAGTATCACTTCCAGCTGGGGAATTCGGTGTTAGAGTTGTTACAGCTTCTTTCTGCAAACCTCTCAGAGCTCTTTCTCTTGAAGCAGCTTTTTCGACCTGGTGCTGCATGAAGTGTTACCTCTGTTTTGAGTCACTAAGCTCCTCCTCATTTCTGAGAGTTAAAAAAAGGACCCTTAGCATGGCTTAGGCAACTCGGTTTAAATACAGGACAAATCAGATTGCCTGTGGAGATTGGTCACTCAGTTTTCTAACGTGTCTCATGGGTAAGAGAACACAGCATCTGTCAGCAGCCTGACACGCTGCAAGCATGGGTTGAGAAGAGGCTCTGCTTGCAAAGATTGTGAGAATGAAAAGAACATTATAACATGCCAGCAAAGCTGGCTCATACTATTAGGCTTGCCTCAAGCTAGCCATACCCCGCTGACTTTCTGTGTGTTTATATTTCTCTGTTGGGTCACCCCTGGGGGCTGCCGTGGTGACAATGCTTCAAGCGCCTGCTTCAGGGAAACCTTTTAGGCGCTTCCTAACACCTGAGCTAAGGCCATCCTAATCATCACAGGGGACATGGGTGCTTATAACTGTAGGCTCACCGGCTCTTGTTCATCTCAGATTCACCTGTACACACAGGGCTAGGAAGCTCATATGCACAGCTTGAGCCTCCTGAATGACTTCACGGCGTATGCCTCCTTTTGTCCTCCTTCTGGATTTTGGGGACCTGCTGGACCTTGGTCTGACCCCAGCCTGTGATGACGATGGAGGGGGCAGACAGACTTTCTCATCACGAGCCCTGTATTGAGACTCCTCTGCCTTGCTTTGGCCATCATTTCCCTGCGTGGGACTATAAACACACAGCAGGTGTCAATCAGAAACTCCCTCTATGGCCAGACAGTGCGACCTTATGTTTTGGGTTTGTGTGGCAGGGTTTTGGTAGCGGGGGAGGGGCTGCAGGGGTGGCTCCTGTGAGAAACTGCTAGAAGCTTTCCTGGTTCTACATTGGACCCGCCGCAGGCCCAGGCCGAGCCCATCAGTGATGGTGGTAGCACCTCTGGGAGAATGCGTTTAAGAAGGGGAAAAAAGTTGCTGTGCAACAGAAACTTCAGCCGGAGAGTGGAGTGAGAACATGTGAGAGCAACAGCCCTGCAGACCCCCAGGTCAGTGCAGAAGGAGGGGAGGAGATGCTCCAGGCGCCGGAGCAGAGATTCCCCTGCAGCCCGTGGGGAAGACCACGGTGAGGCAGGCTGTCCCCCTGCAGCCCAGGGAGGTCCACGGTGGAGCAGATCTCCACCTGCGGCCCGGGGAGGACCCCACGCCGGAGCAGGTGGGTGCCCAAAGGAGGCTGTGACCCCGTGGGAAGCCCATGCTGGAGCAGGCTCCTGGCAGGACCTGCGGATCTGTGGAGAGAGGAGCCCACGGAGCAGGTTTTCTGGCAGGAATTGTGACCCCGTGGGGGACCCACGCTGGAGCAGTGTGCTCCTGAAGGACTGCAACCCATGGAAAGGACCCACACTGGAGCAGTCCATGAAGAACTGCAGCCTGTGGGAACGACTCGCGTTGGAGAAGTTCATGGAGGACTGTGTCCTGTGGGAGGGACCCCACGCTGGAGGAGGGGACAAGTGAGGAGTCCTCCCCCTGAGGAGGAAGGAGCGGCAGAGACAAGGTGTGAGGAACCCACCCCAACCCCCATTCCCTGTTCCCCTGCGCTGCTGGGGCGGAGGAGGTGGAGAAACTGGGAGTGGAGTTGAGCCTGGGAAGGAGGGAGGAACGGGGGGAAGGTGTTCTGAGATTTCGTTTTACTTCTCATTGTCCTTGTTTTGATTTGATTGGTAGTAAATTAAATTGATTTTGGTTTTCCCCCAAGTTGAGTCCATTTTTTACCTGTGACCATAGGTGTTGAGTGATCCCTCCCTGTCCTTGTCTCGACCCTTGTATTTTCTCCTCCCTATCCCACCAGGAGGAGAGGAGTGAACGAGTGGCTGCCTGGTGCTTTGTTGACAGCTGGGCTTAAACCACGACACCTTACCTGCCCTGTCCTTCTTGGAAAGAGGATGTTTTATGGAGGAGGGCCCACACATAAGCCAGGCTGAGATGCAGGTGAGTTGGCTGGTGGTGGAGATGGGTCTGGGGTGAAGAGAAGAAAAAGGAGTGGTGAAAGAGTCTATGTTGGGAGCAGAGCACAGGGAATCCATGTATCAAAGGGGATGTTTTATTGCCTTGTAAGAATTACACCAGTGAGACACTTCTCTGTTTGTTTATGGGAAATGCTTTAGGATAAAGAATCTTGGTTACAGCATGCAGACTGCTAGGATAGATGCTGATCGACATATTTGTAGTGCGTGTCATCTTGACTAACTTAATGGTTGAGCCAGGTCTGAGGACATGAATCCAGTGTATCAGATCGAGCATCCACTGAGCATCCCTATGACTGCTCCGGAGGCAGCAGGGCTGGGAGGTGCTTTCTGGCAGGACAAGGTAAATGCCATCAGAGTAGATTGAGAAAGACTGTGCATATATAAATACAGACTTCATAGAGTGTGTTAGTATGTGTGTGTGTGTATCTGCTACTGTCTGCAGACTGTGCATGATATTTTCAGCTTTTTTTTAGCTGCGTGGTCTCCTCCTGGCTGGGAAACAACCTTGGGACTGTGAATTTTCTTTTATGTGTTTTAGTAGGGAACCTTAAATGCTAGCTCTGATAAGAGCAAGAGGAGAAACACTCCCCCTGAGAGAGGTGAAATATGAATTAGGTATCCATCAGAGAAGAGTTCAAGGTGAGCTGAGCATGTCTGGATCATAGTACTGAGGACTGGAAGGGACTCACTGATTGCAGTCCATTCCAATTGCAAGTAATCATGTAACAGCTGTGGAACAGTCATTCAGCCTTATACCAGAGATCACAGTTTTCTGTAACACACTTAAAAAATTCAGAAGACCACCAACTGCTGCAGGATGCATATTCCCCACACAACATGTGAGAGAAAAACAGTAATTTCCTCTGTTCTTGGCCCTTCCAGTAGCAGGAAAATTGTTTTCTTTGAATTTTTCTTTTCATCCTTGCCTTCATCTTCCTGCCTCCCTCCCTCTGCCCCATCTACAAGTGTCTCCTCACTGTGGTTCCTTGGCTGTTATCTTTATGAAGTATGTAAAGAGAAGTGCTGCCAGTATAGTGAAATGGAAATTGCACCCCAAACAGCAATGTCGATAGAAGGGACATGTTTATGTTACTTTTGAACAGGAAAAATGCAAACTCGGTTGCTTGTGGAGAAGTTCTTACCTCCAAACATGCCTTTCTCTGCTCTGCACTGTGCTGAAGTTTTTGGGAAGATGAGGCTCCATTACTTTTTTCTCGTCAATCCCAAAGTCTATCAATCAACTCTGTAACAAGGTAGAAAGGAAACAGATGGACAACATGGTGATTTGGGGATATGATTACAGGCAGTTAGTTATCACTGTGGATGCACTAATTCTGGATTTGTGCACAAGGATCTGCGTGGTTAAGAACCTTCCAACTCCGCTTCCTCAGATGTCCGAGATTCAATTTTGAGGTGTGTTAGGCTAATGTAACACAAACCAAAATGCATTAATGTTGATGTACAGGCATGAACATAAATAACCCCACTTTTTAGAGAACTGGCACTCCAGTGAAAGAAGCCTGTTTGTGCGCTCTTAAGTGCAATGGATTTTCAGCCCTACTCCATTTGTTCCTTGTCAGCCCATTGTGCAGACTGAGGCCAACGAGCTGATTTGGGGATGGGAAAGCAAATCCTACTGATTTTTCAGCTTGCTCCCATTTGCTTCCTCAGTGTATACTATACATGCAGAAGAGTTAACTAAAAGTCGAACCTTTCTGAAGTGCAGTGATTTTATAATACAGGTTTTACCCAGTAGTGAAGAGCTGTTCTTTTGTTAAGAGCTTCTGTTCATATTGCATTTTTGAGTCAGATGGCTCACAAGATTAGTAACATAAGAATGACACCTTTTGCTTTCATACATGACTAGCTCAAATCTAGTTCTTGTTAACTGCTGGGTAGTTGTTACTAGTTAAAAACTGTTCAGAGGGCTATATGGGAAAAAAAATTAATAATAAAAAAGGTTGATCTCTGTTTGTCTCTTCCCTTCAAGGACAGATGGCTGTGTTGTAAGACCCAGCATTACAAATGCATCATTAGAAGACAAAGCCAGATTTAATAAGCATAGAAACTCCTGTGGCTGGTGATAACCTTCTAGATCAGGATTTAGGAGCATATGAAAAACGATGAAAGGAGCAGTGTTTTTTATTGTTAGAAAAAAGGTAAAACACCAACAGTACTCTGAATTCTGTTGTGTGATTTTGCTGCTGCTAAGGAGTGAAACAGAAGCAATATCCCACTTCTGGAACAGCCTGTACAAAAACTCTCCAGCCCCACCAACTAGAAGGTCAAACACTAATGTTCCCTGGCTGACAGACGTGGAATTACTCCGCAGAAAAGAATTGGTGCTGTCACTACCCGTGTTTTCCCGCTTGGTCAGTGATCTGACTCTCACAGATGCTACATTCGTTTAAGTGAAACTGTGCATGGGAAGGTGTCTTTCCCTTAGGGTCAGCTGTTCTAGCACTTAACAGATGTGGTTTGTCTGGGGTGAATTTCACAGAGAATGGGATATCCCTGGCTTCTCCCAGGCAAGAAGCCAGGGCTCAGGATAAGACAGATGTGACCCTCTTCTGGGGTAGCATCCAAGGCACGGGGAAGAGCTCTTATCGCACGGAGGGTGTTTAGCTGAGCTTTCCTGAGGTGTTGGATGAGGTCTGGGAGGGCGTTTGGGTCTGGCTGCTCACTTTGAAGCAGGGTGTGGACGGGAGTTTGAAAGAAGACCAAAATGGCTCTTAGAAGGATCGCTGTTGCCTGCATGTCTGATGTCTTTCCTGAGCAGGAATTAACATGAGGTGTTACCTGAAAGGGTGTTAACTGCAGGACTTGAATCTTAGCACAAAATGTCCTGGCTGGCCCTGTATAGCTTTTCTGTGCCGTACATAAATACTTTGCTAAGGAAGTTTTAGTTTCTGACTAATATTCCCCTTTGAGCTCTGACTAATATTCTGCATACAGACCTATTCTTTCTTGATCAAATTTTATCATTACCAGAGGCAGGTGCTGATTATGCTCTGTCTGTTTTTATCTCCACACTTAATTCATCATATACTGTATTAGTTTCTTATATTTGCCATTTATATTCCACTGTGCATGGTAATTCAGGCTTTCCTTTATATAACATGAATAGCTGTGAATGTAGGCTCTATGGACTTTTGCAGTGCAAGAGTAAAACTTCATTTCATTTCTATATAGCATGCCCTTTCTGAATTTCACATGAGAAATACTTGCTCTTGAGCTATCCAAATGAGAATACTTTGGCTTGGGCCGCTGTGGAGGTCACTTACTCATGCTACTTGTCAGCAACATATTGATGCAAGCTGAAATGCATTGCCTTCTCATTTGTTTTTAACCTTAATGAAAACTTGTGTAGAAAAGGTATGCTGGCATAGCAATGAGGAATGAGTCACTACCATCCTCTGCTATCCAGAAACGAAATGTCAGTGCAGCTGCTCAATCTTCATTTCTTTACATAACCAAAGGCCAGTCAGGTCTTAAAATTTTCTTTTCTATAGAACCTCTACCTCTCCAGAGCCTCCTTTTTATATGCATGGGTGTGTGGGGATTCTGTGGCTTGAATTTCAGCAGAACCGCACAAAACTTTAATTCTCACTCCCCTTTCCCCCCCCCCTTACTTCCCCTCTGAGTCACACAGGCTAATTTATTATTGTGAAGGTAAGAAGTGGGTTGTTTTCACCTGACTATTCATAAGAGCATATTATGCCAAAAGGAGCACAGTCAGTCAAATAAGAAATAACCAGCCTTTCCATTTCTGCATAAATACAGGTATTCATGTTGAAGCAAAGAGGGCATAAGTCATTCTGGAAGCTGAGACATGCAATATACCGTATATGCTTATTGACAAGAGTATTTTTAAAAAAAAAACAACAAACTAGTTTCCATAGCAACTGCCACACTAGATAATTCTAAAGCTAAAGGAACCTGGATTTACCAAGATAGGACAGCTGAGGTACTTCGGGTACTTTTAGTGCGGGTGTTGTGGATACACAGCTGCCCTTTCCAAGTGTGGATCTTAAAGTAATGCACAAACCTGATGTCAAAGTTGAGTTATGCTTGTCATGCTGGCAGCCTCAGACTCCTTTGCCTGGGGCTGTGGAGTGGGTATGACAGCATCCCCATAAGCATTTTCTTAGATCGACTGTCCTGATCTTCAGAGCGCTGCAATGAAAGTCTCTGGCTTCTTTACGTCTTTCTTAAGCATCTTGAAGACTAAGTGCGAGCGTTTTTGCACGGCTGGTGACACTTTTAATTTTTTTATTTTATTCTAGGTATACATTGATTTGTGGGAGGAAGAAAAAGGACTCTGTGTTTAGAGACCAGGTGTATTTTTATAAATTGTAAAAACAATTAAGCTGCAGCTCCCACCTTCTCAAATTCCCAGCACAGGTAACATATTACAGTTTGTTTTACCAATGAAGTAGGCTGCAGCAGGGATGTTAATTGCTCCCTGTCATACAGTGAATCACTGATGGCAATAAAGACTTCACGAGTTCTGAAGCAAAGTTCTCTGCTCTAACTTTTGAATAGCTCATGCTTATTATAAATTTTACAACTTTTTCCTTCAATACGTTGGACCTCCAGACATCGGGGCTTTACAACAGCATTCGTCATGGAAAGCATAAGTCAATGAGCCTGGGTTTTATAACTCAAAAATCTTCAGCAATTTCTTTTCAGTTCTATTTCATCTTTGGTATTTCATGCAAAATATAAATATCTTATACAATAGTGGAAAAAAGTAGATTTTGATAACAAAAAGAGGTTCCTTACCTGTTCAGAATAATTCCAGTATTGTGAACTGGCATTAAAGAAGTTTATTAAAAAAACCCCTAACAAATAAAAACCTGATTTAAAGTCCATTACACCTCAAAAAATTTTCTTCAAAGGGTTTGGATTAGGCCTATGCAATTCTTTTTTTCCTCAAAAGTTGCATGTGAAATGGCTAACTGAAGATGTGACCCAGGGCTTTGAGTAGCTTTCATTTTATTCTTAAGCAAAAGAGGCTGTAGGTATTGAAAGTCAGAAGCTGTACGCCTCTTGAAGATTGTGCTACTTTTCTGCATATAGGAAGAAATATGCATATATCTGTGCAGAAATGTTTTTCATATTAAAACAGGTCCTCCAGGCCAAATAATTTCAAGCTTTTTTGGAATAAATCTTCAAATATTTCTTCCCTCTCCCTTAATGTTGTAGGATTTATTTATTTATTTATTTATTTTCTAGTGTTAGCATTGCTTGTGAGAAATAAGCCTGCAGACAGTATCCTTAATTTAGAAAATATTTAAATGCTAGCAATCACTGCTTATGCAATAGGGTTAAATAATGAAATGCAACTCACGAATATAATGATGCACTTAGGTTTTTTGAATGCTTTTGAATAAAGTCACCTGGTAGGTGTCAGAGGAAGGGGACCAGCAAATGACCACTGCCAGCAATGGAATGAGGTTAATAACAGAACTGGGTGGGGAAACTTTTTTGGAAAAATCCTTCTAGTCAGAAAATAAAGATGTATTAAAATTGGATTTATTTTCAGGAAGATACTAGTTTTGGTGACAACTCTGTTGGGAAAGAATTAACCCTGGATTTGTTAAACTTTCTGTTTGGAGAGGACCAACCGCTTGGGCCTCGAATGGGACTGGGGAAAGGCAGGTTTCAAGGTCTCTCACATCACTAAGACCTTTGCATGATGTTTTTCTAGTTCTTCACAGAAGAGACACGCCTCCTCAAAAGCATTTCAGAGGCTTCAGTGTTTTGCCAACATGAAAATGAAAATGCATGTCACCCTAACATTTTTTTTGAAGACATCAAACTCTTTGAGTATTAGGATAAGCGGGGGTGTTCCTAAGGTCAGTGGTAGTACTGGTTGGGTTAAGGACCCAGAGGATGGGGGTGACTACTGACTGACCTGCGCATCACCACTGGGAATTTTGGTACCCAGGGGAAATATACCCCACGCTGCTGTATAAATACCTTCTTTCCAAATTGCTGATGACTTACATTCATCTTGATGAGACAATGACATCTGGAGAGCAGCTTCCATCTTGGTATTTCAAATAGGGGCCAAATAGTCCCCACTGTCACCAGAGAGATAAGGGAATTACTTCTGCTTTCCTTTTTATTTAGAACAATACACGGGGCTGATGTCTGAAATGTAACATTGGCCTATGGCCTCATGCTTACTAGAAACAAGGTTTTGAAATGTCTGACTTCAGTTTTGCTGGGAAAAAACACAACTGTGTAACAGTCTATAATGATAAACCAACCAATATGATATTGCAGCAACAGTGCACTCAAAGCGAGGGCTGGCTGGAGGGGGAAATTAAATTGCACGTGAATATACAAATTTGCATCTGGATAGAAGCTGGGAGAAGTGTGATGGGTTGTAGGTATGGGAAGATTGTTCAGGTGCATTTGTGGCTGAGGTGGGACAGGATGGAGGAAATGAAGATCAACTGAATGAACTAATCACATGAAACAAATTGGTGGAAACCCAGCTGGCAAATACTCTGTGGCTGCATTACACTGCTCCAGAGGGGCCAAAAAGAGTCAAAACATTTTTTCTGATTTGTTTAGAAAAATTGCATTTAAATGAAAAAGGCTTATTCCTGCTATTTTGGTATGAAAATAGTAGAAATAGTAGGTTGTAGTGTTGTCTGTCTTACTTCAGGAAATATTTAGTATTACAAGCACGCACATTGTTAGACAGAAGCTATGTTAAAATAGTGTTCAAGGAGAATGTATGAATTATTTCAGATAAACGTATATAACAGAGACACTCTAATTATTCTCAAATCAAACATTCCAAATTCAGGACATTTTTAAGAATGAGACTAATCTTAAAATGAAATCCAAATTGGTGAAGATGGAGTACCTAAATAGCTTTAATGATGCTGCAAAGGAAGATTGTGTGCATGTTGGCAAGGGAAGGGAAAAGAACATAAACTGAGCTGGAGAAAAAGTGAAATAATGTCTTTAAAACACTGTTTTTCTCTTATCTGTGTCTTAAGCGCCTGACATAATTATATTCATGCTTGTTTCATGATGTCACAACCTTGCCATATGCACATGTTAGCACATGTCTGAAGAATATGGAGTAGCAAATAAACACCAATTAACAAGTGAGTTTATTAGTAGTGAATATGTAATTGTCCAGTTTAACTCCTGCTGCTTATAAATCATCAGAATGTATTTTGAACACAGTTTTTGCTTGGAAGCACTCAGAAACTTAATAAAGCACATTTCAGCCTATGGGGTGTTTCTAGGCTATTTCTGTGGACTGTCATCAACCATTTGCTCATGAGTAATTGACCTTTTAAAATTGTGTCTTTTTCTGTTTCCTTCATGATTAAATGACAGGAGGGCTCAAAAAGGGAAGGCAAATCAGATTTCACTGTGACCCTTCCATGGGTTTGGCATATACCTTTTTGTAAGCAAATATTTATTGCAAGTGTGTAAGATTTCTGTTCCTGTGCATGCATCAGTTGTACAACGTATTTATTGAAGTCAGGGAATATCTAGTTTTTATTTAAAGGACAATTAGGAGAAATATCTCAAAATGTCTTTACGCTTATGAATAGCAGTTCAAGAAAGCTTTGATATGCTATTTTCAAGTTCTGCAAGAAAACAGTATGTAATTTAGAGAATTTATTTTAATGGGAGGGGGCATGTATCTATATTTTTAAGGGAGTAACATTTACTGTTGGACATAAAATATGAATTCGTGTCTTGGGACTTGCAATGGTTCCATTTATCAGAGACATTGTCCTCAAATATTTAAGCATGTTCCTCTGCTTGAGAAAAACAGAAAATTGCTGACTAGAGATGATTTTGAGGCAAGTGAAGGACTCATGAAGTTAGAGAAAGTCTGGTGGACAGGCTGGATCGATGGGCCGAGGCCAACTGTATGAGGTTCAACAAGGCCAAGTGCCGGGTCCTGCTCTTGGGTCACAACAACCCCATGCAGCACTACAGGCTTGGGGAAGAGTGGCTGGAAAGCTGCCCGGCAGAGAAAGACCTGGGGGTGCTGGTTGACAGCCGGCTGGATATGAGCCAGCAGTGTGCCCAGGTGGCCAGGAAGGCCAACGGCATCCTGGCCTGTGTCAGAACTGGTGTGTCCAGCAGGAGCAGGGAGGTGATTGTTCCCCTGTACTCGGCACCGGTGAGGCCGCACCTCGAGTCCTGTGTTCAGTGTTGGGCCCCTCACTACAGGAAAGACATCGAGGTGCTGGAGCGTGTCCAGAGAAGGGCGACCAAGTTAGTGAAGGGTCTGGAGCACAAGTCTTATGAGGAGCGGCTGAGGGAGCTGGGGTTGTTTATCCTGGAGAAGAGGAGGCTGAGGGGAGACCTTATCGCTCTCTACAACTACCTGAAAGGAGGTTGTAGCAAAGTGAGGGTCAGTCTCTTCCCCAAGTAATAAGTGATAGGACAAGAGGAAATGGCCTGAAGTTGCACCAGGGGGGGTTTGGATTGAATATTCAGAAAATTTCTTCACTGAAAGGGTTGTCAAGCACTGGAACAGGCTGCCCAGGGAAGTGGTTGAGTCGCCGTCCCTGGAGGTATTTAAAAGACGTGTAGACGGGGTGCTTAGGGACATGGTTTAGTGGTGGACTTGACAGTGTTAGGTTAACAGTTGGACTCAATGATCTTAAAGGTCTTTTGCAGCCTAAATGATTCTATGATTCTATTCTATGATTCTAAGAGCTGGAGTCTGGGAAAACAAGATTAAAGACTTCGGAGAAAAATCTGAACTCTGATTAGGAAGGAATCTGCAGAGGAAAAATATGTCCTTCACTTGAGAATGTGAAAAGGGCACTTTAGGTGAAAGAAATCGAGCTTTTAATTCCAGTAATAAGCTAGGAAGTCATTAGCCAAGTGTGTGGGGGGGCCGGTTTACACAGAAACCTTGCAAATGCATCCATCATAGTTACCCATGGGGTTACTGGGAGAAAGAGTAAAGGAGCAGAGGAAGGGGAGCCCTGATATGAGTGTTGCCAGTGGGCTCCAGAAAAGCCATAGAGAGACCCGAGAGAGTAACACTCCTGTAGACGTTGATAGGAACCGGTACCAAGATGAGGCATGCTTTCGGGGGTTGAACTTAAACTGGGCTATCAGTGACGTTTTACATGGCATGAAGGATCTGTCTGGGTGCCTGATATGACAAGAGAAAAGGGCAGCAGGCTGATTTAATGTCTCTATTTTTAGTTCAGAAAGTGCCCCAAGAAGTGGCTTGTTTTCTTCAAATAAGGAGTGCGGTTAAGTTTATATGCGAGTACGTGTGCACATTTAAGGGTATTGCTTTTACGTGAGCCCTCATCTTACCGCAGGCTTACAATTCTCGGCGGGCCAAAGCTTCCACATGGACTACTCATGAACAGACCACAGCCAGGCTTTGTCTCGTCCTTTTGTGTCCAAAAGGATGCAAATACTGCACAGACACCTGTTTTCTGTCGGAATCAGACCCATTGTCATCTACTGCATTTTAACTTCCCTGTCACCACCATAGTTGGCGCGGAGGAGGCTGTTGTCTGTTTAAAGCAGGCATGTGTTGGAAGTATGAGAACAGTTCTTTGGCAAAATTGAAAGCAGGAGACTGAATAGTCTGGCTGATGTGAATGTACACAGGTATAATGGCTAATCTAAAATCAGTATTAAGCCTATGAAGCAGAGAAGCCAGCAGTACCAGTATGAAATTACACAGCACACTTCCCAATATTGGAATTGATCTTTAATGTAATTAAAGCTGTTGTTATAGGAACTCAGTGAATGAGCTGGGTTTCTGTTATTTCTTTGGTAACCCCATGCATTATTTAATTGTCAGTTATGACTGACAACAAGGGGGATGAATGTTACATTTTTTCATAACTACCTATTTGTATTGTATCGAGGAAACAAAGCTATGACCTTTTTAACTGATCTAAGTCAAACCCAGCTCATCATTCTTCTGGATAGAGAGGAATAAAATACCATCCCTGTTCAATTTCATAAAAGGTACAGACTATCACCAACATTCCATCAACTGAAATATGACATTTCTTTGGAACTAATGAAGATCAGGTTACATTTTTCCTTAGCAAAATCAAGGAATTTTAATGCGACCCTTGAGCGATCACTTTTCCTCCAGAAAAATCACAGCTTCTGTGGAATTGCGAGGTTGCAATGCGACAAGGTACATGGGCAGCACAGCTATATCTCAGTAGTACAACTGTGCATAAACACAGTTTTACTACAAACAAAAAAATGTTTTACAGTAAGCAGACACTAATGGATGCTGGTTTTGAATACTACTGAAATTCCTCTGGAAAGGCTCATTATGTCTGTGTGAATGGCAAAAGAATTCCTAGTGATGGATGGCAGAACTATGAATGTTAAGGAAACAATAGTGTTTTGCTCCTATTGTGTAAAGTACTGGGCAACAGTCACAAGTGTTCTCTGTGTCAGCTTTTTCTAGATACCTGTTCCTGAACAGCAGCAATTTGTTATGACAGCCTTTGCTATTCAGCAGGACTACAAAGAATCACTCATTTGTCAATATGCATTCGTACAATTACATACTGATGCATTCACTTAAAGTATGTTGTGTGGTGCAGCTGACAATTAATCTGCTGTTTGGTACACTAAGTACTCCACACAGAGCCTATTGCTGCAGCTCCCTTAATGTTAAAAGAAATGTTATCTTTTGGAGTATTACACATACACTTTCCTTCCCCTCGTGGCATGTATTTCAGAAAATGGTACTGAAAATAATTGATGTTCCCATACAGATGCACACAGCTCTATCACAAAGCTGCTGCTTTGGTGGGACTGTTCGTAAGAAGGTGGCCAACCTGGGAAAGAAGATACAGAAACAGCCTCTGCTCTTTACTGTTACTCATTGAGATAACTTGACCTCAGGGCTGACAAGGGTTTGTTCTGTTTGGTGTATTTCCTCTTCAGAAAGTACTCCTTTTTCAGGGAACAAAAGGTTCATGCACACCGTTCTTGCTTCAACAAGTTCAGGAAAGGGCTTACAAATGAACAGCTTGGCAGAACACACACATGCCTGGTTAGATGTAAATACAAGACTGAAAATCTTGTGACTAGTGGAGCACACAAGCAAGGTGTAAAAAGCAATTTGCTGACCTGTGAGTTCCTCAGTCCGTTCGGATCCTTTTCTGCCTTCTTGTCATAAGGACACAGTTATAGAGATGTGTAATCTCTGCTAATTTAGACATCATTTAGAAAAAGATCAGATCTTAGGTATATGTTTGGATTCTGAAGGCTTCAGTGTTTTGTACAATCCTAACACGAGTACAGTGACTAGGAAAAACATAGTGGAGCATCAGGTACCCCTTTCATTTTTTCATTCATTACTGTAATATAGTCTTCATGGAAAAACTTCACCACCTTAAACTTACTGGTGCCTTTACAATTGACTTTAATGGTGCCACTGGAATGTCTTTTCTGTGTTGTGTCATTAATAGTGCAGGTTAAATGGAATGGGCCTTCCACAGCTGGCTTTGCAGTTGCATTTAAAATAAAAACACATTACATATGTAATTGCAAATGCTTATCATTATTACAGATTACTAGACCCATGTGTCTGTGGAATGGAGAGGGAAGCTTCATACAGGAAGGATTATAGGCAGACTTGCAGTGTATGTACAATATTAATAAAAATTCTTCAAAGGCAGAGGCTCTGCAAAGGTTATATGAAAGTTATCACACTCTTTTTAATAGCACTTTTGTGATGAAGCTTCTGCACAATCAAAGGGATGGCTATAGCAAAACTGTAGCACTATATAATAACAAAGAGCATATAATAGGAGCAAGGAAGAACTGTGTGCCAGAGCCAGTGCCATAAATCCCTTTCTGATAGGGTTCTTAAGGTAGGTGAGAGCAGAGATATTCATTCAGAAAACTCACGTCATGAAGCTCTTGTGGCTTCATCCATCCGCAAGGTCTCAGAGGCAAGTTTAAGTTTCCTATGGGGTAAAAAAGGTACACAAAAAAGGACGTCTGATGCCAAATTTAGGAAGTGCTGAGGTAATGCCAGAAGTACACAAATACATCATGCTACCAACTGTTCACTAAAGCTGAACATAAAGAAATATGGCATGGTGTGTAATGTGCTACCAACCTCTAGCTGATATCGAAGAGCTTGGCAAGTCATAGTGGTGGTTATATCAAATGATAGCCTATAGTGAAAGGACTCATTCTTCTTCGGCATATCTATGGTTGGGCTTTGCTCTTGGTGCTCTCTCTAGGGTCCCAGATCCAGGCAGAAGTTACCCTTTTTTCACTGTGTCCTGGTTCACAGTCTCATTCCTTATGCAGTTAGATGAGGAGTTATAATTTATAATATTCCTAGAAACTGAGTTAAGAGGAAAACAGCTCGTAACAGCTAAGAAGAGAGGCCAGCAGGGCCACATCAGGGAGATACTGTGTCTCCATAGTGTCTTGTGTTAAGCAGACCATGAGCATATGTGAATTGGGATGGTTTAATTCTCTGCTGTCCTGTGCGTTTGGGGAAATGGAAATGTGAAGGGTGTATATGTGTATACTCTTATGAGGGTTTTAAACCTTCATCTCCAGTCAAGTAACAAGAACCAATGTGATTCTTGAGATTCCTGTCATTTGTGTGAGGCTTCCCATTTGGGAGAGGAAGAAACAATTACAGCTGAGGGGAGAAAAAAGCTGAAGGGTCAAAAAGGACATCGCTCTCCTGCTCCTCAGGATGTTCATGTTGTAGATGTGAATCTATTAGAAATATCAAAAATAGATACGCCGTACAATCTATTAAGAAAGATGACATTAGAGCACTTTAACCACAGTAAGTATACAGGTCGCACATTGATGTGTTTTCTTGTTTCTTTATTTTTATTGAATCCCTGGTTCATCGCTGAGGGTGAATAATGCTAAGATAAACCCATTGCAAGGTTTCCTATAACAGGTGGGAACTTTTACAGCTTCAGTAAGACCTTGTCTGTGTGCTAGTAAACATGCAGATCTTTATAATGTGTTTTTCAGACTCTATTAATTGTTTTCAGGTTATACTTAGTAATAAGCACTGACTGAGTGTCTTTTTTACAAGGAATAGAATCCTATGTAAAGGAAGAAGGAGGAATTATTTCAGATACCAGGCAATAACATTATTTCACAAGATTATTTTTTTTGCAGGGTTTCCTCATGAATGAAAACAGTGAAACAGTAAGCAATAAACCACTCGATGACATTTTAACTATCTCTATTATACTGATATCAGTCACAGTCTGCTTTAGTTAAGATCACAAAACTGTTTCCTTTCTCAGGCTTTATGATGCAGTGCGGTATTTTTTACCGTATTGTAGCTTATCAGAAGTCGCTTCTTTCTGTGTAACTTTGTTCATGTGTTGCAAGAGGTTCAGACGAGTCTCTCCGCACAAGCCATGCTGAATGCTGAATTATTCACTTCTCTCCTCAGAAGCCTGAGCATCTCCAGCTTGGTCAGGATCCCTGTCAAAATGTTACAGGGAAACCTGTGAGCTGGGAAAAGGGACATTCTTCCTCTATTCTTCCAGCAAAATGTTCTGTTAAAGTGTGTGTAGAAGGGGTGAAGAGCACACAGTTATCTTCTGAATTTTGTTCGTTGCCCTCTGCTGAATGGCTGTGAAGGCATCTAGTGACCTCGGGATGCTTTGTGAAGTTAAGGTACAGTGCCTTCAAAAGAAAAAGCAAGAGCCAAACTGAAGAGACCGTCTGCCTTCAGATTAAAGTTAGCAAATATTTTTTGTTAAGCAAACAAATGGCCTCCCTAGGCAAAGAAAAATGAACAAAAAACCCCCCCCCCCCAAACGCCTAAACCAAACAAGCAATCAGAAATAAATCCCCCCCCCCCAAAAAAAAACCCCAAACAAACAAGCAACGAAAAATATAAATGGAAAATATCCTCAAAATGTTTGGTTTATTTAAGGATTTCAGATAAATAATTTTTTTTTTTAGTAAATTTGAGTAATAGTATTAAGAAAACTATGGGGATAAGGGAAATCTGTTTTCTGTTATTTTCATTTGAAACCTTCTCTAACATGAGCTGAAAAAGAATATGACTTCTGAAGTGTTACTTAGGTTTCTAAACTTTTAGATGTCAGAGACCTACTGTGTCATGGATTCTGCGTCCAACTCCTATTTGGACTGTTAGAAGTGAAAGTTCATTTCCCTAAAACTCCTGCAAACATTTGATTTCTTTTAACAAACAAAAATCAGTTTCCTTTGTACAGTGGCATAATAGGTTGAAGGATACAATGCAATAATGTTATTATTTCTATTTTACTTGAATTACTCTTTCTTCTGGATGGAACTCCAGCACCAGTTACTTGAGCCATATATCAACACTGGGATGACTGCAGGGTGGGCTACACTTACGCTGGTTTTAATTGCAGCTATGGATAATGATTATGGGCCACATTTATCTTTGATATAAGAGGTATTCATGGATTTACTCTGGGACTCTGCACATTTATGTGACTCTCATTAGAAGAGTCCATTGTGCCAGAAAGTAGTAATTTTACTAAATCTTAGAAAAACAGGGAGTCCTTTTGCTTATGGTTATACAATATTATATTAGGGGCTAGAGTTTTTTTATACACAAGTATATACCAAAACATTGAATAACAAGATTCTTCCAAATATGATAGAAACAGAATAGGAAAAGCGTTATCCCCCTTGCAATGCAAGTATGAAATCCGTCTCCTGATTCAATGACTTTCTGATCGTCCACGTGAAAGGCAAAACTGTGGCAGAAAGTGAGGATTCTTGAACTTCTATCATTATTTATGGTTTGGCTGGGGTCTTGAAATGCCAAGTGATAATCAAAGAACTGGTGCAAAAAAAAAAAAAGGTGGTGGTTTATGAGTAGATGTTAATTGCGGGGACAAATCTGAGTGTTTCTTTTTGACGTAATAGTAGCTATGAGCCTATAAACTAAGAAAAGGGTAAGCTCCACCATATTACCAATTGCTGATTATGGTTCCATAATTTATGGTGCTGAATCATTTCTGTAGCACAGTGAATAGAAAGCACAACCACCTGCAATAGATTATGTTGATTTGTTTTGCTGGCAGATGTGAGAGAACATCGTTGCTCATTAGATGGTAAGCTTAATTGGTTTTCTCCAGAATTACATAGACAATATTCTCTTAATCTGTTCATACACAGGGTACTTAATTTCAAAATCCCTGAATTATTGTTTAATTGTTAACATTTTTTCAGATAGTGGTTATTCTCTGGGGTTGATTTATACTAAAAATGCAGCTTTGTCCTTTAAGTGGGAGGGAATTATGGATGAAAAGGTCATATGGGAAATACCTACTGTGACCTGCCTCCTCCACTTGAAGTCAGCACACTTTTTGCCTGAGAATGGAGATTTTGAAGACAAGCAGTTGATGAGAAAATTCCAGGGAGGAGGAGAGAGATGGAGAGAAGGGTCAAACCCAGGTCCAGAGCATTCAATGTTAGGTGACTAGAGTCAGTGATCTGAGATTTCCCATCATAATTGCACAGGTTTCTGAAGTGCTAAACCCTGCAGGTCCCTCCCACATTGGGGTTATGCTCTTAGGTCTTCTAGGCTCCAGGTTGAGCAGAGACTCTTTTAATGCTCAAATTCCCTTGCTTCCCCTCTGAAACGCTGGCCCATGGTGAATGGGCTCCACTTGCTGCTGGCTGGAGGCAGGGGGGGAACCCACACCTATGTGGAGTGGAACATACCTTCCTGTCTTAGCCCTGTGGTAACAAGAAGAACATGGCACTCAGAGGGATATCCTGAACCATCAAAGCCATTCTCCTGTCACCAAAAGTGCTATGTTAGATGGGCTATAATAAACAGATCAAGCTGCTTCTTAAAACCAATGATGCAAGTTGCCCTTGCTGTGCTTAATGAGAAGTTCTTGCAGAACCTCACTGCCTGAGCCACATATTCCCTGAAATGCCAGTTAAAGTGTATTATATGCCATTGGGAAATTAGGTAGCCTGTGTCTCTGGTGTTAGTGATGACCGATCTTACTGCTGCCTCCTTTCTTTTCAAAGGACCCTGAGATCCTTTTAGAAGACCATTTTCTCAAAAAAACCCAGTCTGTAAGATGCCTTTCAGGGAGGCATGTCCACCCCATGAGCCTGTTTCTTACTTTTGCAAGTGGGGTGTTACAACAGTATTATTTGCATCTGGTGGAATCCTATTTCTACTTTCTGGGGGTCCTAGTGAAAGTCTGTTGTATTAGAAGTCAGTTTCTTCTGTTGACTGTGGTATTTTCTGGAGCAATAGATGTGGTATATGTAAAATGACATGACTCTCCCAATGACTTTTTAACAGTTTGAATTAACTCCATGTCAATAAGGAAGTTTCTATAAAAGATGATTTTCTGAAAAGAATTTTTTGGCTGAGCTTTCCAAAACAAGTCCTAAGAAATTTCAACTCTCTTGTGTGCTGGTCACCAGTTAACTTCAATGGAAGACTTACTTTTAAATGCCCAAGGCTGCTTTGAACATGCACCTCCTACCTCCTCTGCTTCTCCCCTACACCTCCAAACCATGTTTCTCTGGCAAGAAGAAAAGTAGCTCCAATTTAGATAATAAGTCTGTATTTGTAATGGGACTAGTTCCTTGAGTTCTCTGACACCAGGGTGGGAAAAATCCTTCCAAGCTGGAGAAAGATATGAAATTATTTTTTGTTAGAGAAAGAGTGTTTCCAAATAGAAATGGGTAATAGCTGCAATGCAAATGAACTGATGCTGTAGTTAGCTTTTTGAAGCAGGGAATGGTTTGGTCTCTTCCAGTCTCCTCTTTCTGAAAGCTGAATTTGGCAGTGGATGAAATGCAGGAAGAGGAAACAGGAGAAGCAGAAGCGTTTATGCTTTCTTAAAAAATCAGGATTAGAGATTTGGTTCATATATAAAAACATCTATCAGTGCTTTTTCCAGTTTATTGCTGTGTGATCTGACTAGGTCAGAGACTATTTTGGTGGGTAGATTAGGAAATACACAGTATTATCAGGAACAAAGGAGCCAAATAATTAAAAATATCACAATCCTTAGGAGAATTAATCATGGAAAAAGCACAGCTGGTGTGCACTGGAGGGAGAGAGGTGTCCTAGGCTTTTTTTAAACCTTCATACTTCGGCCCACCCTGATTGAGCTCAAGCAAAATGCCAGGAGTTTGTCATAATAGAGCCCAAGGTTGCCGTTAAAAACGGAAAATGAAACCGAATAGCCAAATGAGAAATGTGCCACTTCTATAAAAGGGTATTGTCTATAAATACAGTTCAAGCTGATCCTGTAAATAGAGATGGATAAATCTCAGAACAGGAGAAGCCTCACATTTTAGGGGAGCAAAACCAAGCCATTCAGCTTATCAGGGTCTTAGAAGTCATGACTGTCTCAAAAAGAAAGGGCAGTCCAAAGAGCTCCAGAAAGCCTTGGTTTTTTGTTTTTTTTTTTGTTTTTTTTTTATGTTGCAAGCCTGCAAATAAGGATTGGTACTAGAAAATGCCTGAGTAATTGGTTAGACTAGTGCCTTTCCGCCAGCTGGCCTGGCAGGATACAGAATTTTGTGGAACAGCTTGCCATGCCATTTGCAGGACTGCTCTCTACAGATGTCGACACCTTAGGTGACATCAATGTATCAGCTTAGAAAATGTGAAACATGTATGCATGTTTGGCCATAAAGGAATCTGAAAGAAATCTAAAACTCTCTGGAGTGACCATACTTCCCAAATGAGGGGCACAGGCATGCCTCCATGGTGATTGAGAATTCCATGGTAGCCAGTCAATCACACAACAGAGCATTTGCAGTATTACTAGGAAATAAAGTAGTTTTGCAGACAGTGATAGCACTTTTGGTCCAGAGGAGTTTCAGATGTACCTGCTCCCCATACTCAGGTTTCTGAGTGTAATGTAGAAACAATTTGCTCAGCTGGACCTGCCCTTCCTCTCCGAGTTACAGATTCTCTTTGTGAATTCCCAAGTGGAAGTAGAAGAGTTTCAGCCATTACATACTCACCGTTCTCCTTGAAGCAACCAAAAAAACCAACAGGTGATTTCCTGACTTAGTGTTCCCTATCTCTAACAGCAGCCCATCATTCTTGTGTAACTTAAACCAACCCCCCACTGCTTGCTTTCTGTCTAAAAGGATGCTCAGATCCAAGGGGAGAAAAAGAAAGGCTGTGTCCAGATTCCTGTTTTGGTTTAGGCAGCAGTGAACATGCCCTGGTTGTCCCTGTTCCCCAGGAGCTCCAGGTGCATGGCAAGTGCACTGTAACCCGTGATGAGGAAATAGAGCTCAGATGCATACGGAATATATGTATTAAACCGAATGCATGGTGGGGATGTTCCGTCCAGGGAAGTAGACTAAGGTCAATATGAGGTAAAACCCCCAAACTACTTTTAATGAGGGGGCATCAGCGCCAAGTGCTTTGATTTATGGATTTGTCCTATTATACCAAAGTTTTTGATAATGTATGTAGACATAGCCAGAGCTGATCGGTGCAGTTCCTGTGGAACATCAATATTGGGCTCCACTAATCACCCACTGGCAGGAAAACAGATTTCTGAGGTCACATACTCCTTTCCCTTGTTTTAAGAGACTACACGGTCTTGATGTTATTAATGGTTGAATTTGAGGACATGTGTTTATTATTTGGATAAAATCCATGCTTGTATAACTGAAGCTGACTTTTGAGTGTTGGTGAGTAAACCTTGCAAAAGGACTGACAACACCTTTTTTGTGAACAAACATCTGAGCAGAGTGCTGTAGCTCACTAAGATGAATCTTGTTAATTAGTATGAGAAAAAAAAAATCACAGCCATCTAACAGACGTAACACTGCCGGCCTGAAGTACGAGGGGTTTTAGGTGCCTTAAAATACAAGATTAATTAAAAACAGTGAAACATCTTGGGATCTTGATATTTGCTTTCCTGCGCCCAAGTCATTAAGGTCCATTTACTTCACAATTACTATCTTTTCTCTACAATTATGTGGCTTAAAATTATTTTTTTCTTAAAAAAAAAACCAAACAAAAAACAAAGGGGATGTTTTCTCATTTGTTGTTTTCAAAAGAAATGCTAATGAGAAGGCCAAAATCCTGGTAACACCGTAGCAAACTCAGCAGCTTCATATGGTCTCCCAGTGACTCAGACTGGACCAGTGCCCTGAGCTCATATCCCAGCTATAGCAAGTTACTTACTGTAAGCAAAAATCCCTCTTCAGTGCAAGTTTAAGCAAGTGACTCCCACTCTGAAGGAAAAGGGGCAGATTATGTAAATTGTCCTCTCTAGGTAAAGCTTGGAAAACTTCTCTGTGTGGGAACAGTCTGCATGGATTGAGGTCAAGAGCAGCACTTGCGGCAGGCATGAGCAAGGAGACCTATTGGAAAGGTGGGCTGCAGTCGCACAGCTAGCATGTGAAGAATCAGTTTTAGTTTAGAGTAATTTCTGTTACCACCCAGCTGCTGGTACATGAAACCTCCTGCTGCATCTTTCCTACATAAAGGTTCAGGCAGAATTACCCTCACTGTTTTCAAACCTCCAGAGGTGCCTGCAGGGTGTCGGTGAAGGTGCTGGTACCTTTTGCATCAGTACAGGAGTGATGAAGGCTGCCTCACTGCTCTGTTAAGCTCATTTACTCTCCAGGGCACTTGAATTAGGCGTAAGTGCTGGATGATTTGCTGGTGAGCAGATCCAGGCTCCCCAGTGACCCTCCCTGTTAGGGAGATGGGAGGCAGCTGACATCAGTCAGCTCTCAAAGCTGGGATTTGGAGGAGCAGACCACTAGCCCACTATATCCCACTTCTGTGGCTTTACTGGGGACCTTGATGGCTGGGGGCGTGGTCTGTGCAGCTGTGGGTAGTTAGAAGATTTACACCATGGAGGAAACACCTTCCTTTTTCTCTAGAAATAGGTATGGAAAAGGGCTAATGTTCTTTTAGGAGAAGAGAGTCAGCTAGGGGTCATGTGGTAAGTAATTCACTTTGACTTGTCTCTTTATGCATGTGTTCTATATGCTGTATTTATTTTAACTGAAAGAGTTGTGTCTCCCCTAAAGTTGAGCTGTGATTTTGCTCAATAGCAAAATAGGGGGAAAAAGTATCACTTCAGGTTTAAGGGTATTAAAACCTGGAATTACCTGAAATAACCATGGTAACGAGCTCTGAAGTAATGGCAGTTGCTCATATTACCATAGAAACAGGACTTAAAAAGTGGAAATTACCTATAATTTATCTCTGTTGCTTACAGTGACAATAATATAACACATTTTGTGAAAAATACACACATGTTTTGTCTATAGTAACTGTCAGGAAGTTATTAAAAAATTATTTAAAGATACTCAAAAGGTACCATTTATTACTTTGTTGCCATGGTTATTTCTTGTTATTAGTCCCCACAAGAGTGATATATTAAAAAATGGACAATTTTAATAAAATGTAAAATTTTGTAGGTATTGATATAACACAAACGAGAGATAAAGTCAGATTATGTTAGTCTTAAAAAGGCCAAAAATATTTGTTGTTATTCTTCATAAATAATAATTTCTTATCTGAGCAGCTGTGTATTTGTAGTGTGTACCTGCTGAAATGGCAGTAGGTGCAGCAGAGCACAAGTTTGTGGCACGAGCCCCAGACAGGTCCAGGCCCTTTCCTTGGCCTGTGGACACTTGTGGGTAGAGAGGGGAAGAAAGTCCAGTGTGCGGTGAAGCTGGAGAAGTGACAAGGAAGCACTAGGCCCCTGCTTTGGGTATGATCAGGCACCTCCTTGTTCCTATGTTTTTTGAAGAAGTAGCTGGTGAAACCTGAAAAGGAAGGTGTTGCAGTGATTCATCTGGCAGCTTGGAGTCATGTGCTATACCTCTCTCTCCTGCCTGCGATGACAGAAAATGCTAAGACCCCAAAGCCACTCTCATTCAGACGTTGGGCTAATTTGGAAAACTGGAAGAATAATTTTAACCTATTGCCCTGTTCCCTATATCTTACCTGCTTCAGATTGTACTCTTGCTTCTTGGCAGCCTAAGACGCTACAGCCAAGTTCTCAGAATTGTGTGAATTGCGTTAGGTGCTCTGTATGGTTGGGGAGGTTTAAATCAGAAATGCGTTTTCTTTCTAAGCTTTTATGCACGCGGATTAGCAATTTCACTAATGTGTCTCTCACTTCATTTACAGTAGGGACAGTACAATCTGCTATTTATATCAGTGGAAGACAAATTTGGCATTCTCCTTGCCTTTGTTGGCTGAAGTGAGAGCAAGCCGAGTGTGTGTAAATCTAGCTGGGCTGGACGGCAATAGAGCAGGTGGGCAGGGTCATAGTGGACAGTGAAGAGGGAGGACTGCTGTGTACGTGCATGCTCGTAAGATGATGGGGTTTCAGCTCAAGAAGTTGGTGATTTGCTTCTCCATCAGCACAGCAGAGCCCTGTTGTACAGGGGAACTCTTAACTGAAAAAGCTGAAGAGAGCCAATGCCACTGGACTGCTGTAACAGTAGGGATTGAGGTGGGGTGGTGAACGAAGAAAGCCAATTCTTGTGCAGTCTTGGACATACAAGGAATCAGGCTTGATAGAGATCATGTCATATATGAGGTCTGTATGGTATGGACAGTTCTTCTTTAAAAAACAAACCACAGCCCCTCCTTCCCCTCCCCCTCCAAAAACCACAAAACAAAAAGCCCCAGCCACCAACCAAACAACACAACCTGCTCCAAGCATTTAATGTCATCGGACATCAAGCAAGCATTTATGGTCATGAGCATACTACAAGGTAATTCTTGTTAGCTGTGCTAATGCTGAAAGCTGTATAATAAGGGACTAGTGATAATTAACGCTATATAAATCTTAATAGCTAGTTAGAAAAGCAAGATTTCATTCTTCCTATTAATGTCTACAGATGGGGGATAGATATAATTGAATTCCTAAGGGAAGGACCATTGGCAATTATTAACATTATTTAAACATAATTAAATAATGCTATTAAATAACTATATGGCAGCAGACAGTAGGGAAAAAATAGTGACCAAAACATATTTTCATGTTAGAATGAAAGATTCAGCTTTGATAATTCCTCCAGCATTTTATAAACTACTTGTATTTATGTAGTAATGAAAAAATATAAACCTGCACATATTTCATTGCAGAGGAAATAAATGAAGCCAAGTCTGAGGAGGCTTGTGTTTAATCATGAAATGTGCACCATTTGGCTGTAGTGAATTAGCCATTTGTCTTACTAATGCAAAGCTTTGAGGGAGCTAGAGGCACAGTGGACAAATTCAGTGGTTTTGGATGTGTGACCTCTAGGGACCTTGGTAAAAATTCTGCACGGAAACAAAAAAAGGTCTGGTTTCAGAGTACCTCTTTGTATCTTAGTTAACATGATCCTGAAGTTGCAACCACACCTCCCTTCCCCCCTGTATGGTTAGCATATCAGTCAAAGAGCAATGTGGGATTTGGGTTGGAAAAAAATGAATAAGGCACAATGAGGTTTTGTTGTAGGGTGATTTGTCATACGGCTTCCGCATATAAGAAATCCACGGTACCACTTATCAGAGTTGAAGCATATCTCATAATCTGTAGTTTCTTCTCTGCGTGTTTAGCAGGGCTTGCTTTGCTGTAGGGCTTGCCTTTGTGTAAAAACGTGGGGTAAGGGAGGGAATATTTGCTGGGCTTCGGTATCTGAACACTCAGAAAACTTTTTTTTTTTTCCCAGAAGTGAATGTTTTGATTAACTCATTTCTTCTTTCATTAACACAAATCGTATTGATCAAATCGCTTTTGAAAAAGGCATTAATATTTGAAGCCTGCTTAGATAGGAAGGCTGCAGTGATATTAATCTTTTCATTTGTATAACGCCAGTTAAATTATCAGTATCCTACTCCATCAGGCTTTCCAGAAATCCACGTGTGCTGTTCATGTGTCCTGGCAGTACCAGTTTACTTTTGACTGAAATAAGAACTTGTGAATTCAGACTTGTGGATTATGCCTACTTGATTTTGGTAGGAAGGGCATTTCTGCCCAGATGGGTTTCCTTGTCTTTCTCTGTTGCTGCAGCTGGGCCAGCTCAGGTCAGAGGTTGCCTTTTGATTTAAATTAGCATGTTAATTTAGCAAGCATATATCTTTAGGATGGAAATGTAGCCATTACTGTGCTGTTGCCACAGCCTCTGAGAAGAAAAAGATCTGGAGTCCAGGTAAAGTTTGGGCGGTGGAGTTGTTAATGTTTCAATCGTACAAGCTGCAAAACGCTCAAGCTTTTGTCTACGGAGCATTTTCTGGCAGTGTGTAGAGTTGATTTACTGGAGAGTTGTGAGTTTTGAGGACTGTGAGAACTAGTGTTGGATATAAAGGAGCTTCTTACTTGTGAGGTTGCTGGCATTATGGGGAATAATTGCAGGACCATGGATACAAGATAGACCTTCTCCTGCCTTCCTTGAGTAGCGCATTCTGTAGCATGGCTGCAGAACTGCTGGATGCATCATGTCCTGGAATAACCTATAATATTCATCCCCTTGTCATGTTTGTATTAAAGAAACTACCTGTTAAATTTATAAAAGATCTTGTGGCGCATTCGGAGGCACTTTGAAATTTTTGTGTGTTGTAGCCATGCAGTGCTGTAATACAGCATTGCCATTGCTAGTAACAAGCCATAAGCTCTGTGCTGAATTTGCAAGGCCTCAGGACTGACCTTTGTAAGCCTTGCTTGACTTTCTTGACTTGCCTGCAGCTTTGTTTTACTTAGGTTAGCTGTGACAGTGGTTTCTTTAACTGACTAGGTGTCTATGGCTAATTTTTCTAACTTTTGTTATCTTTGATTGGTACAACCTTTTATGTAAATAACATTAACAAGCAGTTATTCTGAGTAGAATCAGAAATTTATGACTCTAATGTAACTGACGTAGTGAAAAGAAGAGGCTTTGACAATTGGAGATGCAGGATGTGGCGTAGAGGAGTACTGGCATGGGGTAATAAGAAATGTGTCTTGGCTAAAGAGACCTAACAGATATTCAGAACTTGCCAATCATTGGTTAAAAAAAATGCAGACCTGGAGCTGAACAAAACTGGCTTTAAGGGTAACAAAGAAGTAGTATCTAAAATATGTAAAAGGCATCGTATATAGTAAACTTAGAGGCAATGCGGAGCTGCTGACTGATGAAGAAGGACCAAAGGAGTAAAATTGTGTTAGCAGGCATATGAAAAGGACCCCAAATGGATCCTAGAGTGGCAAAGAAAAAAAAACCACTAACACAAACATTATATTTCTCTTAGTGAAAGACTCCAGATGCTTACAGGTTACGGTAACCATTTTCTCCCTGCTTCTGCCAATCCCAGGGTGAAAACACTAACTTTAAGATTTGGAGGAGCAGTGGAGAGTTAGCATAACACCAGGAAATGGAGTACAGACTAAGAACTTTGTGTAAAATGGTATTAAGAGTGTCATAACTATTATTGAGGCTTTTTCTGTATTCTAACAGTATTATTATACTTTCCTTTTTTTGTAGCAACCAGTTCTGGACTGACAGTGACCAGACTTAAAATGTCAATTATATTAGCAATAAATTCTTGGCTTTAAACATAGGATGTGTTTCCTCATTATCCATAAACAAGATTTTGAGCATGACAATATGTCTTTGCTGCTCTCAGAAGTGTGGGCAAAAAGCTTACTTTTAAACCTGTGGACAGATTTTTCAAATACCTGAGGGTACTCATGCCTAGCTGTGGCTATCCAGAACCTCAGTTCCCTGTTTACCCTCCTGAAGGTGACTTTAATTCCTTCAGTTCAAAACCTGCTGCCATCAAACTACTTTCCTTACTTAGGTGCCTTAACTTAAATAGTGTGAATATGCCCTTTAGGAGGCATAAAGCTGAACAATGGATGCCCACATGAATCTGTATGGAAAATTTTAAGTCCCTAATCTGTAAGTATATTTTTTGTGTTATCTGCTTAAAATGTATGTCCTTGGGGAAAGACTCAGAGTACTCGTTTGCATTATTTTAGTACAGCTGACTGATAGGAGTCTTAAGCACAATCACCATGCAAATATGTTAATCTGAATAAGGATGACTTTTATTTGTTGGAAGGAAAAGACACCGTGGCTACAACTTGTTAGTACTGTCTCAGAGCTAATGATACCAATCTTTGTTACAAAGTAATCTCTTAAAAAGTACTGTAATTAAAACTGAGTGGGCATTTTAAATAATCCACCCTGCTTAGAGTTCTATTAAAATACCAGTGATTATGGGGATAATTAATTTAAAAAAAAAAAAAAAAAAAAGGATTTTCTATTGGCACCTTTGCAAAGCTGCAGTTATCTATGTTGTACAAATTTTGTTCTCTGGGAGGCCAGGGAGAGAAGAAAACAAGCTCTTCACAGATGGAGGAAATAACAGGCTGACTAACCTCATTCATCAGATGCTGTGACCCTGACTGGTACCCACAGTGATCTCCCAAACAGTATCCCAGTGTTCGACATAGGTTTCCAAACCTTCTCACCCTTTGGCCACTCCCATCTTCTGAGTAACCTCCAGAAGATCACAGTCTGTCAAAACATTTGGACTGATATTTGGGTTGCTAAGATCAAGCTTTAGAAAAACCTGAATGAAGCCTGCAGGTTTGTGGCTCCTTAGCTGGCTGGGGCCGGAGCTCAGGTCTGAGTCAGCCTTCAGCATCAATGCCCTGGGGGTGTCTCTGTGACAGAATATTTGACGTGGATAGAGAGACCAGTGCAGAGCTGCTGACCCTGTGCCACTGGAAACTGAGGGCCTGCAAACTAGAAAAAAAGGAAAACCGAATCAGAGCAATGGAAAGGAGGTTCTCGGAAAGCCCACGATAAAAGGAAAGGGGCAAAGGGAATGTAAAAGGATGAGGACAGAAAGCAAAAGAACTTAAAATATGAAGCTCTGGTCTCATTCTTATATACAGTGATAAAGAGGCAGAACAGCTGTTCTGGTAATGAACTTAATTCAAATTCAAAATTTGGATCGGCATAAAGTAGTGTGTCTCAAATGGACGTATCTTCCTTGCCTCAGTTTGATCTTCTCATTTAACTCCATTTGCCTTGCATAAAGGAAAGAAAACATCTGGAGGAGAGTTAAAATAGCAGGAGGAAGGCGAAGAGGAAACATACTCTACTGTGAACAAATCCTTGTTTCTGTAATAAAGCCTCTTTTCAGGCAAGCAGCAAATGTGGTGCAGATGGATACACAGCAGTATAGTGGAGCTCTGTGGCCCTGGTGAAAGGCAAGATAGGTGTTTGAATTACATACTTGTTTGCTATAACCATTTTCACTCATATTCTGTGAAGTGCTGAGAAGAGAAAAGTTCCTCTTGGACAAAACAAAAGCTGCCTGCAAGTGATGCTTTCACTTGTGCTTTCATCTGTCTGGCCTCCACAACTTGAGTGGTAAAAACTGGAACAGCATAATGTAGAATAATCTCGATTGTTTTCTATATTCCATTTTTTTTCTGGCTCTACCAGCCTCTTGCTAAAACCAGATGTCTCGCTAGTTGGTGTTCCCACCAGGAACTGGAGATGCCCCTATCTAACAGGTTTGGGAATCCCCCAGTGTCTTCAGTTCTGTCCCCAGGTTTAGGTCAATCCACAAGGTCCTGAAGAATATACTGGACCTTAATTTGGGGATAAGTAACTGAAGTCACCGAGATTACTTTTGTGGGTAACGTGAAGCATGGGCTTTGGCTTTTTTGACCAGGCCCTCTGTCTCTGTCTCTGACTTTGCACATACTTGTGGATAAACTGAAGTCTTTGCAAGTTCCCCAAAATAAAACTCTGTCAATACTTTGAGTGCCACATTATAACATGCTGTTAAAAATGTGTTAGCAACCTCAAACCAACGCAAAACAAACTACTGTCTTAAAAATGTAGTGGACTGGCCGTTGGTGTGGCTAAAAATAATTATTTTGAAAGAGAGATGATTCCATAGGACAAATAGCCATTACATATGATTTCATTATCGTTTTTTTTTTTCCTAACGTGAAACATGGAAAAGAACAAAAAATGTTCATTGCATAATGCAGGGCTGTAAAGATGGTAAAGGGACTGCAACATCTCTCCTAAGAGGAAAGGCTGAGAGCTAGGAATGTTTAGCCTGGAGAAGAGAAGGCTCAGGAGGATCCGACCAAAGGATATAAGTACCTGAAGGGAGGGTGCAAAGAAGATGGAGCCAGGCTCTTTTCAGTGATGCCCAGTGACAGGGCAAGAGGCAATGGGCACAAACTGAAACACAGGAGGCCATCTCTGAACATCAGGAAACACTTTTTCCCTGTGGGGATGACTGAGCACTGGCACAGGTTGCCCAGAGAGGTTGTGGAGTCTCCATCCTTGAAGGTACTCAAAAGCCACCTGGACATGGTGCTGGGCAACCTGTTCTGGGTGGTCTGCTTGAGCAGGGGGGTTGGACAACGTGACCTCCAGAGGTGTCTTCCAACCTCAATCAGTCTGTGATACTGTGGTTCTCCTGTATTTACCATATTTTAGATGTCCTTGGAGAGCAAAGACAGGATATTCGGCTAGCAAACACAACATTTCTTCCAATTGCTGCTACTCGGGGCAGTTCTGATCAAGGGCAAAAGCACTGCTTTGCCAGGAACTGGCAGCCTTTCATCGGGCACCTCGTTCCATATCACAGGTTAGGCGTGAAGGGCCTGGACTCTGAAGTTCCTACTAGCTGGTTTGCATCTGGTTCCTTACCAACACAAAATTTCCCTCTAATAAGGCTTTCTTCTAACAAGGTAAAAAGGGGAAGTGAAGGTAGAAAAGAGGCAAACCAGAAGTAGTAGGGGTAGCATTTATGTTTTCCACAAACACAGTATTTGGTTTTTTCCACTAACAAAGAATGTGGACTTTTGATGAAAAGATGAAAAAAATGAAATGGTTGAAAGGAGATGGCTTCCTCTGTAAATGTCAAGTAAACATATTTCTGTGAGATGCTTTAGAGATGGAAGTTCTGCAGAGTAATCTTAAGGTTGTGGCATTTGGAGGAGAGGGGGTGTGGGGTTTTGGTGGCTTTTTGGGGGGTTGGTTTTTTTTTTTGTGTGTGTGTGATTCTGTTAGTGTAAGGTGTTTCCTGCTACATTTGGGCTAGGCAAAATTCCTGTAAAAAGAATAAGATATCAGAAATTTTTGTCCCCTGTGAGTAGGGGGGGAATAATGTTTCTAGATATAAGCGCAATCAAATGGTTTCAGGGCAATATCTTGTCCAACATTTGTTTCCATTTGCACAGATGAAAATTGGATTAGTCTGTAGGAAGCATTCATTGGGTCCCACTTTGGGGAAACCTGTTTTGTGTGTCTTCTGTTATTGCAGCTGAACAGTAACCCCCCTCCAGCCACAGATCCTGTAACTCTTGTGCTGCTGTTGTATCAACCTAGTAGTTTACAATCTGGTTGTTAAGTAAGTGCAGCAAAAAATAATTTCTGCCTCCGTATGGAAAGGTGTCCAAAGCATAATGCTTTCCTGAGGACTATTTTTGCCACCTGGAAGCAAAATATCAGCCTGAGTGGTTTGTTTTATTGACTCCATTCCAGTCGAGAAAGCAGTGGAAGTTTTGCTGGGCACTGTCAGATAAAGCCAAAATACAAATTTAAGTTAAAAGAGTTGATCCAGCTCTCTGTTCACTTTGGAAACAGAACCTGAACTTTAAAAATCTGAATAAAAATTCCTCTTTGATTCCATTTTGGGGGCTTTGAAATGATTTCCCTCCCATTGTAGAGTGCCTTTGCAAGTGTCCCTGGAGCCTGCATTTTTCCTCTGATCCTCCACTGATGGGCAATATTGAAGTTATGCTGAACTAGAGCAAGTGATGTCCCAGGTGACAGGCTGGCCCTAGAGGCGGTGGTAGCTCTGGGATGAGCCCCAGGGACACCACAAACCAGCAGCAGTTGTCACCTTATGGTCCCTTCCCCGTCCTTGCTTTGTTTTCAGAGCTTGATTTGACCAGAGCTTGCCTTACCCTTAAAGGGGTGATTCACTGCTGGTATCCCCATATGTCCATAGTCATTCTCTCAGCTGACTTTTTAAGTAGCAGATGGTTTACATAGTTGCTGCATCCGTATACCAGATTTTTTACTACCTTAATGTTGCACATTATCTGTGGAAATCTGGTAAGTGAGTATGATAATCTCTAGCGATAATTGAAACTGAACTTCTGTGACTCTTGCTGCAACTGTGGTATGTGTCTAACTTCCAGATTATTTCTGCCTTATGTTGTTTTCTGTTCCTGTTCTATTTCACCAGAAGCACAGGGCTTTAAAACCAGATTTTTCTGACTACTATTTTCTGTGACTCCAACAGGAGCAAGATCAAAACAAACAAGAACAAAGTAATTTTGTTTGCAAAACCAAAAGAAAGCTCTTTGTAGAATTCAATTAATAAGCATCATAATGCTGAAAATGTTGACATCTTGTCGGACACTTGATTTTCCATACTTTAGCTGTGGCAAGTTGTGGATCAGAGTCTCTCTCTTTCACATAGATCTTGTGTCCTCTCTGTAATTAAATATGAAGAATGGTATTTCTGCTTGTATTCAACTGTACTACAAGCCTGTTGCAATGATTACAAGATGGAAGTGGACTTGTCTTGAAATCTTGAAACTTGAGGGTGTGCTATATCAGAATGTGAATACTATAATTTACTGTTTGTAATATACACTGTGAAACTTATCCAAAGCACTGATGACTTTTTACAATTGTCCTTCTTGCCCTTGCTATTCCAAATGTTTCTGCTTAAAAATCACTGTTCTCTTCCATGAGATTATCCTTCACCAATATAGGCTACTAGGCAGATATGAATTCAAAATATGACTTCCATCTCGTAGTGTCCCCTATCAGGCACTGGGAATAAATGTAGAAATAAGATTAGCTTTCATAACAGTTAGTTTCTGTCTCATGGAATTAGTCTGCTTAGATGTCATTGTGACCAGTTACAAAATTACTTCAAATATTTCTATATTTTGAAAGAAATTGTTTTGTTAATTTTCATTAGAAAGGTTCTGAGACTGGGTACGTTTCTTGAAAACATTTTAAATTCTGTGAATCATTATTTTCTGTTGTTCCCTTGGAAAAAGCTGCTTGTTGGCCTAGTTCTTTCTTTAACTCAGGTTTGGCTAATAGAGCTGTATGTGACTTGCCAGTGTGTCAGATTCAGGTCTGTATGTGCTTGTTTATAAATTTATTAGAAGCTGTAGCTGTGTGTAGTTCTACTCATTACTGTTATAAGGTGATGTGTTTAAACAGCTCCCTATTATATCTTTTAATGTAAAAGCAAATTTGTTATAAAAGAGACATGTTAACTATAGAGTTATGGTTTCCTTTCAAATGGCAGTATTTTAAGTGACTTTCTGTTGTGTGTGTCTCTTTGGTACTGTGTATCATATTTAAAACCACAATAAAATACTAGTAAGCTTTCTGAGCAACAGCAGAGCTTTTGCATTTTTAGTGAGGTCAAATCTGGCTTTACAGACATAAGTCTGAAGCCACCTGAGATTCAAACTAGGTTAAGCAGGTAAATGGGAGTCAATGTGACAACAGGCTGGAGCTGATGGGGGTCAAGCAGATGATGGGGGTCATTCTATCTTTCAGAGTTTCAACAAGGTGATGACTTTCCATAAGGGTGCTTTGCGAGGCAAAGAGAGGTTGTTACAGTTTTATTTGGCATTTTTCCACCTGTTATCTAGATTTTAGCGGTCCAAACTTGGGGCCTTTGTTCCATGTCAACTAGCGAGCTGTTAGTTACTCAAGTTACTGATGACTTTTTAATACTTTTTTTTAAAAAAGACAACAGGAAACCACAGATCAAAAAGATCTCAGCTGTAGAAGTATATATCTGAAGGAGATAATTTCCTTGTGGGATGATTTTTAAGCTGACCAATACTATTTGTACACTTCAGTTAAAACTGCTACATTTTCCAAAAAATAATCAGTATTTTATCCTGACAATTACTGTTACACATTCAATGCAAACACACAAAAAATGATGTAATGTTATGAACCACTCTGTCACTTCACATATTTATTCATTCCTTAAATGTTTGTGGAAAAGTCTACCTGAAAAAATAAAATTTGGAGCTCTAGCCTGGTATAAATTGTGGCCAAAACATGTTCTTAGACATTTGAACTAAATAGCCTTTATTTATCATACCTCAAAGTAGTTCTTGATTATTTTCTAGGATCTATCTTAATTCCTTTTTTTTTTTCTGTTTTTGTTTGTTTGGTTTTATTTTTATTTATTTATTTATTTTTATTTCTACAGACTACCCTGACTAAGAGCCATTAAATGTCTTGAATCCCTGCTCCTGGCATAGAAGTTGTCAGCTGTGCTGTTCAGATCAAGGAAATACTGGAATCTGATTTTATGTAGTAAGTAGTCCATTTCATTTCCACTGGTGAAACTGAAGTCTTGTTTATAAGCTGATGTCATTCTATGATTTTTTTAAAGTCATTTTGAAAAACTGACTTAAACAGGAAGAATTTTAGTATGGTTTATAGCAAATTTAAACAAACTGGATGGGTAATATCAATTAAAATATTCAACATAATTCTGGTTTCAAGTATTTACAGAGGTCTGGGGTTTTTTTTTAACCCCTAATGAATTCAGAAATTTTTATTTTATTTTATTTTTATTTTTTTAAATGAAGAAACCTTTAAAATGTGGGGTCTTTGAATGTAACAAATGTAGACACCTCATGTGGCCTGTGTTAGCAGTATGACTTTGAGCTTTTGAAACCACAAGTTCTATGATTATAACTTTTTCAAGTTGCTTTGTTGCATTCAGGGAAATTTGTAGTGCATAAAGCATTACAGATTATTTTTCCTCCTTAGATGAAACTGGCTGTAGCTCTGTTTTCCAGGTAGGGTTTTGTGGAAGTGTTACTGTGCAATATATCATAGCCTTCTTTCCATCCATCTTAATGTTATCTTATAGTAGTTTCTCAACGTGGAAATTCTTTGAGGCAGCACTACCTTGATGAAAAGAAATTTTAATATATAGGGAACTTATTTGTAAAGTACTCCTAGCCCATATGTTGAATTTTTACTGTGGTTGTTTCGAAATGTTTAAAGGTCTGTTTCCTATTGCCGTGCTTACTGCTTGAATGGGTTCTAAATTCCTGATACTTTCAGGTCATCAGTCCTTATTTCCAGAAAGTGGCAAATGCTGCAAGCCTAACAGGCAGAAGCTATGCCCCTTTCCTGTGTTATATTTTGAATTTTATATGTTTTCAATGGAATATGTTTTTGTCCAGGCATAGGTTGCTGTTTGTGTATAGTAGTACATGTTGCTTTAATGTAAACCTTGCTGCATTATTCTTTAGGCAATTTTTTTTCTTTTTTTTTCCCCTTCCTTGTGTCACAGCCTCAGTTTTGGCAAGCAAAACCCAAGCTAAGGCGAGAGTGCTTAGTAGCAGCATGTTCTATCTTTGGCCACCTGCCTTGCACCTCTAAATTGCAGGCAAGGAAGAACTGAAGTGCCTTTTGTAGAAAGTTGCTAGAGCTAAAGCCATCGTAAATTGAGGTGCAAAATGAACTGCATAATGAAAGTTTTTTCACCACTGCCTCTTTAATGACCATTATGTTTTGGAAGTCTATAGAAATAAGTTTAGTCTTCTGCCATTGGCCTAATTAATCATCAAAGACTGCTAACAATGATGTAAAGGGTCATTGCTAGCAGGAAAAGCAGTCTGCACCAATTAGGAATTTGCCTAATTGAATTCTCATAGTTGTAGAGAGTCTGAAGAACTGACTGGATGGAGAAGGTTGTGTGTTTGGTTTGCCCAGTCACTAACTTGTGCTGAGATGTATTAGTAGATCTTGCTTGTGGTGCAGGCTGTTGCAGTATTTAATTTAAAGTGGAAAAGAAACAGAAAAAAAGAGAGTAAATGTTTTTAATAGACTGAAATGATAACATTGTATTAGCTTCCTATGATGACAGAAAAATGAAATCAGTGATTAATGTGTGTAAGTGGAATTCTTTATATAGGAAAAAAATCTCTCCCCCCACCCCTTTCCTCCTTGACCCTTTCCCTAAAGAACAGGTCACTTTTTCCTAAGGATGTTGAATAAATTTTGCAAAATGACAACTGAATTGGTGTCTAGTAATCCAGGACATTACTTTTTATTTTTGTTGTTTTGTAATCTATACCTGGACAGATGTCTGTGTGTGGGGTACCTACAGCAAGTTACAGGGGGTGACTGAAAATAAAGTGGAATGCCATTTAGATAACCAGGCATGAAATATCAGTATTTCTAGCATCTCTAAACCCCAAAACATACTGCAGTCCACTCCTTGAAGCAGAAAACTTTTATACCTCCCCACACAAATTCCCTTCTTTCTTCCTTTTTCTCTTGGTATGTTTCCAGAGGAAGGCCTAGTATCTGTTGTTTTATTGGTAAACTGCAAGGGCAAGGTCCTTGTTGTGTCTTCTGCATCTCCTCAAAGACCTTTCCCAGTCCAAAAATGAATCTATGGGACAGCCCAGGATTGCCTTGGGCCACGCTGCTGCAGCCGCTCACCCTGTGTTTGCAAGAGAAGGTGTATTCCTAGGTAGAGATTTATGAGGAAATAATTTGTTGGTGCTCGTAACTAAAATTTTTCTATTTAACATGTGAGCTGACGAAAGTTGCAGAAGAAAGCTTGAAGCAAGAAAGGCATCTGTACTTTGTTAAGCAACTAAGAAACAGTTTGTCCTAATTAGGGGAGGAAATTTTGTAGCCTGTCCTCCCTACCTCATTAGGCAACTAATTTTTGAGAGCTTTCTGAGGGGAATTTGTTGCATGTTTTGAGTATTCAAACAAGTTTGCTAACATTGTAGGGATGAGGCTGCTTTACTTGTCCAATAAAGATTGACTTCCAGTTCAGCCGTGGCCCCCTCTTATTTCTCCCCGCTGTAAGGAGGTCTCTGTTTCTGCAGGCCAGGAAGGTAGGAAAAATATTTTGTTGTTGCCTATAGCATGTTACTTGTTATTTTTGCCTGTAGGCCAGTGAAGAACTCAATCAGGGAGCTGGTGGCATCTAAAAAGGCAGAAGTTGAAGCTTGGGGAATGGAGTATTAATTTTTCATGTGCATGAAGTTCTCCCACTTTGTTATCTGGGGCATAGGATGTGGTCTTGCCAAGCTAGACTGCTCCCTCAGCAGAGAATAAGGTACAGGGAAGATAAGTCTTTTACATGCAAAAGGATGTGAACTTCTCTTTAGGCGAACACAATTTTATTTGCTAAATTGTCACGTTTTGTCTGAAGGAAGACATAGCCCTGAGATGAAGTGACTAGAAACTTCATATAGGTTTAATTAGCCCTCTAAGCATAAAAAAATATTTAGCACACCTGAATACTGATAAGTGCAAATAAATAATTTGATCAATGAAAACGTCTAAAGGAGACTGGTTTCCTGCAGGATAAACAGCTTCATCAGGGTTCTCGTGTATTTATACTGCCTACTAGGAGATATAAGTACTCTAACTTACTTTATTGTAGTTGGGGGTTTTTTGTAGTAATTTTCTTTCTGTTTGGGTGGGGCTTTGTCTCTACTCTTGTGCCTTAAAACGGCTGGGGAACAAAACCTGCCCCTGTGGTTCAAGATCAGGATCAGTGGGTACGTTTAAGTCTTCCAAGATATGTACTGCAGGACTAATATTCTCTTTCTGACTGCATCCTCTGGTATGGATCCTTGGAAGTGAAGTGCATGGCAGTAAATTGTTCAAAGGCAGTAAAAGGCATATCCCGTACTTGAGTAGGAAGGATAATTACAGCCATTTTAAGAACTGCCTGAATGTTTCAGAGTGGTGACTCATCCCTAGGTTCTTCTGCACAGCCAGTATATTTTTCTATTGCAGCTACCTTGCAACCAGGACATTATAATTCTGTTTATATTTGTGCATGTCTAGCCCCTGTATGGCTTAGCCTGCCTTAACAGTGTGTAAATACTGCTGAGTAAATAACAAATGAAAGGTGAGCCTGGAAAGACACTGTTCTATTAGTCATTAAAAAGCTCAGACATCTGGGGTAGAATTTTCATGAATCTCTTTTCCAAGAGACTTTCAGTGAAGGGTGAATGTCAGTCACCTAGCATGCTGATTTGATAATAGTTTGGATGCATTTCAGATACTTGTCTGTAAATTAGACTGCAAATGTTGAATTTGGAAGGAAGAGGAAATGGATTATTTCAGGATGTTTGTGAGTACCTCTAGTTACATTCTGGTTTAATGCTAATGTAAATCAGTCTTTTCTTGTGCCAATATGATGAGTCCCCTCCTCACCCCCAATATACTGGAGGCACCAAGAAAAGGGAATCCACTGAATTCTTTTCTGAAATGGACTTTGCTGCTTCTTTAAAAGAAAGATTTTGTTGCCAAAAGAAAAGTGAAAGCACGTGTATGTTGTCTATTCCCCCCTCTACACTCTTCTCTTTTTGAACAGTCGCAATTGCTTTCAACATGCAGCACTAGAATTATGCAGATATAATTCCTCTGACTCCAGTAATGTTCCTCCCAATATCTTCTGAGATGTCTGAGAAGAGGATTGAATGTTAGTATTGCTGATTGAAAGTGCTTGCTTTGTTATTAGTTCTAGCTCAATATGAACTAGCTTCGCAGTCCTGTGCATCTATTGCTACTCACATTTTCCCAGCATCTCCTTAAACTGCTTGTCTGATGCTTCTCCGGCAACATTTGGTTACGCAGCATTCTCTGAGCAGGACACCCCTGTTGCTCCATTTTTACAGCCTCTGTACAGCAAACCCTGGTCTTTATTGACTTTCAATCACTACAAATGCTCCAGAATAATTATAAAGATGGACCAGACCCTTCATTTGCCTGAACAAAATTCTCACTTCAGATGTTCCTAGGTTTTGTCAGTGTTGAAAGATGGATTTGATTTTTTTTTTTTTGATGCAAACTTTGCAGATTTGTTTAGTGTCCAGTTACAAACTCAGGAGCTGATTAATGATAGTGGAAGTCCCTTGACATAGCTGTAGTGTTATCTAGATTAGTTGGATCTGTTTATATTTTCTTATTGTGGATTTTTCTTCTCCCTGTTTTTGGAGCAAAACTGAAGCTCCATAGCAAAGTGTTCTGGGAGAGGCAGCTTGCTGTTCCCACTGAAATAATTTGATAAATAGAGTGATGGAGGGCTTCAGGGTAGTGCTCTGTCACTTTCAAGAGGAATAAAGTGTGTTTAATTAAAGTAATCTCTGTTTAGATTAAAATAAATCATTTTAATGCCAAGGGTGGTTTTTTAATGACTATGGGATGCCATTCAAAGGAGAGGCAGGAAGCTGATATAGTACTTAGAACTCTATTTCCTAGACTCTTATGATCGATCACTTAGAAGATGTGCTCTGCCAAGAAAATGATGTTTATTAAACAGCATTCCACAGCACACCAGTAATTGATAGGAGATGTGGCACTGGGGAAAGAGCAACAATTCTGGACCAGAGAAATTCAAAGAGACAGAAACTTTCCAATGTGTCAGAGGACTGACTTTTTTAAAGTGACTACCCACGGACTGTAGGTTGGCAAGTCCAGTCAGCACTGTAATAGTTGCCAAGAAAAGTGTCCTGCAGTTAGACAGTCTCAAAATATTAGGTCTACAGATAACATTTAGGAGTATAAGTGCTCTTAATGAGCTTGGAAAAGATTAATGATTCTGCTTGCAGTTGTGAGGGCAGTTTTAATGGTGCTTCAGTCTCTCACTTTTAATTTCCTTTCGTATCTGCATTTTTTTTTTTTTTTTTGGGGAGACAGTAGCTTGGCTCTAACACATTGATATCCCCATTTATTTCTATGCCTTATCTTGCACAGGAGAACCTAAAATTATCTGAGCCCTGCAGTGGTCGGACCACCTAGTGTCTCAGAGCCTTCTCCCACATAGTTGAACATTTTCCGCACTGAAATGCAGTAGGGAAATAGCTGAACAGCTCCGCAGAGCTGAAGAGGTGATATTTGCTCTTTGGGATGGGGGACAAGTAGCACAATTTGTAGCAGAAACAAGCTCTGAAGGACTGATTTCCCCTGGAAAGGGTGTCGGTGCATGCTGTCGTGCCATGTAATGAGCTGAAACTTAAATTTCTACAGGAATACACAACTTGGATTTAGGTGCCTTGGCTTCCCATGTTCAAGGAATGTAGGCAACAAAAGAGAAGGAGACTGGCACCTGATGATAGTACTTATTATGACTTGCCAGGAAGTTATGACTCCTGGTTTCATGACTGGAGATCTCTTTTTCCTCCACTCCAGGCAAGACTTAATCCATTAACTTTTGTAGTACGTTTATACCCTAAAATGTTCCATCTAGCTGGTGAACTAAAGGGTGTTTTCACCCAGGTGATGTCCCTGATGAGGCTGGGTCCTGCACAGTTCTGCACTGCTACTGTGAAACAAACACAGAGCTGCTGTTTTTTGTGTGCAATGAAGAGCTTCTGGGACAGGTACCATTTTGTAAAGGTTTGGCAGCTTTCCTTGGCTTCATTCAGCACTAAAGAGGCCATTTTCCTCTAGACATACAGCATCCCCTGGCAAAATGTTATGGTGAAAAAAGCTGAATCACTGGGGCAAATGTCTTCCACCGTGAGGTGTGCGTTCTGCTAATTTTCAACCCCTGATTTGGAGATAGAACACCAAGCTGAGTTTGGCTGGACTCCTCATGTGCTCGGTATCTCTGAGAACTGGGTTATTACATGTCAAATATTTGTGCATGATTTGTCTTGAGTGCTCTGTGTCAGGTGGGGGTGGGGTTTTGGTGGTAGTTGTAGCAAAGGTCAGGTGTGTTTTTTAATAAAGACGATAGGACAGTGGTGCTAGGGTGTGGATTATTTTTCATATGGAGACTTCTTTGGTTGTGCTCTTCCCTTTCCCCTGACCATCCCAAGCTGCACAAGGGTTAGGATGGGGGAAACACCAGCAGTACCTGAAAGAGTAATCAGTCATACTAATATGTGTGACTAGTTCTCCTTCATGAGGGAGTTGCTTAACACATGTGCTCTGAGGAACCACTGTAATGCAGAGTCAGCTGGTATCCCCTTGACTTGTGGGTGATAAGACTTAATGGCCAGAAGCCTCCAAGGAGATATGTATAGATATTTGGCAGGTTCTGCAGAACCACAATTTAAGAGTAGAGAAATCTGCTTATTCTCTTGCATGAGAATAATATGTGGATGGATCCTTCCTCTTCTAGTGAAGAGCTGTGAAGTCTAGTGAGCTCCCCACTAATTCTGATTATATAAATCAGCTGCATATTTCACCACTCTTCATATCCTCAGACAGGAATAGCTCTTATACATTTACAGTAAAATCATTCTTTATAGAGATATTGTAGGAATAGCTTATCTCCTGAAGGATAAGCTAAGAATGAGGTTTTAGGTTGGGGTTTTTTTTTAACTCTATTTAGTGGAAAATACTTGCAGTTCTGACATTCCAGTGTTAAAGCTGAAATGACAAATGTAATGGTTGACTGCTTTCATGTGAAGCTCGCTCTGTTTTTGACTTTACAGTCAAGCCCTCCAAGATTATCAATTCACAGTAATTTGTTTTCTACAGATTGGTCCACTCTTTTCTAAAGCTTAAAGCCAGTTTCATAGTTTTGGGGTTAAAATGAATGTGTGCTGGACATTTCTATATTAGTGCCCTCAGGGGGTTCCTTACTAGTGGGGAAACAAGTGTCAGGGCAACTGAAAGAAAAGCCTCTCTTGAAGCTGCCAGCCCAGCATGCTTCTCCACGAGTTGCTCTTGCCATTCTGAACTGCCATTAAGAAAAGTGCTCCTTGGGTTTTTTTTTTTGTTTGTTTGTTCTCCCCTGCAGCAGTCTTCAGAAGATTTCTTCAATGCATGCTACTCACTCTCATATTGCAAAAATCTTAAAAGTTAAAAACTGGAGGTGAAATGAGAGATGTAAGCAAATCTTAAAAGTTATGGTTCTGACCTGGTAGGGAAAAAAAAAAAAAAGAAACTGAGATTTTCTGGAAAACATTATGAAATATTGTTTTACTTCTCAATTAGACAAAAATATTAGGAATTTATTCAGTCTAAACCCTTTTTATTTACAAATGAACTCTTAACTTTTTGCACAGGCAGAATTTGAACCAGCATGAATTCTCTCAATTTCTTAACACTTTTCTTTAATGTGAGTCCTTGCTGTATGCTTGAGTGCCAATCCATTCATCTTTGGTTTTTTAACTATTTTGCAAGAAAACGATCAAACACCAGAGTTGAAAGCAAGACTCTGTAGAGCAAGTCAATGTAGACAATCTTAACTAGTGCTTGCAACAGTACAGAAATAATGGGATAATACCAAACTAGCATGCTGGCAACCCTTTCTGTAGTATTTTGGGTCAGTCTGCATAACGATGTTTGAGTTGCCTGTTAAACAGCTGAGGTCCAGCGCAGAAGTAGGTTTGTGTGGGCTGTTTGCATCTGTTAAAATACAATTTGAAAAGCATGGCCTTCAAAGCAACCTTACTAATGTGCTGATGGATCATAGAGCTAAGAGGAAGGCATATCTGAAACTCCTAATGTTAACCAAAGTGCAATGAATTCTGAGTCGAATGAATAAACAATCAAGCAGGCTAGAAGCACAATGAAAAGTTGTTGCTTGATCATGCAGTTCTGCTGAGTTTAAAGCCATGTTAGAGTGCTGTTTACACTCACAGGAGACTGATGGAAAATTTGTTTTGTTCAGCATGTTTGGAAGCAGCTGTGAACACTTCACAGACTTGACTGGTGAGTTGGAGAGCCTTCTTGTCAGCAAAATTTTTGGATGCTGCTACAGCTTGAAGGTCTGCCTGTTGCAAGAAGCTGCAAAATGCTCACTTTTGGTCAAATGCTTTTGTAATGGTGAGCCGCATTAGGATGAACTGAGCTTCTGGATTTGATATTCAGCAACTGGATGCCTGCAGACTATTCCCTGTCTGCTCATCTTGTGGCTCTTCCCAGGGTGAACTACAGAACTACAGTGGAACTACACTGAGGTGGGAAGACACTTCTGGAAATCATCTGGTCTGTAGTCCACTCCCCACACCCCCACCGGCTCAGAGGGTGGATAACTACAGAAGGTTGCTCAGGGCTGCGTCCAATCTGATTTTGAGTATCTCCAAGGAAAAACATCTCTCAACCTCTTTCCACAACTTGTTCCAATGTTTGATTACCCTCAGAGTAAAAAAGTGTTTTCTTAGGTGTAAACAGAATTTCCCGTATTTCAATTTGTGTCCATTGCCTTTTCTATCAGTGGGAACTACTGAGAAGAGTGTGGCTCTGCCTTCTTACTTCTCCATCAGGTATTTACTATACACTGATCAGATCCCCCTAAGCCTTCTCCTCCCGGCTGAACAGTCCCAGCTCTCTCAGGCTCTACTTGTATACCAGATGCTCCAAGCCTTTACCAATCTTCATGGCCGTTCATGGGGCTAGTTGCAGTATGTCCAGGTCTCTCTCTAACCGGAGAGCCCAGAATCAGACCCAATGCTCCAAACATGTCTCACCAGTGCCAAGTAGAGAGGAAGGATCACCTCCCTCAACCTGCTGGCAAAGTTTCCCTAATGAAGCTCAGGATATTGTTGGCTGCCTTTACTGCAAGGGCACATTGCTGGTTCATGTCCAACTTGTCCTTCGTTACACCTAGGCCCTACTTGCAAATCTGCTTTTTGGCTAGTCAGACCCCAGCATGTGCTGGTGCATGGGGTTGTTCTTCCCTAGGTGCAGGACTTTGCATCTTCATTTGTTGAACTGCATGAGGCTCCTGTTGGCTCCCTTCTCTAGCCTGTTGACATCCTTCTGCATAGCAGCACAACAGCCTGATGTATCAACCACTCCTAGTTTTGTATCATCTGAAAATTTGCTGAAGTTGCACTCCTTCCCATCATTAATGGGATGTTTTGTGAAGATCTTAAACTGTATTGTTCTCAATATCGATCTCTGGGGAACACCATGCGACTGCCTCCGACTGAACTTTGGTGCCACTGATGATAATCCTGTGAGCCCAGCAGTTCAGTCAGTTTTCAGTCTACTTCTCTGTCCATTTATCTACCCTCTAATTCATCAGTTTGTCTATGAGGATGTTATGGTAGAGAGAGTCATAGCCTTACTAAATTTGATATAAGCAACATCCATTACATCCCATCCCCCCCGCCTCCTTATCCACCAAGCTAGTCACCTTGTTGTAGGGCGTCAGGTTGGTTAAGCATGATTTTTTCCCTTTGTAAATCCTTGCTGACTACTCCTCATCGCTTTCATGTGTTTGAAAGTGCTTTCCAGGAGGATTTGCTCCATCACCTTCCCAGGTTTGAGATGAAGCTGACCGGCCTGTCGTTCCCTTCTTGCTCACAGGAGTGACACTTGCTTTCCTCCAGTCCTCAGGAACCTTCCCCACTTCCCATGACCTTTCAAGGATAATTGGGGGGAGTCTCACAATGATGTTGGTCGGCTCCCTGGGCAATCATGGGTACATCCCATCAAGTCTCTTGGACTTGTGTGCATCTAGCTTGTTTAAACAGCCACAAACTTGATCCTTGTCCACCAAGGGTAAGTCTTCTGCGTCCTCATAAATTTGTTGGCAAGGCTGGCTTTTCAGAGAAATTGCTATCCTTTGCCTTTTCACTAATATCCAGTATCTAGGCTTGATGTCCATTAAGCTGATGAAACTCTTTCCACTTGGATCAAGCAGCATTCAACTGGATGCTCTGCTATTTCAGAAACATGTTTCAATGAGAGAAATAATGAATGCATTCACACTTCTTCCCTGCCCCACTCCCCAGAAAGTTCTCCAGAGCAATGATTTTTAGGTCCCCTCCATTCAATTTAGTTACTGGGGGGGGAGGAGGGGCAGGTGTGGTGGTGGGGAGTTGATGGTTGAATTGAAGGCTGAAAGGTTCTAAATAAAGCTAAACTAAGGCAGTAGAAGAATGGAATTTGGAGAAAAAAATAAATGAAGCGGGGGTGGAATATGTGAAATCTAAGTATTACCAGTTACAAATAGAAGAAGAGAATGCTCCGACACAAAGAATTTGTAGAAAAAGAAATGAAAATTTGCTGTATTTGCCTCAGGCTGGACAGGAAGGTCATGTACTCCTTAAGATTTTGTTGTTGTTGTTTGGGTGGTTTGGTTTTTTGGTTTTTGGTTTGTTTTGTTTTTGTTTTTTGCTTTGCCATTACTGCTTAGTTGGGGAACAAGGAGTTAAGTAAAATGTATGAGATAGAAAGTCCTATTAAAGCTCTGTCTGCAGAATTAACAAAGTGTAATACTGTTAAATCTGCAGTTTACTGTGAAAAGTGGCACTTCTATGTGCTAAACTCTAAATCCAGATTAGAAGCTGCTCATGAATAGCGAACAAATCCTGCTAGAATCATCCTACCCTGTTTTACTTGTCTGGAATTAAGTGGGTAAATTCATCTTCAAATCTTACACAATTTCTGCTTCTGTGAGTAAAGGGCAGCTTGTACAATGGGCAATAATCGCAATTGCATTTTTGCATTTTTTTTTAACATGTTATTTTGGTAGTGATTGTATACCTCTATTCATCCAGTATGATCTTAAGTTTGTTGCTGTCAGTGTTTATTTTTGGTTCTGTGTGTAGCAGTAGATCTTTACCAGTTTTATGAGTGGTTTTGTGTGAACCAAGGCTTATCAAAATTGCATCAGGATAGCATGGTGGTGATGTTTTAGAGCTTTGGTTAGGGTTTTTTATTTTTTTATGATAGTAGCAATAATAATAGCAATAGTAATATATTTCCTACTAATGATGTTATTAGTAAATTGGATCTACCAGCTGGTCTATCTGACTACACTTGCCTCCTATTTACTTGTTCAATCTGCCATGTCTGGAGCTGGCAACCCTGTTTTAGCTGCTGTTAAATTATTGAAACAACTGAACATAATGCAGCAGCAATAACAAGTTCTATGGTAATTCAGCAAGTGACAGGCTCTTTGTCCATGTCTCCTGTGTCTAGTTAGTTTTTTCCCTCCTTTTTGCTTTATTCTTTGGTCCAACTGTCCATGTGAGAAATAGTTTAGACTGGTGGTTGGAGCATGGACATGGAAGAATTGAATACAGAGTCCTGACACTGTTGTAATCTTGGTATGGCTTTGACTCTACCCTTTGACTCTGATTTTTACTTAAAAAAAACCTTTTAAAAAAGTAGTATAGGTATAGATGTTTGCTCAGCATATGATAACTAGTGTACTACAGTCGTGCAATTCTTTAAAAACACACACTAAAATCTTTTGGGGGGAAAATCCATTTGGGATGAAGGGAGGTTAGTAGTCTACTCTTTAGGTAGACTTAGGCAGAGATATGCTTCCCTTCCCCTCCTTCAGGAGGCCAATGAGGTGAGACTGCCTATATGTCAATCCGCGAAAGGCTGCTGTGCTGTAATCGGTTGGTCACAGAGCTGCACATGAGGCACTGGTGCCCACTGGGACCCCCAGACAAAGATGAGCATTTTTTTTTCTGCTTCTCTAGTATGCTGCTGAACTCATCTTCATCTCTCACCTGAGTTAGCTGGTGCTCTTTTCCTTCTCCCGTGTTGCTTCCCAAAGTCCTTCCCACCCCCTGTTTAACAGTGTATTTTTAACCAGTTCAAGGGTGTTGCTCATGCTCTGACATAGCTTTCTATCTAAAATGATCTTTGAAACAACCAAGGGTAATAGCACTTTGATTTATTATTTACAGGAAGTGTGTATTTGTAGGTGTGCTGATGAAAAACACTTTTGAGATGATAGAAAAGTGTTAACTTCCAAACCGAGTGCTGCCTTTGCTAATATAAGCACAAATACACACATGGCTTCAGAAAGTGTACTTTTGTATTGTTTCATTAATTAAAAGTGCAAAAAAAATTTTTAAAAATTCTTTTGGGGAAGAGAAACGTGGGTAGAGCCAGATAGTGCACTAAGTGAAGCAACTCTCCTATCTCAATTATTCTTAGGTAACAAGGTGATGCCTGAATTTTAATTCATTTCTTAAAAGATATATGGTTTTATAACAATTACAGTAGCTGAGAGTATGCAAATGCTGCATATATTGTAAAACACAGAACACAAAAATAATAACAGAAGCTCCCCCAAATTAAAATATCCTCTTCTCGTGAGCCACGTGAAATATGGTATTCAGCTGTGGCATTCATCCATCTCAAAGTCTGTGTGGGGAAACGGTCACATAATAATTTTTCAAAAATACTTAATGCTTAGGTTGAAATAAATTGACTGTAGGTACATGGTGATGGGGCAAGGCATGCAGCTGTGATGGGGAGGGACAAAATCTGGTCTTCCATCATTTGACCCAAGTAAGGGCTACTTCTGCTGGTGCCGATCTTGGGTCCTGCCACCCTCCTAGTTCTGTCCGCTCCATCCCTTTTCTTCTGACAATCTGCAATGGTGCAGCCTGCTGGGCTGGGGCTAAATGGCAGTCTCAATTTTCTGTCCCTCTGTTTTGTGCCTTAATGAGACAGTCCTCTTTCTATGGCTGACAACGGAAATGTGCAACAGTTTAAGTGTGCGGCTTGGCTTTGTGGCTGGCTGTCTGTCTTTCCCTGCTAAGTAGTTGTTATTTGTAACAGAGTTGCAGTCAACACAAAGTGCTTTGCGTCATGAACAATTAAAACCATGTTGTATTTGAACCACAAATCCTGACTGTGAAATGTCCATGATGGGTTGCAATGGACATGCCTCTTGTGCAGTAGTAACTAATTAGGACTACTTTTTTTTTTTTTTAAAAAGGTGACTGGAATGGGATTCTCTGAAAGTCAGAGATGCTGCTGTGCAGTGCTTCACTTTACTTTCATAATCCACATCATCCTCTAATAAGATGGCTTCACACCTAATGAGAACCCTTGACTACAAGTCTCATTAACCCCCTCTCTGTCTCAGGTGCTTATTAGTGTTCTCCTCCTGTATGTTTTCTTGTTGAAATACAGAAGTAAGGGAAGCCATTGCAAAGGAATGGAAGATGGTATAGAAATAATGTAGTGAGCTTTTTTGGAAAGATCCTGACTGAGGGAAAGGGGGAATAACAGACGTCATATCTCATTACATCTTTCAAAACAGAGGAGTTGTCAGTGCCCTGATTTATTTTAAAAGGGAGAAAATTACCTGAGCTACGGAAATGTGCTGCTGACACAAGCTACCCTCAGAATAGGCTAGCGTGGGATGGATTAATGAAAATAATGTTATTGGACAACTTACAGTACAGCCACTGACCTGAAAAATAAAATTAGGCAGGGAAGAACATGTGCAGGATGGAAGGGGAATACAAGTGACTTTATGTAGCTGGAGAAAAGAACAACCTCAAACATAATGTCCCATGGTGAGGGGGGGTGGGTGGAACAGGGTAGAACCAAAAGCTCTTGATCCCTGGGAAGGCTGGATATCAGTATTTCCCATGCTTGATGCATATCAGTATCTGCCATGCTTGTATTCTTACTTATGGCATCTTTACCGAGATATGGTGCAGTGATGATGGATTGTTCAGGGCCTCATACATTATCTATCTGGCTCTACTAAATGGTGAGTTGGGATGTTAAGTGATACTACAAACATCTGAGCCCTGGAATTTGATATGCTACAGACTGTTTCATCTGTTTTCTTTGGCTACTAAGGGCATTATCCATTGCCTGCTATATATATGTCTCTTTGGTCATTTACCTAGGGCTTTCTGCATTAGCCAAATCCATTTTCCATATTGTTTGGCAGAAAATCAAGGTGGAACTCTGCCAGATCTGGGGGGGGGGACAAATATTTGAACTCAGAGGATGAAAAGCAAAACCCCTATAGGAATAGAGTTGAAAGATAAAGGTAAAGTGTTCCCTGCACTGGACTGTATAACATCACCCTTCCTGTTTAATATTAATCCTTCCCTCCCCCCATTCTTACTGAAATCTGTGGTTTCATGTATTATTGATGTGGCTGTTGGGGTCTATGCTGTAGCTTGTCTGGTCTGTGAGGGGACAGACTGGTCCTGTGTCAAGTCTCCTGAACAGAGACTCTCAAGGAAGAGATTCTGTTCCCAGATGTGGTGCAGATGTATTGCACATGTAATCACGTACAAAATCTTAATCGGTCTGTGCTTGCCCACCTGTGAAATGGGCACAATATTACTTAACAAGAACTCTTTGAAAGTAAATGACAACCTTCCAGTATACTAGTAACAGGAGAGAACTGACAAGCCCTTGAGTGCTATTATGCAGTAATTACAAAAATATTTTCTTAGCTTTGTAGCTATCCCTAACTGTTGCACAAGTTTTCCTTGATCAGCCTCTATCTCTTTTGGATTATGTCCTCCTTCATTTATTTATAAGCATTTCTTTATGCTTATCACCATTAATTAAATAGCAACTATCTGTAGCCAAGAATCAATTTATCCAGCAGCAATTTATCCTGACTAAAGCAGAAAAAAAAATTAGGAGTTGAAGTTGTATTTTTAAGCACTGGATGATTTAGTTTCAGAGGTCTTGATCAAATTAAGTGCCAACTGGTGACTAAATTACACTGAAGACACTAGCAACAACTAGTTTTCCCCATGCAAATGCTTATGAGGTGAAAATGGGTACTCACAGCCGTAGCAGCTGTGTCCCATATTTTTGACTCTTTCTTTTCTCTGTCTCTCAGTCGCTTTAGAGGAAATATTGCTTCTCCAGGAGATACGTTCAGACTGTGTGTTCCCCTAATGCAGCAGTTCGGTCTCCTTCCAAGAAATGCCATACAAGTAACACAGTCACTCTGATTCCTCACCATGAGGCAGTAACTTAAAGGAAACAAGCACATCAGAATTGCCTGTGCATGGGGACATGAGCTATACAGCTGGCAGGATACAAAACACAAACAGCTCGGCGGAAGCATTGGATAGTTTTTCCTATAAAATGCTGCAAGGATCTCTTGTTCACATTCTTTAATATACATGGTTTTAAAGTAATGCAATTTTTTTTGTGAAATAGGTCAACATTCTTCATTCAGAAGTGTAATTGATTTAAGTACTGTATGGAGTTCTGTACCTTTACTAAGAGGGAATATGCAAGAGAAAATGAAGTGTGGTCTCATAATGTGAGATATTAAAATCAAAGCTGCAAATGGAGAATAAAGCTCTTTATTGAGAAACATATTAATGTTCACACTGTTGTTTTTCTGCTCTAAGTGCACACGAGGTACCTCAGGCCAAATACCATCCTTGGTGCACCTTCATTTCCTTTATGCAGTCATATGGGGTCAGGCATAGCTAGTAATTAACAATTGGTAGGATGAAGTCTAATTAATAAGTCCTGACCGCCATTTTGCACCAATCACTTTAGGCAACTCTATGCTCTATAAACCCTTACTCTCCTTTTTGGGGGCTGCAAGTAGCACTTCTCTGAGTCTAGTGGCAGATTAGTATCTCCAAAGATGTGAGGAGTGTGAAAGCTCCCTTCTAGTCTCCAATGCCTTCTCATTCGTTTGTGCAAGCAGCAAGTCTTTCTATTAACTCTGTGAATCAGCTGGGTCAGTGTTTTCAGTCTCCAAAGGTATCTTATGTGTTTTGATCTGCTAATTACTCAGGGAAGAGTATCTTCCTTGTCAAATGGCTGGGATGGAAATTCTATTGCAGTGTTAGCATGCCCCTTGCTTTTAACCACCTCTTAGACAGTCAAAGATAACACGTTTATTGAGGAGAGTGCGTGACATTTCTATGAAGAACCTTTGAGTAACTTGGCCTTGGTCTGAGGGCTTAAGCATAACATGTGCTAGAGTGAGATTGACCCAGAAGTTTGCCTAAAAGATGAGAGTCCAGTGGCTAGTGGACTCTCTGGTAATCCCATGGGTTCTGAGATTTGGGTCTAGCATGGTCAGAGCTCACACAGGGAGTTCATCTGGTGATCGTGAAGTTTTCTTCCCCTCCACCCACTCTTTCTTGGCTGTCCTGGCACGCTTACAGTGCTATTAGAACAAGCAGCCAGCATGTGTGAAGTTGTGTTTGATCAAGGAGGTTTCAGACAGGAGCCCCTGTTTCCTCCTGACATAATGTGTGTGCTATTTGGACCCTACATGTGGTGTTTAACAAGAGCTCAGGTGAGAATGTCTATTAGGGTAAATAGAGAGCAAGGCTGAATCACTGCAGATTTGCAGCTGATGGTGTATTGATTTAAGGAAAAGAACGTTGAATTTATTGTAAGAAATGACAGCATAAAAGCAGGACAGAAGATGAATGTTAGCAAAACTAATGGGATGTGTAATGGCTTAGGAAAGAAAATGGTGAGGAGAGAGGTGATAATCTTTCAGATACAGGGTAACTTGGTGATGTTCTCCCTCAGCTTACTGTGGTAGTTAATCATAGTTTGGGATGTTCTTGGGCTCTTTGTGATGGATCTTATAGTAATTGGCCACAAAAATTGTAAAATATAAAAGGGGCAACATTAGAAAAAAAAAAAAAAGATGGCAGGTCTGCTATTGTTACATTCTTCTGGATTTTGGATTCTAGTCTTTGTCCCAGCTATTAAGAGAATATCTACTGTAGCCAGTAGACTTATGTAATGGAAAAGCTTTTCTTTAAGTTGTTCTTATGCATTGTTATGCTCTATAATGCAATTTATAACATGTAGTACTGATAACTAGTGTGTTGTAGAGGTTTGCTTTCTCAAGAGACGGCAACAAGGGGATAACACCTTTCACCTGTGGACAGCTGCTGTTTTGTAGTAGCTTTCAGTGGTCTGTGTAGTACAGCTCTGAAAAGGTTTTGGTCCTTTTCCTAGGAAGAGAGATCAAATGCTTATGGGTTTTCATCTCCCCCACCAAAATTGCATGACTGCAGCCGTGAAAGGACAGTCAAATTTCACTCTTGTGCTGTGTCACTCCCTTGCTGACTAAAGGAATGTAGTCACTCTCTCCAGGCACCTGGGATAGCCAGAGGGTTAAATCCTAGCAAAGGCATTTTTCCCCCTAATTTCTTAGATTTTTTGGCATTGCTTCTGAAATGTTGGCAATAGATAGTCTATGGTTTTTCAAATTGCCCACTCTCAGCAGACATCCTGATTTAAGATGGCCAGATGTTCATCATTACTCAGGGCCCTCATTAAAGTCCAAATCTGCTGGACTCATCATTACACCCAAGTTATGGAGTGCAATGTAAATCAGAGTTAAAGCAAATGCTTAAACTTTTGTTAAAGGTCTTAGATTTTAATTTTTTTTTTTTTACAGCTTAAATAATATGTTAAAGTAAGTGTTAAGATTTATTATAAATCATTGCTTACTTTGTATCATTTTACTGAAGATCAACATCAAATTAACTCTTAGTTCACAGTCATAGTAGTTTTACCCTAGTTATTCAACTAGTGACTTGAGATACTAGCAAAATGCCTGTTTATTATACTGCTTACATTAATTGCTATTATTATAGATTTTTATAGTAAGAAATCAGCAAAATCTTAACATACAGAATAATACCACTATGTTAGTATACGCATTATGAAAATGCTGTTGTTATGCCTGTAATGTTAGTGGTAAAGCTAAAGGTTGTGATTATTTTGTCATGCAGTTACCAAAAGAACAATCCATTTTACTAAGATTGCTGTAGTGGGACAAGGCAGTCAGCAATATTGGGGAGATCGGGGTATTTTGGTTAATGCCGGACTGTACGGAGAACAGTGGGTACGAAGCAGTTTGTCACTTCACTGTTTTATAGCAGTGATACTAGGATGGTACAAATGTGAAAGGATGCTGTTAGATGAAATTGGGCCTGAATCTGCTGCTTGGATTTTGTGAAGTGTAACAAAAACTTGTATTAGAAAACTTTGACTGGCATTTTGCATTAAAACAAAAACCCAGCAGATTTTATTTTATGTGTACCCAACCTAAGCATTACAAGTGTAACACTTGTGCTGATGTGCCTGAATGGCGTCAAAGACACAGTCTGACTTTTTTTTTTTTATGTTCACACTGCATAAACTGTCAATAGGTAAAGGAATAGCAATAGGAGCAGTGTAATATTCTGGCTTTTTTGTTTCTGTGCTAATTAAATTAACTGTTCAGTTATCTTCATTGTTCCCTGAATACATCCCTCATTCTAGTCTGAACGTAGCCAGACAAAGCTTCAAGATGCTGTGGATCTCATCATTTGTTTGCTAAATTGAAATGCTGCCTTCTGTTAAATTTCTATTCTGTGTATATGTTGGTATATAGTTGAAACAAACTTTAGTATGCTCTCTGATAGTTAAAAACCCTGAGCTCCTCTGATTGTTCATTATAAAGCAGGTTTTCCAGGCCTTTAGTCATTCTTTAGGCTATTTTTTAAACACTCTTATTTTGCTACTTTCTTTTTTTAGTTAATAGGTGTCAGATCTGAACTCTTCTATAGTGCTTATTACACCGGCACATAGGACTTGGCTCTTTTGTCTGTATTTCAGAGTTGATTAGCTAAAGTGGCTTCTTTCACAGCAAGTTTCATGAAAACATTTCCTGGGATACCTAGATGTCTTGAACTGCAGCAAAGGGCTCTGGATGCCTAACCTGGGAATAGAGGTTGTGTGGCTATGCCCGATACCTGGCCCAGAAGTCTATTTCTAGAAGAAACAACCTTATGCTTGTAGGGAAGGGAATGTTTGAAAACTGCCTGGGATGATCCAAATGGCTTGGGGTTGCTGTCTCCTCTTCCTTTTTTTGGGGTGCATAATCTATACATTTATTGGCTGTAATCTGGGATGCTTCTCTCCTCCCCTGAGCTGTCCATTTAATAGCTAGGAAATAGCTTAGGTCTCAGAACACATCTCCAGAAATGCTGTTGTTCAATGGTGGCTCCGCATTTAAAACAACATTTTAAGGTCTATTACTTTGGGAGGTTTGAATTTGTGTAATGCATGCCATGCTGATCTTGCATAATTATAATTCATTAATTAAGGTCAAATCTAATACTTTACAGAAATCTATTACATTAACAAGTTTACCCTCCTATCAGCAAAAACTCGTTTGAAAACAAGATTCAGCTTTCATAAGCCCACGTTCATTGTCTTTGATTACATTGCATTCCTTTTAATGCCTAACTGTGCCATAAATTAGTCATTTCATTATTTTGTTGGGATTGGTGCCAGGTCTACTGATTGCTGATGTTAAACCAGTCAGCCCATTTGCCTTTGTGAAGTATTGTTCCATCACTACTTTATTTTCTTGTACTGTTGAACTTTCTTAGGGCTCCAGAAGCTATTGAAAATCTACTTTAGTGGTTCAGGTTGCTTCTCAGCCAGCTCTTTTTGTACGATTGCAGGTGGTTTTTGGCTTTTTTTATTTTGTTTTCCTGAGGACTTTATTTTGGAAATATTAAACTGGTATTTACATTCCAACAGTAACTGAAGATGAGGCAGAAGTATTTTGTTATCTTTAGAGGATGCAAATACTTTCCACTTTTCCTTCACAAAATTCAGAGAAAAATATTTAATACCTCTGCACTTTTTTATGTTATCGTACATAGCTTGCTAGTAATCCATATGTACTATCACTGAGATCCGTTTGTGTTCTTGCTGTGTCTAAAAACCTTTGAGTGCTAGTCAGAGTGTTACTTTTATGTCTATTGTTTCCTGTATAAAATTTCTGATCTTTCTTGCTTTTAGTTCATATTCACTGTTATAATGCTGTCATCTTCTCTGTGTGAGTGTGTGTATTTATTGACAGATTTTTCTTGTCTCTCTAAAAGATATTTTTCTTAGTCCACATGACTTTCATAACAGATGGATTGTGACTTCTGGGGACATCTCCTAGTTGTTTTAAATGGTTCTTAACTATTTTAACTATAATTTGCATTTTTTTTCTTCTCTATGATGATTAAACTCTGATGTGTTTCAGCTTGGCAAATGGATGTGGTTACAGCCATTAGACTTAGACTAGTAGTTTCACTTCTATGCCCGTATGCAACAGGATAGTGACAACTGACTCTAAGCACTGGTTCCTATTCTTTGGAAATGTTTCGTCTGTCCAGGTGATGGCTGATGTAGTGTGACTGTGTGTTGGATGTGGAATATTTGTGAGTCAAAATTTTTTTATGTAAAACAAGTATAAACTGCAGAATATTTTAGTACTAATATTCTGAGACATCTAGTATTTGTGGTTAATGGTTAAGCTTGTTTTTCTCTTTGCAACAGATAATTGACCCACAGGAGAAGGTTGTGCTGTACTCCAGTGTGCGGTTGTGGTCTGTAGCAGATGCCAGCTAGTATCTTAGATGATCATTAATCTGTAAAAGTTTGTGAGCTCTCACTTGAGAGGTGTGATGGACTTGGACAGAAGCACTGTTCCCTATTTTTCTTTGGCCAGCTGATTCCTACTGATTGCCTTTAAATAATGGCTTTTAAAAAAAATTAAAAAAAAATCCAGTTTTAATTCACTGATTTTGAATGCTAACTAGTCTGGGGTATATGTACATGAGGAGCTCTTGTTTCTGTAAATAGGTCCTTCACTGATAGTGTAGCCATAATTTCCTCATTTTCAGGCCATATCATCAGTACAGTGTCCCTCTGTGGGCAATTTCTGAAACATCTTGTGACACTTATTTTTCTTCCAAGAAGTTCCCTGAAGTGTGTACCTGTATTTCTTGAGTAGTACATAGTAACGTGGACTCAGAGAGGAAATAAATTTAATCCCAAAGGCAAAAGCCCCACTGATATAGTGGGGAGAGTGGATTTATCAGCTCTCAGTATGCTTTTAGTGTTTGTCCTTGCAGGTTTTCTGTGTGCAAACAATAAGAGGAAATCCAGGAGATTGTATTTGTTCAAGTAGGTGCTGATTCAGACAAGGACTTAAGCGTGTGTGCTTCATCCTCAGGACGCAAGAAGGCTCATCTCTATTCAACAAAGCTTTTATGTCACCACTTAGATAGGCACGTGCGAAGTGCTTCACTGAAATAGAAAGTTAATGATTTTCTGTACGTTGACTTAAACGCTTTGCTTAGACTGGCACTTGTCATGTCTTCAGTAATCTGTCCCCGATTCCCAAACAAACCCCTCTGTCCTTTCCAATAAAGGGCTTAATACTGAGTTTAACAATACATATACCTGTGTTTCTGTGTTTGCAACAATGAACTTCAATGACAGGTGGAGAGCTGGGGTGGGGGAATTCCAAGCTGTGGTTAACAAAAACCCTCACTTTCTTTCCTTCTACCTCCTTAATCAAGTATAACGTCGGACCTGATGGATTTTTGATATCAGTGCTAGAAAATAACTTTCTTAACATATTAAAAGTGCTGCCTTTTTGAAAATAATGTTTGTCTGGTTTGGTTGGGGGTTTTGTTTGTTTTAGTTTGTGTGTGGTTTGTTGGTTTGGTTTTTTTGTTTTGCTAGTAGGGTTTGATATCATGTTTGTGTGGCTGTCCTCCGTTGGATTATTTTGGGAGAAAGGAACTGTACTAACACAGTAGGGAGCCCTTGCTTAATTCCTGAGGCTTGTATGCAACAGGGCAGCACTTCTGTTCATTCCCATGGCACGCAAAAAAAAATTCAAGAGTGGTATTTTTCAAAGCCACTTAAGGTGTTATGAGTGTGTGCAAAACCCATTAATACCTTTTTAGATGGATTTAAAAAATGCTAGGTGTTTTGGGGAAACCATTTGTGGGAAGTAATGGAAATGGAGTTTTGCAGTGAAGAAAACAGAAATATTTGGGGCTTTTTTTGATTTCCTGTTATGTGAAGTGCAGCGTAACTGAAAAGAAGATCTGTGGGAGGGTCACTTGGACAGCTGGAATGGAGGGAACAAAAAACTTTTTTTTTTTTTTTTTATTGATAAATATAGACCAAAAGTTCAACTCTTCCAGAGACCATGTCGTGGTTCAACCCCAGCCAGCAACTAAGCACCACGCAGCCGCTCACTCACTCCCCCTCACCCAGTGGGATGGGGGAGAAAATTGGGAAAAGAAATAAAATTCGTGGGTTGAGATAAGAACGGTTTAATAGAATATAAAAAGAAGAAACTAATAATGACAATGATAACACTAATACATTGAAAGCAGTAATGATAAAAGGGTTGGAATATACAAATGATGCGCAGGGCAATTGCTCACCACCTGCCGGTCAACGCCAAGCCAGTCCCCGAGCGGGGATCCCCCCGCCCCTACTCCCCCAGTTCCTATACTAGATGTGACGTCCCATGGTATGGAATACCCTGTTGGCCACTTTGGGTCAGCTGTCCTGGCTGTGTCCCCTCCCAACTTCTTGCGCCTCTCCAGCTTTCTCGCTGGCTGGGCATCAGAAGCTGAAAAATCCTTGACTTTAGACTAAACACGACTTAGCAACAACTGAAAACATCAGTGTTATCAGCATTCTTTGCATACTGAACTCAAAACATAGCACTGCACCAGCTACTAGGAAGACAATTAACTCTATCCCAGCTGAAACCAGGACAGAGCATTAGAAATAGACAGGAGTAAACCCACCTCTTCTTGTGGGGCATCTAGCCAGTACTTCAAGATGCTATTAATGGGCTTTCCATTAATTTCTAATCTCTAATGCACACTGCAATATAACAGTTCTAAAATGTCTCATGCACTGTGATGTGAATCGAGCTAATCTAGAAAATGGCATTGAACAGTGAAAATGTGTTTGCCTGGCAAGCAGGCATTTCACCAACCCTGAGGAACAAAGTCTGATCTTATTAAGTCTGTGACTGGAATTGGCCAAGTGCTTCTGGTTAATGAGCTTCCTTCTGATAGGCTTTCCTCCCCCAAAAAGGGTTCAAATAAATTGGATTCTAGAAACAGTCCTTGTCAAATTTTTTGAGGTGTCAGTCTGTCAAAAGTCCATGCCAATGTCAAAAGTTTTCTGGGCTGCATTAGTGGTATAGCCTCCTTCGACAAGGTTCTGCTGTTGAAAAATTATACATTAGCTACAACCTCTTCTTCTAGTATAGAAACAGAGGGGAGAGTGTGGAAGACAGCCTTGTTCCTACAAGTTTTAAAAGAAAAATGTCAATTTCTCATGAAACCAGGACAATTTCAATGCTGAAGTTTGTATGAGATATTAGAGAGTTAGTATGTTCTCTTTCTTCTTTTGTTTGTTTTTTTTTTTCTCCTTTGGTGTTGTTTTTGTTTTGTTTGTTTTTTTCTTTCCCCCCTAGAAGACTTTATGTGGGCAGATATAATATAGAGGCTTTTTATAGTTTAGCACGTCACTCAAGCAAAATGTTATCTGGACACTTAGGGGTTCATTTGGTTTTGTTGTTTTGTAGTGTGTAATCTGTACTAGGTACGTAACTGCCGTTACTGTTAAGAAGTGCTCGTGTGCCTAATTCATTGTGCTCTGCACGTGCTTCTGCTCCTTCACATTTTAAAACAGATAGGCTGACTCATTCTTTATCCACATATTCTCCTCTCTGCCCCTTTGATCCCTGTGTGCATCTATGGTCCCTCATAGCCAAAAGTACTACTAGTGCTCTTGCAATTGAGTGGTAGCACACTCGTAACCTTTACTCATGTCTAGGTACAGGCTGACCTAAAGGCAGGTTACTGTCCATCAGCTGCTATTTGATAAGAGCCTGTACCCTGAACTGAAGTGTATGCCTGTATCATCTCAAGTTGCTTTACAAAAATATTTGTATCTTGTTGACTTCCTACTAGTTTTTGTACCTGTCTTTGTAATGTGTGGGCTTGTCTGTACTACCATCACCACTTTGTGCAGGCAGCAGAAGCATCTAAATTTGTCTTATTGTCTTCCCTGAACTGATACCCAAATAAGCCAGGCCTGTAGTATATGTTTGGTGATGCATAGTTAACACATGTTACACAGTTTACAGACATAGTATCATGCCAATTTTTCTGGTGAGCATACCAATTTTTTTGTGGTGAGCATGCCAATTCTTGTTGTGAGAGAGTAAAAGTTGAGGTTTGTGAGTTAAAGGATCCCTGGTGTAGTTTCACCTTAATCCTGACCTGGGAATCAGCAAACCTGAATCATCATCCTGAGAAATTGGGATGAGACAGGCTGGCCTGGGGGAAGGGAGAGGACAACAGTAAATCCATGAAATACAATCCACCCCAGATCCTAGACAGTATCTTGCCTTTGCCTTCCCCCGTGCTGATCTTTAAATCTAGCAAGGAAAGGTGGGCAGAGCTGTGACTCTGTTAGAGATGGCTGTGTCACTACTGAAGATTTCCTAGCCCCATTTGCCACTCGTAGGTGACTGCCAGATTTTGGAGGGCCCAAAAGCTGACTGGGAAAATCAGACACAGACCATAAAAACTTATTTTGATTAACAGCAGTATTAAAAGGATACCCCTTTTGAGGTATTAATCCCATGTGTTTGGCTTCTGCTTCAAGGTGTTCCCTCATCTCTCTGCAAAAGTTCTGTCCTTGGTTTTTCAATGACTTGTATTTTTTTGGTGTGTGCAAGGGATCAGCCAGGAAGATTCTGTCAGGGAACAAAAACCCCTTCCAGCTATGAAGAGAGATGACAAAGTCTTAAGTTACTGTGGGGTGAAGGTCACACTTGGCCATCTGACTGCAAACACCTCAGTTCTCCTCACCTTGTTATTCCTGGTCTGTATAATTGCCAGCATGCTTGTCAATGGGTGGTGATGCTTTATAAGGCATTTTGGGTGGGTAAGAGGGGGGTGAAGGAGACGGAGGACAAATGATGCCTCCAGTTCTTTCACTGGGAAGGAGCTGGGTTGCTGAGAAGAATATTTCTTCTTCTGATCCTGGTTCCCGTGCTGCTTAGAGGTTGCACGTGCTCCTTAGCCTTTATGCACACATCTTGGCATCCCACCAACTGTGCAGAACCACAATGAAGAGAAACCCCCTTCTTTTTCCCCTGAAATCCTTCCATTTCCTCTGAAAGAGCATGAGTAGTGGTTTTTGGTTTTGGTGCTGTGTTGTTGTTTGGCGCTTTTTTTTGTTTGTTTCATTTTGTTTCTTTGGGGGTTGAAGGGGCAGGGGTTGACACTAAGCTCTAAGAAAAGCTAAAAAAGCCCAGCTTGAATTTGAGTTTCTCTGCTTAGGGCCCCAAACCTGTTCTCATTTATACCAGCAAAAGAGCATGCACAAGGTCTGGAGTGCTCAGCCTATTAGTCAGGTGTTCTGCTCCATACCACAGCAGGTAAGGCTTGGGCCCAGATTTTTGTTTAAAGCATTTTTTTTGCCAGCCAAATCCTCCCCTTGCATCAGCCAGCAAGAAAAAGAGCTTGAATTTGTTGGGGGGGAAAAAAATAATCTTCAGCATACCTTCTAATCGGATAATGAGAAACCCACCAATTTTCACTGACTTCAGTTATAGCAAAATTGTAATTTGGCCATGGACATTAAAAATAATTCCTCAAGCATAAAAGGCTTGAAAACAGCATGTGTCTCATAGTGCCTTCCCTTTAACTCCATATAATAAGATTGTAGCTCTTTCTGTCTGTGCAAAGCTTCTCTCCTGAGATCTCTGATGTACAGAAAGATTGAAGAGAAGGCATTCGACCATTTCCTTGTGAAATGTCATCATTGTAGCAGGTTCCAACTCAAATCAGATTATTAGACTGGAGAGATAATCAGTATGTGCATTGTTATTTCACAGTCATCTGTCTGAGACTTAAAATACTGTGTAGATTATAAATTAGTTGGGAGGGTGGGGGGAGTGTCTACCCATGCCAGATCTTGGCTTCTGCGGTCCTGCTAACACAGCACTTCACAAATTACACAGTGCAGGACACAAGGCTGGATGGGCCATAAACTTTAAAGGCCCTCAATGGGATATGTTTGTTTTAGATTCTTAATTATGGCAAATTTTTTCCTGATGATACAATGAGTTTAGAAATACGGATAGTTATGTGTGCTTGGTGTTCTGGATGGGAGCACACTGTGTAGCTATCTAAAATGAGAGCTAGTTGGATGTTGGAATTGGAAAATAACAGATATTGTAGGCATCAGAGATGATCCAAATGAGAATTGATGTTTCTCAACCAAGCATGGGCTAACAGGCAGGGTTAGGGCAATAAACATCTACAAATATCTGGAGGGCGTCCACACCAAGCAGAAGCAGAAGTGTTGTTTGGGGTGGTCCAAGAGATATAATGAAATGAAATTTGGCAAAGGAAAATGCAAGCTGACTATTGCAGAGGATAAGGGGACAAAAATCCCCGAAACAGCAACATTCTCTTCAAGAAACTGTCATCGGTTTTCACTTTATTTTGAGGTATCTGGCTGGTGGGCTATCTAGTTTATGAGAAAGATTAATTAGACTTCAATAAGACAGAACCTGAGGAAAGACTCTAACTGTAAGGTAATGTTTTTCACTAAAGCCATTATGTGTTTCTGAACAGTTATATGTTTAGCATACTCTGTTCCGTCCTCTCAGATGCAACCCTTCTAACCGGGGAAATACATTCTTTCCTTCAATACAAGACAGCTTGGGTGGGGGAACCTTTTGTTTGTGGAGATTTTTTAAACCCAGGGCCTGAAAGCTTTCATTGTATTTCTATTTTTGATGTGTCTGTAGTTACTAGGGTAGATAGGTGCCTAGTCACAGAAAAGATACCTGCTGAGGAATGAATGGGAGGATGTTGCTGGTCCTTTACTCTTCCTTAAGCACTCTGCACAGTCCGATGTGGCCTGAAGAGTTTTTCTTTATAACGTCAAGCCTACTGCTGCTCCCCTTCTTTCTGGTTCTCAGCCTCTTGCCCAGGTCTTCTGCAGCTGATCTGAAAGCTGAGAACTGGTGAAAATGCTGCTCAGAGAAAATGCTGCTGCTGCCCACTGCATGCCTCTTGCAGTCCTGCATTCCCAAATGGTGTTTGTATGTAAGTGACGCATAAATAAAATTGTTGAAGCTGGGGCTGCAGGTTACCTGCTTGTTTTCCATGTTCTGCTGAAATCCTGTGGCTCCTCCTTTTCGTCTCTGCTCTCTCGGGAGGGCTTGAAGTTGAGGCTTGAAGCGAGATGGCTGCTGCTAGCTGTTGCTGTGCAAGTGAGGACTTTGTTTCTGCCCTCTGTAGTTATCCCACAGATATTTTGCTGTTTCTGCTGCTGGAGTTGGTGTCGAGTACTCCACTGATAGAGGTGTGTGCTGTTCTGCACTGCTCATTTGAGGGCTATGGTCTTGACAGGCACCAGCTCCTGAATGAGACAGAGCCAAACATGCGGATCTTGGCAGCTTGAGGACAAGGGTTCCTTTGTGGAAAAAAGCTGCAACAGATCTAGGTTGGTTTTGTTGTTGGTTTTTTTTTTTCCTGGGCATGGAGCAAAAATGAGGTATATGCAAAAAGCTCCGCTTGTATCCCAACTTGTCGGCAGAAAGTAAGGTCATTCTGGCTGTTCTTAAGGGTCAAGCAAGGTAACATGGGTAAGTATAAAGCATTTAGCCTGACTTCAGTCTGGCACAAAGCAATGAAACAACTGAAATGGGTTCCTTTTAATGAAGAATTAAATGCTGGCACGTACATTCTGTAAGCTGACATACAGAATTGGAAGTGCACCTAGAGGGAATTTCTTCTGTTCTAGAAATGGGACACACAAAGAGGATGCCAGAGAGCTGGTCTTGTCAGGGAACAACAGACTTATCACAATGAATTTATGAAATTTGACTGTTGTTGCTAAGAGTGGGGAATAGTGGGAGATAAGTGGATTGACTTGGTACCATGTGGCAAATTATATAGGACCACAGAAGTGCAGCTACAGGTGACCTGTGAACTGGTAAACTGACAGGTATCAGAATCCCCAACAAGGGGAAATGATCACTGAGTAGATGCTTTTCGAATGAGGCTGTAGAAGTGTCGGTACTCAGTCCAGACCTGCCTGTTCAGCACTTTCATTGGTGGTCTAGAAAGTGAACATATGAAACTGCTACTGAATTGGAGAGCAGTCAGAAACGCATGTTGAGAGAGAGAGATGAAAGACACTGGTTTATCAGAAAATTCTCAGGAATATTTGCAACGTGGTACATAAACACAGAGGGGGGGAACAAATGGGTTCTGAAATATATTTAACCTAGTGAGGGGAAAAAGCAAAGACAGAACTAGTGGCTGAAAGTTTAAGTCCAGCAAATTTAAAATAGAAAATCGGTGTGCATGCAAAAAATGCTACTGAGAGGGACTGACCACTGGAACAAATTACCATGGATGAAAAAGGATTCTTTAGCTCTGTCTTCACATCAAAGCTGTCTGGAAGATATATTTTAGCCAAACAGAGTTTATTGGTTTTAGGGGTATGTGGGCAGACTGTATTGTTGTCAGATATAGAGGTGGCCAGAGTACATAATTTTAACAGTTTTCTTCTGGTTTTAACACCTTTGAAACTACAAACCACTGCCTGCAGTGGTTTAAATTCAGTGTAAGTCTCTGCTACTTGCTTTTGCCTCCCCACAGGAGGGGGAAGTGGTTATGCGTTGTGGTAAAATCCCATCAATTTAAATAGCACAACAGCAGTGTGCAAGAAGCAGGAATAACATGTAATATGGAGCTCTCTTACCAGTGCTCTGGTGTCTGCATTGATACGCGAGTTACAAGGTTTGGTTTCATGTCAACAGTTCCCATCTGGGAACTGGGGTCAGAGTTTCTAACTGAGGACTCTGCCATGTCTTTGGGGAGTCTCAGGAAGGTTTCTGCAGAATGTTCTGAGCTTTCTGCAGGAAGAGCTGGAGCAGTAATGATGTGGTATTAATGTGAGAAATTCTATTCTTTTTCCCTCCTGTTTATCACTACAGACAAACCAGTCTGCTATAAAGCAATGTAGTTTTAATCACTCTGTAATTATAATGATGCACCAGGAACTTGCCGAATAGGTCACAGAACGTTTCCTTAGAACAAGGATTAGCTGTTCTAAGAGTAAGGAGCTACGATGTCCTTTTCTACAGAAACCTTTGCCTTTCACAGGGACAGTGTAATAAGTAGGACATACTTAGTATGAAATGACATATCCCCAACAAAAAACAAATGCCTCCCTTCCTCCATCTGTTTTTAGGGCATGGTTGTATTTGAAAAAATAATTCAGCTTACAGCATGGTATTGCTTGTAAATTGCAAGAGTTTGTTTCTCAGTATCTACAAGAGAAGATAAACTAGTAAGGCCTCTGTGTACAAACCTGTCTTGACTCTTTTAAGCTAGCGAGTTTATTTGTTATGTTCAAAATACCTTGCAAAAATGGGCTGCCTCCTGAGATTTGGAAAACGTGAAATTCCAGGGCTGATTGGAGACTGCTGGATTTGCCAATTAAAGCCTTCTCAGAGCTTTGGGAAAAAGAGGAAAAAAAGTACATGGGAACATATGCACTTGCATGTCTCTCTCCCTGCCATCATAAAGGCTTTGACAGAATTAAGTGAACCATAGTGAAAGTATACCATGGAAGCATCTGGTCTGTGGTTTCAGCTGAATGCCCTTCATTTCTTTGTCTGTTTGCTTGTGTGTGATGAATTTCATGGACTGGCTCAGGTTGTTCGCACTGCCTTGCAGGCAAAGGATGCTACCCTCAGCGCAGCACTCTATGTCCTTCACAACAGATTGACTTCCCTGGAGAAACGTGTCATTCAAGCAGAGATGATACAATGGAAAGCACATTCTCATGGTTTTGTGAATTGAAAGAAATTGCCCCATTTCTAGTACAAATGAACACTCCAAATAAAAGTATGGCATGGAGAGACCCGGTCAGGAATAGATTATGTTCTTTGGTTATATGCAACTTGTAGGCAAATGAAAGGAAGCTGGCTGGAAATCTTTGTACAATCCTTGCAAGAATGAAAGTGAAACTAAATATCCGTTCTTTCTCTAATTAGCACATTATCTTTTGTATTTGAATGTCAAGAGAACAAAAAAGCCCCAAACTTAATGGAAAGGAGAGATGAAAAAAACTAGAAAAAAACCTGCAGGTAAGATCTGGGACTTCTCCAAAATCTCAAATGTGAATAACACTAAACTTTCAACCTTTCTCTGTGTGTGGTCAGTTCTCCAATTATATTGAATGAAAACTCTCTGTGAAACTCTTGTTATTTTAAACATGTTTGTGTTTGGATCTTCTGTGAAAAAGAGGATCATGAGCAGAACAAACATGAACCTAAAGGAAATAAAAGTACCATTATGGTCCTATAAGAAATGGATGTGATGGCAGCTCTCCCTCTGAGGATCTGTCTGGTCTTTTCTCTCTCTTCCTAGCAATTAATAAGAGAAAATGCATACACCTTGGCAAAGGAAACAATCTGCCCCCTTCTTTTTGTGAAAGTAATAGAGATAATGCAAAAATATTGAGGGCAGTGGAGAAGCAGTTGGAAAGCTGTCATTAATCCCTGGCAAAGGTGTTCATACCCTCGTGGGCCACTTTATTTATTTATTTTATTAATTAGTTTACTACAGAAAAGAAAGCCAATGTGGAAGTTGCAGATGAAGGAAGGTGGGTTTGTGTATGCAAGTGGGTTCAGCCAAAGCGATTAGACAGAAGACATCTGTGATTGTGACAGGGAGGTATAAACATTTAAACAATTAAAGATAAAGAAGCTATGAGCTTTCATTGCCGTTGTTTTGTGTAACTAAGCAAGTATGCCTTATCTATTAAGTCCATGCCTGTAGAAGTTATATTCAATGAAGGGTTTTTATTCTTTACATTCTGCTGTCCTTTATAAGACAAAACAATTTCCCTCCCTCAAAATAAATAATTCTTTATTAAAAAGCTCTGTTGCATGTGAGTGCATTAAAAGAACACAAGTATTTTTAACCTCTGAAAAGAAATGCTGAGCCTAAAGAACGTTTGTATGTTGCAGTCCATTTTAACTCACTGTTAGACTTGAGATGCTGTCCTCTCCCAAGTATTTGAGGGACCATCAAGATAGCCATACAGAAGGTTGGGTATAGAGGACCTGAAATTCCAGAGAGAAGATGGCAACTGAAGGGAGCTGATGATCCAAACAAAGGGGCCAAAGAAACACATGATTTGCACTTCCGTTTAGGAAATCCTAGATTCACTTTTTTTTTTTCCTGATGCAGACCAGGACAGGGGTGGGGGTGGGAACCAAACCAACCAAACCCCAAACAATCAGTTGTACTGAGTAGCCAGTTCTTGGTATGCTCTGGAATCAGGAAATTCAGGCTGGCATTTGTTGCATTGGCACTTTTAACAGTTGTGGTATCCAGGAAAGCTTAGACTTCACTGAATCAACATCTTCAAGTAGAAACTGGGCATTAGAGAATCTGAACCAGGGGTGAGTGTTTGTTCCCCCGAGCCAGGCAGATCCAATATGGGATGCAAGTAGGTATCCATCCATATTTGAATACATGGCAGATGCTTTTGCTGAGTAATTATCCTAGTGGCTTCCTGTACATGTCAAATATGAAAGAGTGGAGCATAATACAGATGATTAAAAGAGCTATTCTATTTCCATTTTGTGGTTTCTTTCCTGCTAGATAGTGGAAGCAGGAGGAAAGGTAGTCCTTGTTGAACCCAGGAGAGTAAGTATAACCAGTTGATTGGGTGCTTGGTGCTTGAGGTGGTTGGAATGTGATGATTTACAGAGAAATCTATGATAAGTGAAGTCTGTCCTTGACCACATGTGCTATGTGTGCAGGGGTACATTCATGACCATGGCTATGAAAAGATACCTACTTTTAATGCCTAGTTTAGATCAGATTGTCCTGTGAGGAAGGCTGGGTGTCAGGAATCTGTCCAGACCCTTCCTTCACCTTTACAAAATCAATTTCCTTTTCGTGGTGCCAGGAAGATACATTGTCCTGTCCTGGTTTCCACTGGGATAGAGTGAACTGTCTTCCTAGTAGCTGGTGCAGTGCTATGCTTTGAGTTCAGTATGAGAAGAATGTTGATAACACTGATGTTTTCAGTTGTTGCTACGTAGTGTTTAGACTGAAGTCAAGGATTTTTCAGCTTCTGATGCCCAGCCAGGGAGAAAGCTGGAGGGGCACAAGAAGTTGGCACAGGACAGAGCCAGGGAAGCTGACCCAAAGTGGCCAACAGGGTATTCCATAGCATGGGACGTCACATCTAGTATAGGAACTGGGAAGTGGGGGGCAGGGAATCGCGGCTCGGGGACTAACTGGGTGTTGGTCAGCGGGTGGTGAGCAATTGCCCTGCGCATCATTTGTACATTCCAACTCTTTTATTACTACTGTTGTCATTTTATTGGTGTTATCATTATCATTATTAGTTTCTTCTTTTCTGTTCTATTAAACAGTTCTTATCTCAACCCACAAGTTTTACTTCTTTTCCCGATGTCATCCCCCATCCCACTGGATGGGGGGGAGAGTGAGTGAGCAGCTGCGTGGTGCTGAGTTGCTGGCTGGGGTTAAACCACGACACTTCCTCATCCATGTGGATTCTCCCTTTTGCAATCTGGGATGTGTGTCCTTTTCTTGATATGTGAAATCTTACTCTAAGTTTTAGACTAAATTCTTCTTGAAAGATTCTTGAGGCTCAAGAGGTTAGTTATCTTTCCCTTCGTCTCCACAGATACTTTAGTATTTCCAGGTAGGAGAGAGACAAAATACTAAGTTTCCAAACCATATTTCCTTTAGCTTGAAATATGGGGATTTTGCAAAGAAAACTGTTCATTGGAGAGAATTGCCCAAGCCTTCAGCCTCAACGACTTGAATAAGCTTTCAAAATAGGTTTACATATACCAAGAAAGTTTCATGAATTTTCTGTTCCCAGAGTTTTATGTTAAAAGAAGTGCACACAAAAAATGAAAAATGTGTTTGATTTTGTTGAATAAGCATACACATTAGGAGATAGGGTTTTTTGTAGTCCGCTAAATGTGGGTAGCAGTAGTGAATGATACATGAAATATCTATCCTTAGCGTACTTTAAAACTACAGAAAAATAGTGCTATATAAACTTTAGTTTGCTGTAATCATAAAAGCTCATTAACAATAAAGACATTGTGAAGTGTAGCTTTACTTTTAGTGGAATGAAATGCCCATTTTCATAGATTTCATGACTTTTTTTCCTTATTTGAAATCCCAGTAAACTTGATTGTGAAAGTTCTTTCTGAAATTCTAATTCTGCAAGAAGAGAAGCAGGAGTACAAATATTCAGATAAGATTTATGCGATATAAAAACACATACTTTCTTTTTTTTACACTTTAGAATGAAAGCTATTTTTAATCTACAGATAATAAGAATGTGAGAAACAAGCTCCAAAAACGGAGACAGATCAATATTTTAGTTCCATCTGTAAAAGCAGTTTAGAAAGAAATTGTTCACAGTTAAGTCTGCACTGAAAGCAGAGATTTTTTTCATTGTTATGGATGGAAAGATACCTTCAGGGTAAGGCTTAGAATGGGACCTTTACTGCAGTCTTTATAATGGAAGTGTTATTAAGCACCTCTATTATAAGGCTGGAAAGATATTTTCATAGTTAAAATGTCTGTTTTCATTATTCTATTTCAGGCCTTAATATGAGATATTTAACTATATCTTCAGCACATAAGTATTTGAATACAAAGAGACCTTTGTCTTAAACATTGATTTCAATGCTTACAAATTGTCAGGCTATCTTTTTCTTCTTGAGTCACTGTGGCAGAGAAAGACTTACCCCAAACAGCGAAGGGGCAGGTTAGACAGATGTTCTGTGGCTGTGCTTTTTGGACTTT
>NW_010973123.1:1555746-1560044 GCF_000737465.1 Haliaeetus leucocephalus
ATGTCTATAAATGAAAGCCCTATTGTTTATCTTTTAAAATTTTTTATTGCAAATGATTATTATCTTTCATAATTTTGTTTTGTGTACAAATGTTTCCGTTTAATACTTACAGAAATGTACAACCCATAGTGATGTTATCTATGAGCTAAAACTATGAGTAGCCTCAGAAGTAATTTATCATAGAATCATAGAAAGGTTTCAGTTGGAAGAGACCTTTAAAGATCTAGTCCAAGCCCCCCGTCATGGCCAGGGACATTTTTCACTAGATCAGGTTGCTCAAAGCCCCAACTCTTCTCCAGCCATGGGGCATCCACAATTTCTCTGGGCAAACCATCCACAATCCTCATAGTAAAAATAAAAAAGATTTCTTCCTTATGTCCAATCTGAATCTACTGTCTTTCAGTTTAAAACAATTACCCCTTGTCCTGTCGCTACAGGCTTTGGTAAAAAGCCTCTGTCTGTTTTATAATCCCCCCTTTAAATAGAGGGCAAGGTGGAACAATTAATTAGAAGTTGCAACAATTTTTCTAAACTTAAGAGGAAAGAAAAAGTAGCAAACACAAGCTGCCAGCTTTCCAGAATAGAGGAAATCTTCAGCAGATCTCATTCCTGAAAAATAAAGCCTGCCTACATTAATGGGATACTCCTGCCACTGTTTCCCAGAAAAATGTTAGTGGAATTTTTTGACTGCAGAAGATGATATGCAGGAAGATTTTTATTATCAGCAAATGTCTTTAGTCCTTCGTCAGGGGTTTGAATAGTCCATAAATTCATCTATTTAATTACATATGATGTTCATAGTTGTCTTTATGCATATATGAATATAGAAGGGGAAAAAAATAATAATCAAGGAAACTGATGAGAAGAATACTGCTTCTAGCAAAGTCACCTGGAAGCTCTTTCGACTTAATGTTATTCTGTTTTTGTCTAGTAATGTAGCCAGGGTACTGAACAAATGTCTTACTGTGGCATTACTAGTGGTTTATATTTCTAGCAGTGTTCACATTTTCATCATTCCTTCACCTTCATCTTTCTGAGGACTTCAAGGAACAGAAGAAAATCTATAATTGGTGCTGTCTCCATTAGCATATTTACAGAGCAGACTGTGTAGTTGTTGTCTTGATATGCTGCCCATACTGCGTTCTGTACATTAGTGCCTCAACTTATAAATGACTTCTCTGGTCCTTCAAACATTTGATAAGAGGGAGCGTAATTACTGAAGAATGTCTCTGTGATCTTTTCCCTCAGCTGTCTCTGTTCTTGAGGAGACAAGTTTAGGCTTCTGATATTGGAAGATGACCATATTTCTGTTATAGTAGCCCCTCAAATATTTCTAATAGTTGTTTCAGATTGTTCTTCCCCAAATATTTTACTTTTCAAAAGAAGTTTGTTTGATCCAGCATTTGTATCTTCAGGTGTTGTGTTAGCCCAAACTCTTATTTGCTGCCTATTGTACCGAGAATAGTCCAACAGTTTCATCTGCTGCCTATTGCATCGAGAGAGACGAGATAGTGGATTTCTAAGTAAAGGGAGAAACTAAGGTGGTGTGACCCAGGCTGGGCAGAAAGGAAACGAGCTGTGCTCAGGGGGACTCAGCCCCTCAACTGGGCTGCGTTTTGGTGGGTTGCAATGTGTTTCCCTCAGAAAATTTTGCCTAGGCGTTGTTGTTGTGTTTAGTTTCTTTTGTTTGGTGGGTTTTGTTGTTGTTGCAGTAAATGATGTACTGTGGTTACAGTCCTTGGTTATAGTCCTTCTGGCCCTCCTGTGCACCCCAGTCTGCCTCCGCAAATCACAGGTCTTTAATGTGCCAGGGAAGCAGCGAGGGTTTTGGCTGCAGTAGTCTGGTCTGTATTTTTGTGGAACTGTACATCACCATCCTTTTTCTTCTTTCTTTTTTTCCTTTTTTTTCCCCAAAACCAGAAGGTACTGTAAGAATCATGTAAGAATAATTTTTTTATTTTTTATTTAGGAGTGCAATAAAGGACACCACCATATAGATTACTATAACCTCACAACTCTTGCAAAATTTAGGTGTGGAGTACCTCTGGCATATTGCCAGAACTCTGAGAAGTTGGCCCAACGATGCTTTTGCCATATTCCCTCTACAGTCCATACCTACCGTATTTCACAAGTTCCTAAAATGAACATAAGAGAAAGGTACTTGCTGCAGCTAAATGAATGTTTTCCTCCACTAGCATGTAAAGTTTGTTGGTTGCTATATCTGAATACAGATGGAGACAAATATGATAAAGCATCACTTCAGAACTGGGTTGCTTGGAAAACAAACCAGAGGAAATAAACTGCTAATTTGAGAAGAGATTGGTTGATCAAAAGTTCTTTTAGCTGCTGAAATTGTCTCAGTTCTTATCTTAGGTGGGGAGACTTTCAGCTGCACTCTAACACCAGCTGTAATGAATAGCTTCATCCTAGCACCAGTCATCTGTGGTACTTTGGTGATAACAGCAGTGTCTGTGTGATATACGATCTTTATCAGCTCTGGGCCTTTTCTAACACTAAGCTGTGTTCTCAAAAGTAATTTTGTGCTGTAATGTCATCACTATCACCAGAAGATCTTTATTTGTGAATGGTCTGAAATTGGACCAAAACTTATTTTTAGAATTCCATTTTTTTTTTTTTCTACTTGCAGCTCACCTAGCTTATTTTCATTCAGTAAATATTATGCCTTGTTTGGGTCAAATTTCATATCCCAAGTCTCTTGCTCACTGTTCCCCTTCAGGCAACAGAATCTCATTCTGTGGTGGTGGGATCTGGTTTTGTCTGAAGTTTGCTGAGCTTCACAGGTTGCTGTAGTTCCTAGGCAAAGCCAAAAATGTGTGCCTTTCCTATCTAGGCTTTTATGATTCTGGTAGACTGTAGCTCTAGGACTGATCCCCCTACGTGTCCTCTGTCTTGTAAGGAACTCTTTCTCTTGTTTGTTTCTTTGTTTTCTGTGTATGCTTGATGCATCACCGTACTTTAACTCATTTCAGTAACTAGGACACTGGATTAATGTGGTGTATTGCTGTTAATCCCCAAAATGTGTCATTAGTGACTGAGAAAAGACATATTTTAATTCAGACACACAACAGCTGAAACACAAACAAGTAAGATATACAGCATTTATCCAATGGTGTTACAGGGATGGCTCAATCGTTCTGTTTCCTCCTAAATCTGTTATTCTTCACCAATGACATTCTGAGAGCACCAGAGAATTCTGGCATATATAATGCACTCTCAGTGACTATTCTGTTAATTATACATTTAATAAACAATATTTTAAAAATCCTAAGTTTATATATTAAATATAATATTTTCATTAAAATATTAAACAAGGAGATAAAAATTATATTTTCGTTACAGCATAAAACAAAGAAAACTAAGATCATCTAGAATTACAGTGGGTGATGAAGTATTATTTAGCAGTGGGGGATCAGAATAGCTTTTATAACAAGTTCATTTGCTGACCTTTTTGTGTAGAACAGTTGTTTTGAAAAGTAGTTCTCTGCAGGAAAAGGAGTGATTTCTTCTTAAAGCAATTGATACTTGGAAAAAGATGGGTAATTGGCTTGACTGTCCCTTTACTGGATGACTTGTTATATATTGGCTAGAAACTGTAAACTCTACATCCAACCTCAATTCTTCCTCTATAAGCTTTGTTTTTTGTTTAGGAACAGGCAATAGTTGTAAAAATGTTTTCATGGGACATTTTGTCTGGACTACAAGATGACTTTTACTACTTGTTTTATGAAGCTTCTTGTTTTTGTGTGTGTTCTTGATGCATTTTGTTAAAGTTGCTTGGTTATTTTCCATATTGCACACAGAGAGGAATTTTTTAGTTCTGTGATGATGTTCCCAGCTAAAACCTGAACACTCCTAACATGCTACTGTTTATCACATCACTTAGTGTCACTTCCAATGTGACAGAAGAGTACGGTCCCTGAAGGACCTTCCCACACTTCATTAACACCCACTAAAAACCATTACAAATATTAATGAGAATTGATTTCTTCAGTAAAAAGAATGATGAAGATTAAATATGGACCATCAGATAAATGCCATGAACAACCAGCAGTATCAAGGATGTATCTGTGCAAAGTATCACCTTCAAACATTAGTGTTAAGTAGGAAGGCTTTAAGCTAGCCATGAACTCCAAGCCAGATGAAAGCCAACGCTTACAATCTGACTCAGGCAAACATGTAGGTTAGCAGAGAGCACAGGGGTAGCACTTAGGGTTCCAGCCTCAAAATTCCTGGCTTTAACTTCTTTCTGCTTTTTTCTAGATTTATTGGGGGGGGGG
>NW_010973123.1:1560054-1787382 GCF_000737465.1 Haliaeetus leucocephalus
GGGGGGGGGGGTAAGTATTAGCATTTTATAGCTTTTTGTATTAAAAATCCTGAGTTTTCTACAGTGAAAGGTGAGGTCTTGCAGCTTTTTCTTGCAGAGCTCCCAGGACACAGTCCTGGGCTCCTGACCTAGTATTTTCTCTTCTCCATTGTGTATAAGAGAAGAGATGGCTGTAACATGAGCCAGACTTATTGCTCCTAATTGAAAAAGGAGGTTGGATAGCACTAGATGGATTTAGGATGGCTGTTTTGTTTGCTTGCTTTTGCTGTTCTTTAACCATCTGACTTGACACATTGCTCCATCAATGATACCAGATCTCAACCCTTAAAAATCTTCCACGAATTGTTATAAGTTTTGTTCATGTGCTAAATTAATGTCTTCACTTTTACCCCCTATATGGAGTATCTGGAAAATCTTATTCTCCCTCCTGTCATCATGGTGTTACTTTCTCATGCAAGAGAGATGGAGGGAGAAGGACCAAGGGGGACTGGCTGTACCATTCTTGGTGAAGCCATTCACTTTTCGGTTTGCTGACCACCTTGCTGAAGACTGTGGCTATTAACCACTGGCTACTAGCCATTGATCTTAATGTCTGCCCTTTGGGTTTGATGATGTGGACAGAGTCAACCACTTCTTTTTCAAACGGTATTGCAGACCCATGTGAAATAGAAAACCGTGCTGACCTGAGAGGGGGAGATCCTATGATTCAGAAGGTGTGCTGAGCCCTGCATTTTCCCCCGAAGTAGGAAATTCGGTAGTGTACGTACTCTCTCCTGAAACAAAACAAACCAGCCCAGACAAGCCTTCCCTCATGAGACTGTGAGACTTGTTTCTGAGACGCTCCTGTTCTCCTCTGTCCCGAGCGGCTCCTTGCTTCAGCGTTGCTTCCAAATTCGTGTACGCTGCTAAATGAAAAACAAGAAACCACCTAGTAAATTGTTGGCACTCAACAATCAATTAATAATCGTTACTTATTCTTTTCAAAGTGGCAGCAGACTGTCCACCAGGGATCTGCATCAATAGCAAAGAAATCCTTCAATGCTACTTACAGCTGAAAGCTTGATCCTGTTCATTTGTTAAGCTCCCAGAGTGCTTGTTCCTTTGCATTCCTCAGGTTTATAAGATTGCTTTAGAAAAACAGAAGAGCCTGACTTAGTTCCTGTGTGGTGCTTGTGAGGGTATGTGTCCTATGCCTGATTTATACATCTAGTGTGCCTGGAGGGGTATGAATAATTATTATCTTATGTACAGGCCTCTCCAAGATTAGACCCCAGTGCAAATAATTCCTAACATCTGTCTGCCCCGAACCTTCAACAGCCATGGCCCGGGTGGTACATGGGTTAGCCCAAGGAAACTGGGACCAGTGGCAGGAGCTTTAACAATGTACAGTTTCGCCTGGGCTTTGAACAGCTTGCTGCAAACTATGGACGATGCTGACCTGGTACCAGCCTTAGCAAATTAATTGCTGCATTGCAGCTGTTTCTACTCATTATGTGTCCATGTGTTTTGTATTTAGATGGTGACAACCTTAAAAAGACCTTGAAAAATTTCCTAGTTCATGCTTCTGCCCCTGAGGCAGATCAGCTATGTCTGAATCTTCTTTAATGATATTTCTTTGTCAGGCATGTTGTCAAAAACCCCTCCAGTGGTGGTTCTGCCAATGTCCCCAGGCAACCTCTTCAATGTTTTCCTCTCCCTGCTGCTGGAAAGAGTGTCCTGAATTTGACAGCAAGAGAGATTCAGGTTGATCAAAACTATTACTGTTCATTGACAATAGAAACTGGAAAATAATTTGTTTTCTTTTTCTTTGCAACAATCTTTGATCTACTTGAAAGCTATTACCTTTCAGTCCTCTCTTCCTTATGCTAGACAGCTCCTCTTCTTGTGGACTTTCCTTAGAGGGCAGGCTTTGCAGCTTACTGATCCTTTTTTGTTTCTCATGGAACTGTCTTCACCTTCTTGAAATATGATACCCAAACACAGAATAAGATTTTTTAGCACTGAGCAAAAGGATGGTTTTCTGTTTTTCAGGCTGTATTTCTGTTTGCAAGTCCAGCTGAATGCATTCTTTTTTCAGGAACAGAATGAACGTTGTCCAGTTCAGCTAGTGGCATGCTGTAATCCTCAGGTCCCTTTCTAGAGAGCTGATGTACTGAGACAGTCATTCTCTACCCCATATACTCCTTTGAGTAATACTTGTTTTGGCTGAATGACATTCTCTGTTTCCAGATCAATTTTTCCACATTGGCCAGGTCACCTTGAGCTCTAATGCTGGCTTTGCAGCTTCTCCATCCATGATACTATTTGGTAAACTAAGTTCTGGAAGAGATTTAAAGATGATGACATGGTTCAAAGCATGCATCAAAAAGAAGCAAGGTGCTGTCATTGCAAATCACTTCAAATATTTGCAGTAGAGCCTGATACTGGTCTAGAAGCCCAAATATAGCAATCCAAAAGCTTATGTTAATGTATTTTAGTGCTCTGCTGAAACAAGACCCAAGAGAGCTCATTTCAACACTTTCCTGAAGCTCTTGATAAATAGTGGGAAGCAGTGGTGGTACTATTCCAGCATGAGAATTCCCCCATGTACCCTCTGTGACAGTAAGGGGCTCCCCATGTGTGATGTATAAACTTACTCCTTCTGGGAGGATGGTTTTATAAACATATGGAAACCATATCCATCCAGCGACTGATTTCTCTAGTTTCCTGGTTAAACTGCTTCCTATGCTCAGCTGTGCTTCTCACTCCCACTTCTCTGAGGATAAGCTGTAAATTGAGGATTTACTTGAGAAAGGAAGGATGCAAAGGGAAGAAAATTCTTATGTCTGCTCTGATACTTGGATGAAGATATGTTTTTCTTTGAAATGAATAATGAAAGGCACACATCTAGCAGAATATCAGAAGTGTAAGGACTACTGGCTTTTTCTTCTTAACTGAATTATATTATTTAGTCATTAGAGAACAACTTTCATACTGATCTTGATTTTCTAAACCATGACCCTCACTGCAGTAAAACAATCCTGCCTTTGTAATCCAGGTAAGAAGCCCAGAGCTGAGCTGTAGCCATTTACTATTGCCTTGCTTAAGAAGGTCTGTAAAAATACGGCAGGCAACTGCTGTACTAAAGCAGTTATTAAGTTTGTAATAGAATATCACTCTTTAGTTGAACAATGTTATATATCTCAGAAGGATGAAGGATGGGTTATTTAAACCAGTAGAGAGTACAAAGCTTCCATGAGTCCCACACCCAGTCATGGCCTTTTAGAAGACCAAAGAATGACATCTTGGCTGGAAGGTCTCTACTGCAAACAAGGAGAAAGGAGTTTTTCCAGAGAGTAATTCATGTGATCCATCTTGGATGCTTCTACCAGGGTAAAGGTCTTGATACCTGAAGGTACCTGGGTTTTCCCTTTGGCTGTAACTGACCTTGTGTAACTCACATGGGCAAGATGCTAATATCTTAGTGGCTGAAGTCCTACTCAAAAAATCCTCAGAAGAATGGGGAGTACCTGTACAACATACAGTGAGTTGCAAATTATTTTTTTAAAGTCTCCAGGATTTAACTCTCTTTTAGTGTAGTTTGTACAGCTCCTGAAGTATTTGGGGCTGGAACCTGACAAGTAAATACAGTGATTTGCTTATTTACTTCTTGGAGATTTAGGATGGCAGGGGAATGGCTGGTTGAAAGAATATAATAGCAGAGTTCTGTGCTATGTCCAAGCATTTTAATTTCTTTTCTTCTGCTCAATATTCAAATTATTACTGATTGTAACTAGCTTCTGCGTATTTACGTGGGCAACAGGTAGGCCAAGGCAGCATTGAATAAATCTCTGAAAATGGTGGTAGGCAAGAGACAAAAGTGCTGGCTTGGAGTAGGCATGTACTATGACTCATTCTAACTGTCACTGGTGGGAAGAAAAATAAGAGGGTATTCCCTCTGCAGAGTTGACTAAGTTAAGAAATACGTAGGAGTCTAGAAAGAAAGTTTTGAAGCTGCTTCCCTCCTCCCCCTTTCCTTGCTTCACTGAAGTAGTCTGATACAAGTGCCTTCTATTTCTTGGTATTTGAGTTCACCTCAGAGAATTAAAGGAAATAAGGCAAACCTTGGTTTTAATAGACCTCTCCTTAATTCTACTGCACAATGTAGACTAATAGTACTTTAAAAAAGTCACTTGGAATGTTAATGATCTTAATAACCCTTTAAAGAAAAAAGAAAGTGTTGAACTACCTCCTAAGAGAGCTGAATTCTACTATAGGTATACAAAAATATTCATCTTCTGAAGAATTTTATTTTAAAAATAAGGTCTTGGCTGGACGGGTGCAATTTTGTAAGAAATGGATATCTAGCTATGCTGATCAAAAAGCCAACCACCCAAAACCTTTCTATTTTAAACAGCGTAGTCGGTATCTTAGGAAGGAAAACCCACTGGTCTTGAGAATTTCAAAATGGACAAGATCTGCCTTTAAACAGTTTTCCTTTCAGTGCAGATGCTGTGAAATCACTCGTTGCTGCTAGAAACTGTCACCGTGCAGAGTGCTCTGCCTGTGATCGGAGATACAGCTGGAGTCCAAGATGAGTAGGGCTTGACTTCGGAGATGAGACTAATGGCTAATATCCTCCCTCTGGTAGTGGCCACTCTTCCTCTCTTCGTGCCCGTAAGAACTTGGGGGTCCTTATCTGTTCTTCAGCTTTGTCTCTCTGAGTCTCGAGAGCTCAGGTTTCTGGTTTGGATCCTGTAAGGAGGTCACCGGCAGCTTTGCCACTGACTTAGCAAGACTTTTGTCTTACCTTGACAGATCCGCGTTGCAGATGGAAGCAGTGGCTTGCGTCTGCAGCGTTTGATGGGCTGATAACTCACTGAGGCTCTTCCTGGCTTAGGAGTTTAACAGCTGCTGCAGATCAATTGCTGGACTATTTGTTTTAGTAAATTGCCCTTCTGTCTTTCATGTCATCCAATATCACAGAGAAATGCCACTTTATTATAAACTGACGGAAGACTGTGAAGCCAAGCATGGAAATGCGTGTGTATGTGGTTTCTTTGGTTTTCCACAATAATTTTAAACGAGTGTGGAGAGAGCACAAAGAGGTTGCAGGTGGAAAGCCTGTGGTGGAGAAAATGGACAGGATGTGCTCGTGGCTCTGGAGATAGTTTTGCTCTGCTGTCTCAGTGCTCAGAGAAAACAATTCTTTATTGCTGTATTAACAGCATTAGCCGTTACCCAGAGCAAATCTTTATTCCTGACACACCTGGCCAATGGCCTAACCAATTTTTTTATACTTAGTCACAAAGAATGGTGTGTTTACCTAAAAAAATCCCTTCTGTGTTGTGTTTTTTTTTTTTTGTCTTGTACTCTTCCTTGGGTAAATAGTACGTTTCAAAAACAAAACAAAAACAACAACCCCCCCCTGTTTTCCTTTAGTCAGAGAAAATGTTAGATTTTAGATTCTGAGATTTCTGACCCTTCAGTTCTGACCCCTCTTTTTTTAAGAGGTAAAATACAGAGGACTGAAGTGAAAAAAGCTCAAACCCTCAAACCCATGAATACATTTTACAAATTGAAAACATAAAATCTATGAACTTTTTTTTTTAAAAATACTATTTTATTTAAAAGTTATCTCAGACAACAGAGATTTTTCACCCAGCTATGGTAGCAGACAGAACAAAGACTAACTGCATCTGGCTACGATACTGGCTAAAGGTGTTCCCATAGCCACTGCCTATTTTTGCCTCCATGTCATGCCATGTTGATCCACTGGTTGTGCCATCAGCACTGTTCTGTGGCTTTGTGCTGGGAAAAAACTGTGAATTTGTCTCTGCCTCTGCTGCTGTTGGCTGATGAGATTTCTGGCCACAGTATTAACTGGCTCAAAGTATTCCAATATGAGGAAGCGATGGCCAGAAACAACTGCCTACCTGTCTGTCTTTAATGCTGCTCTTTAGTGGTGGTGTGATAGAATTTCCTTTGACCTACTATGATATTGTATTACACAATCATGTAATGGCCTCTTAATATTTTTTTTTATGGTTTCTTTGCTTTTGTCTTTGTGAGCACTTGTTTTCACACTGAGTGGCAGAAGTGCTTTCTGGTAAGATGGGGGCTTCTTCCTATCCAAACCTGTGTTACTGTCAAAGATGGAGGAGTGCAACCACACGAGGATTGTGAAGGTGCTAGAAGAAGAAAGGGGTGTGAATTCTGATTTGTTAAATGCTTGGGACTGAGGATACTAACTGATTAGGGACTCCCTCCTGAATCTGTGTATAAAATGTTGTGAGCCCGAGGGTCCATTTGAAAACTGGAGCTTGGCTCTGTTACCTGTGTCAGGCTGGACTCCTGCTTCAGGATAAATATTTTCTGGACTAGGGTTATGGGGGAGGAGAATCACAGGGAAAACTGTCGCAGGAGATGTGGGTTGTTTTTTACTTTTTCTACATGAGAAGCTAAAGATAGTGGGTATCATGCTATAATTTTACCTGGCAATCAAGGAAAAACAAACAAACAAACAAAAGGTACCCCTCAGTTTTGTTTTCAAAGGGACCTATTTCAACTTGGATTGTCTTTGGGTTATACAACGCAAAGAGGGTGAGCTGGGGATGTGCATGAAAGGAGGAACTGGCTGCTATATGATACAGTTGGCTGTTTCCTAACGTTTCTTAATGAATGAGAGATCGAGACTTGGCCTTAAAATAGAATTTGGGGGAGGGAGGAGAAAATAAAGTTCCCTAAAGCATAATTAACTAGAGAGACACTTTTCTGTACTCATTTATATTAATCTTCAAAAGTGAGAATAAAAGTAGGAGAAAAAATATAAAGGAACTAGGGTGAAGTAATTTTCCCTACTTTCTTAACACTTACAAATTAAGTCTTGCTTAACAAATGGGAAAAGAAGAGAAAAGGTTGACTTCAAGTAAGGGCCTTCAGGGCAACAATATAAAATTATATGGATATTTAATGGCTCTGTATCGTGGTGCTATAATTAAGACAAAGTACCTTACAATTATTCCACCAACTGGGTTAATACATACAGTGACTGTGAAGTCCAAATTAATATATATTAATTTTAAAGAAGATAAAAAAGAAAAAAACACACCACAAAAAATCTGAAATGGCATATAAGTAGATTAGCAATATAAGTTTAAAGATGAAGAATCTGCTAAACACTGTCTCACACTATAAACAGTGTGATGATTTGTTTGAATATCTACTTCTGTGAAGGCAGTTAGCAATATTTGTCATCAAAGACCTTTTACCAAAGCATTGAAATGCTTGCAAAACTGTGAGCTGTCTGTATGTTTTGTACAAATTTCTGAAATGAGGACACTGAGTGAGATAAGGTAGAGCTTGCCATGAAATAAGAATTTTGTTATAACTGCCTAACTCTCTCTCTCTATATGTAAAAAAATTAAGAATCTAAAGGCTCAGCATTAGGTTTCGTGGTGAGTCATGCCCCTCTGAGCACGTGTCCTTGAGGAGCTTTGGGGCCAAATCTTCAGCCAGCCAGTCACTGTGCATGTCTACTGCTAGCACAGTATGACACCAGTCAGACCAGTTCTGACAAAGCTAAATAAGGTCATTTGGGGTGTTACCTTCCCATTAGTTCTTCTGCCCCTTTTTGGACATCCTGCAGCAGAGTCAACAGGAGGAATGTGTGTGCCTGTTTTGAAAGATTTGGTGTTAAGTATCTTCACTTAAATCCTCCACCAGCAATAACCTCCTGCACTTGGGAGTTGGCTGGCATCACTGCCCCACCTCTTTGTCATTTTTTCACTAACTCATGCCTATGAACTTGGGGGCTGCTGGAACTAGACAACCTGTGGTGGTTGACAGCTGCTAAATGATGATTTCTGAGGATGTCAGAAGAACCGAAATGGTGGAATTATACCTTTAAAGAAGTAGAGAAATGTGAAATATTTTGAGAATTTGGGCCAAGTGCTCTGCTAAATCAAAACTTTGGCATGAATTTTATTTTAAACTTGTGCCTGCTAAGTTGTAAGTAAAGGGCTCTGCCCCCATGCCCCCAGTTCGACATCTTCTTAAACGTGCAAACTGTCTGTAATGATCTAATGTATGCCAAAATGGACAAAATAAAGTTCAGGGTGCAACTGGAGTATCTGCTCTCCTTCCTATACTTCAGTCCAGCCTGTTGCACTGCCAGTTAAAAATATTTAAAATAAAGTTCCTGAAAGTATTTCTGTGCTAGAAGTTTGCCACTTCTGGAGATTGTGGTGACACTGTCTTATATTGAAAATCACCCTGCTGATAGTCCAATGATAGATGGAAGGTAGAAGGGAAGAGAAGAATACAGCATTCTTCTTCTTGTTGTGCTGGAAAGATAAGCGCTTGTTGTGGTGTGGATGAGCAGAGAACTTCAGGGATGTTTATGTCACCGCTATGTTCAGCGATGAATGTCATTCACTAAGAGTGCATTCCCTGAACAAACTGAAGGGAATCAGCCCTATCATGACAAGACTGTGCTATAACAAAGACAGCTAGAATTATATTGAATATGGGGTAAATTTTTATGTTGATGTAGCTAGTTGAGGTCAATGCTGTCACTTTCATCCGTGAGGGATTTGATGCAGCTGGGGAAGTTAAACTCTGGGATGAGAGAGATACAGGTGCAACATTTTGCTCTGGCTGGTGACACAAAAATGGGAAATTGGGGTATTCCTTTAGTGAATCTTGATTTGGGGATCCCAGCTTAAATAAAGCAAATGCTTGAAAAAGTGTGACTCTGGATGTGGTCCATACCTTTATTCCTTTGAAATACTGGTTGCCTCAGTCGGTGGGAGAGAAGAGCTGCCTCTTCTCTCCCTGTTCAGTAGTTGCTGTGAATCTGTTAAATGCTGCCCCAGGGGGAGAGCTATCTTGCTATGGAAATGAATTCAGAAATGTGACATTTTGCTGGCAGGGACAGGTGGTGTCTGTGAGAGCCTGACTGACTGCCATCGGTTTGCCTGATGGATTGACTCCCATCACTACTGAGCCAAAATTCATTGATTTTGCTCTTTCTCTTCCTCAGGATGACCTTCTCAAGAGGGAGACTGTGCCAATTCTTTATCCCCCCCCTTCCCCCCCATCCCCATCCCTGATGCCTTTTGTTTATTTCCTTTTCTAAAAACTCAGCTCCCTTAATCTCTGCTAATTATGGATTGAAGATAAGGGAGGAAAGTCAATGAGCTGAATAGAAGAGCAAAGTGTACAAACAGCAGATCTTTGAGAGAAGAGTCCGAGGTTGTTGCAGCTTCCCATGGCTGGGAACTGATGTATTGTCAGAACAATTGTGCTGTTGTCCCCCTGAAAATCCTTGCAATGAAGAGAAGGTGGGGCGGACAGAGTAGAAGTAAAAACCTTTAGAGTGAATCCAAGATCAGGTCACCTCAAAAGTTGGTGTGCGGTAGCTGGTTGGCTGTTACTTCCACTGAAACCAAAAGTAAACCCAAAGATTGCTCAGTTTAGGGAAAGGGCACTGCCAAAAAGACAACTTGGAGTCTTTGACCATAGAGGACTTGTGACTTCTAGGATCACCTCATGGGGATAGTGCAAGAGGGCTTTGCTCCCAGCTATGGCAGGGCAGTTTGAGGGCAGTTTCAAGTAAAACAACCAGTTAACTTGAACAGTTTTAGACTGGGGAGCTGAGGTAACCTGAGTTTTACCTAAAGCAAAGTAAGGAGTGTGTTTGAAGTTAGGGAACATCTGGTGTCCGGGTGCTGGTGGGAACTGCAGTTCTTTCTCAGATTTTTCTGATAGTAGTACATTCACTTCGACAGAGTTCACATCTAACCTATAGACAAACCTGTGCTTGTAAGAAGGGAAGGTAAAAAACAAAAACTGTGGATTAAAAAATGAATCTAGTATGTCTTTTTTCTGTCTCTTTAAAAACCACTTAAATTCAGGCAAGTTTGTATTGGGTCTGGCTGATATCGAGTTAATTCTCCCCATAGCAGCCTTTGTAGTGCTGCGCTCTGCATTGGTAGCTAGAAAGGTGTTGATAACACACCAGTGTTTTGGCTACTGCCGAGCAGTGCTGGCTCAGCATCAAGGCTGCCTCTCCAATATTTTCACCCCCCTCAACAGCAGACTGGGGCTGGGCAACATCTCGGGAAGGGACATAGCCAGGACAGCTGATCTGAACTAACCAAACAGATATTCCATACCGTATGACGTCAGCTCAGCTATAAAAGCTAAGTAAAGGGAGATGGGAGGGTGGGGGTGTTTTTATCTTCCAGAGCAACCACTGTGCGTACTGAAGCCCAGCTTCCTAGGAAGTGGCCAGACATCACCTGCTAATGGGAAGTAGAGAATAACATCATTTGTTTTCCTTTGCTTTCGCACACGTGATCTTTGCTTTTGCTTTATTAAACTGTCCTTTTGTTGACCTGCAAGCTTTTTGTTATATTTTCTCTCCCCTGTCCAGCTGAGGAGGGCAAGTGATAGAGTGGCTTTGGTGGGCACCTGGCACCCAGCCAGGGTCAACCCACCACAAAGTTGTAGCTTAAGTTTTGCTATCTGTTAAATGAAAGTAGTGATAGTTGCCAAATCAAGGCTTTAGGTCCCATCTCTGACGGCGATCTGAGGGCTGACTGTGCAACTATTATAGCTGTTGTGGCTACTCTACAAATAATTCTTAACATATTTTTAAGCACTATATAAAATGTGTTGGGTGTAAGCCCCCCCCCCCCAGCTCAGCAAAGTCACTACTTTGTCACATGTCAGGATTTTTTTGAACAACACCTCCCCAGAGCAAGAGGGGTAAGGGGGGAGACCTGGTGGGGAGAACCTGCTACATGGACAGGCTTGGTAGGGTGGCAGGGGAGGGACAGCATGAGGAAGAAGGGAATGGAGGCTGTAACACAGAGGGAAAGGGGATCTCCTTTGCCCCACATGGTGGGTTCCAAGTCTTTGACTTTGGTTAAAAAGAGTTTGTGGATCACCTGTCATGCTGGGTAGGGAAATATTCACGAGTCTGAGTGGGAAAAGCGCTAAAGGAGGGTGAGGGGGCAGGGAACCTGGGGGTGCTGGTACCGGGGAGGAGAGTACAAACACACCGCTTACTGTCGAGGTGTAATGGGGAGGATACAGGGGAAGGTGAATGCCTCCGGTGTGAGCCCAGAGGAGACAGGCAGGACAACATGGAGCATCCCTTCAGCTCAGTGTCAGGAAGGAAGAAGGCTTGGAAGTGGGCTATGGGGGGCATGGGTGGAGGTAAGGAGGTTTGAGGGGGCTGAAACACTGGAGGGCATGTGACTCCCAAGGCCCCTCCGCCTGCACTGCTCACTATTCTCATCACTGCCGGCCACCGAGGTGCTGAAATCCCCTAACTGAGATTGTTCTTGTGGGACTACCGGTTAGGTGTTGCCCTGTGAGGAGGGGTAAGATGAGCCTTCTGCAGTTACAAGTGCTTTTCCTCGCTGAACACCCACTGACTGGCCATTTCTGTTAACACATATTTACATTCACCTGCTGCTTCTCAGTTTGAGTCCAGAGTTAAAAGTTGTAGCTCATTTACCTACCCCTACCAATTTGTTCTGATACAGAGATGGTGTAGGGCTGGGAGACAGCCTGCTGTAAGCAACAACCTCATTCCAGCATGTGCTGGTAAGATTTCTCATGGTGACAACAGTAATTTCAGGATCCAAACCCTGATGATGCTGTACCTTTTCTTTTCATTCCTTCTTTTACCTTTTCTTTTCAAAATAAGGGGCTGAGCCCTTCAATTACACTCCCTGGTGATAGGATGCTTAGTACAATAGAGAAACAGATTCTTAGTGACCAGTGCGTCATTAGCCATCTCTTTCATATCCATAGCATAGTTCAAGGGGAATCTAATGTACTACTCAGTAAAATGCATTGGTCATCTCAGCTTTACCTTCACTGGAAAACTGTAAACACCATATTGAAAATGTTACATTCAATTCAACACAGTCTGAAATGATTGACAGTATCTGCTTCAGAGAGGCCCAGGACTAAGCTAGCATGAACACTGCATTACCTTGTGCTCAAAGAAACTGTACCATATCATGGGGAAAGTCATCTGAAGGAGCCCATACTGCGTAGTGACTTTGATTGCATTGCAGCTGCCTTTGTAATGTAGTTCCTGTAGGTAAGGGACACAACATTTTTGGTCTTGGGGTTTCATCAGATTTCTTGAGCAGCCTGTCTCCTCCCAACCCAAATATAAAAAGTCCCTCTGACAGCAAAGTTGGAAAAACTGGAGAAAGTATATTAGATTTTGTGCATTAGAGATGGTGAAAGACTAGTTAGTTATTTATAATTTATGGTACTTTCGAAAGAGAAAGAGAGAGAAACCTTAACTTTTAATTAGAAACTTTCCAAGGAGAGAAATAGTTGTATGTTTGCTGAAAGGAAAAAAAAATTCTAACATTTTAACATGGGTAATTGCTAGCAAAATTTTTCTGTTCTGTGAGAAAAAGCAAAATAAAATCCCAACTAACAAGCTGATATGGCATTTCAGTATAATGAAACCGGATGGTTGATGTGCTTGGGTCATCTGTAACTGGTACTGTTTTCTCTACCCTATACAAAAACATGGTTAACAAGTAATTTTTTTTTTGTTTGTGTGTGTGGCAGTGGGAAAGTTGAAAGGAGGTTTCTCACTTGGCATCTTGCTTCTGATGGGGAGGGGAAAGGGAAACTGAATGTCCTGCCTCAGGATAGCAGGGAGGGACACAGGAGCTGCTAGCACCTTCCTCGTGGGAGAGGAGAGAAGCCTGGGTGCCCTGCACCTCATTAGCTGGGATAGCGGGGATGGGGGAGTGGATGAGGGAGGTGCTACCTATGTATTTGGCAACAGGAGGGAATATTGCAAATAAGATGTCATCATATAGATGAGGTTGTTTTCTTAATAAAAAAAAATCCTGGACATAGAGGGGTGTCTGCCTCCCTGGATGTGGGAGTAGAGGATGGAGCGCTGCTGGTGGAGCTCTGCTGCAGAGTACTTGGTTTGAAAGGACAGTCTAGAAGGTCTAGTGGATATTTGTGAGTGATTCTGGGCTCTAAAACAGACCACCTACCTTGTGTTTATCTTGAATACACAGTTCAGCTGAAAATGAATGACCACAGCAAGCTATAAAGCAGCATGAGTAAGCTGGCTGAGTAGTATTTGCCGAATTTCCTAAGCAAGTGGAATAGAAAGTGTTAGAGCTATATGAGAACTGACCTGGAAATACATTAAATCTAGTGGGTGGAGATGAGTGGGGAAATGAGAGAGAAATTTAATACTTCACTGGGGAAGAAAAGCATTCTAATTGCCTAGGCTGTTTAGGTAGAAAACATATTCCTAGAGGAGACAAAAGATTTAGGTCTCTAAATCTTCATAGCCAACGCTGCTGTAAAAAAACCTACGGCTGCAAGTGAAGGGGTTGAAGGACCCTAAGGTCAGGCCTTGGGATGCTCTGGGTGAAAGGGAGGGAGAAAATGCTCCAGGTCTGATCCGGTGCCTGCTGAACCTGCTGAAATTTTTGGTGCTCAGACTCGTGTGCTTTGAACCAGTTTTGAAGCCCAGCTCTGCTGCCGTAGGACTTCTGCAGTTCACGTGTACTTCTGAGCAGAATTTGGCCCTGCTGCCTGGGGTTCTGAGCACTGACTCAGAGAGCTATCGAGTGACCCTCCCATCTGTGCTGCTGTGGGAGGGCAGCTAAAATGTGTCTGTTGGGGCACAGAGGACAAAGAGACCCATTAGCCGTGCTGGCAGTGCTCCTCACGGGCATGCCTGTACAAGGCAAAGTACGCGGTTATGCACACGCAGAGTTTCCTTGGGGGAGAGACAAATTCTGTGGAAGCCTCTGCGTGGTTGCTGAAAGCAATGCTTTTCAGCACCCTGTTGAAGACATAATGCTTTCTCTGGGTCTCTGGTAGAAAAATGTCTCCAGCCATCACTACTTGGGTGATGCATCTCTTCCTCTCTCTCCATCACAGAGCGTTTTTGCTTTTTAGAGCAGAGATTGCACTTCACGTCAGATTGATGGAAAGCTGAGCTGTTTATCAGAGGAACTAATTCTCGAGATTTCATTCTACCTTGTGTGAGTCAGTCAACTTGAGAGTGTGGAAATCAGCTAGTCTTTTGCTAGAGAAAGAATCCATAGCTTTAGCTCTGTTTGTTGGAATTTGTTTCCCCAGTGATCTTTACTGTGTTTAATGCATTGCCTTTATGAAATGCATGTATGGTCTCTGAGTGTGCAAGACTGTCTGTGTGTGCTTGATGCAAGACTCAAGGTAGTCTTTTTAGGGTGCTCTGGTCATTGGGATTCATTTGAGGTGGTCAGGAATACGTTATTTGTCATTTGGACAAATTGTCCTCTGAAAAGTCACCTTGGTAGCTGGCAAGGTTACCAGAGTCAACATATATCCCAGCTTTCTTGCCTTTTTTCGCCCTGAAAAATAAACACTCCCTGAGTGGAAGAAAAATGCTTTTTTGCAACTTCAAAGGCCTCATATGGATAGTTAAGTGCTCTCGCGCTCTTTTTTTTTTTTAACTTCATGATGCTAAAGTAGGGAAGGCAGAAGAGTTTTATGTTGAGAATCTGTCCTGCAAAGTTTAAAATGAGTCTCAGCTGCTCAGAGTTAGGGTTAAATGTGCATGGATATCTATGCTTTTGCATAGACAGATATGTTCAATAGCACTTCATAATAGCATTTGGGGGGGGGGATATCTTTAAAAATATAGAAGTGGCCTATGACATTGGGTTGATCATTGGAAGCTTGTGTAATACTTAGGTTTTTTGCTTTGTTTTTCCAACAGCAGCTTTCTGATTTAAAAAAAAGGATGAAACTAACCATGAAGATAAATTCAACTCTCAATTTGCACTTGTAAATTGAGTCTTTCCCCACCTACCTCCTCAGTTCCTTAAATATATGTATGTGCACTGCCTCTCTCCTTGCCCCCAGCTGTATTTGTCTGGAGGTACCAGTTGTGAAGAAGCTATGGGAATCCATTCCTAATTCTGCTAGGCAGCAGGTGGAGAATTAGCATGGTGACTTTCATTATGGGAAGCAGGAGGCACTGAGGATCTGGATCCAGAGTCAGAGATCTCGGTGAACCTGTATCAGAAATGGAAGGCTTCTGAGATTTATTACTGTTTAGCGATAGACTGCTCTCCCAGTTTTTCTCTCCGTAGTTTTGGACTGTAATTCCATCTAACACAATGAAATAAGAAAGCTGGAGTCAGGCAGATGCTTTTAAGTGAGGCACTAAGAGATGCGGGAAGCGCTGCCGGGGCTGAGGGTTGGGCAGCACGTTCCCTGGACTGGCCGCAGCCACGGGTGCCTGCCCTGGGTGGGTGCTGAGCAAAGGCAGCCGGGGCTGAGGTAAGCGGAGTCTGCAAGTCCTCGGCACCTCTGCCAGCAAGATGTAGTCGTCTGGCGGAGTGAGGGCTGGCTTTGGGAGTCTGGGGACCTGCAGCTATAAACTCGTCTCTGCTCCTGACTTCTCTCTGTGGTCGCAGGCAATTCCCATGGTCCTTGTTCCCCTTTCTCCAACTGCAAAGTGAGGAAAGTATTATTAGCTTTTCTCACAGGGTCGGAAGATAAATTCATTAATATTTGTGAAACATCAGATACCGTAGTGATGAGTGCCACAGAAAAGCCCATGAGGAAATTAATAATTAGGTATTCAGAGCAGGGTGTGGATGCTATGCAGTAAATAAGGTGAGACTACGCATTGAATGATGAGGATGAAAAGAAATATTGAAGAGCTAATTGAGTCCCACAGCACCATCCAGCTTGTGCACTGATTGAAGGAAGGGTCACGTGGAAACTTCCTATGCAGTTGTGTTACTAAAGATTGTATTGTAACATGTGTACACCAGGGGTCTAAATTAAGGTCACCTGTACAGCACTAAATGTGATGTTTTCCCAATATTTGATAGTTTACTTTGTATCTAAACTTCATTTTAATGTATTTTTTTCAGTTTCTAAAATAGTACTTCATTCATAATACATTTGGGGATGAAAAACATAGTATGAGGGAGAGAAGATGTTGCCTTTTAACAGTACTGAAAATTGATTTGAATACGTACTGAGGTGAAAATTACCTCATCACATCCCCTTCCAATAACAGGGACAAGGCTAATGTGACAAAGCACACTGGTGTATTTAAACAGATGAGAGGTAAATTACCTGCTGGTAACTGCAACTTTGAATTTGGCACCAAAGGAGTTTAATTATGGTAATCTGGGTGCAAAAGTTGACACTTACTAGGCAAAGGACTAGTCCTGCTACACTAGAGGAAAATTAACTATGCCTGCATAACATAAAGAAAGAAAAAACAGGTTATGTACTGTTTGCTGGGTGTGGTATTTAATTGTAGTGCTGCCAGCCTCCTGTTCTTATTCCTGTAGATAGGACCCACATGTACATCAGCTACGAAGGGATAAACTCTCCTTGCCACGAATAATACTCATTCCAGTTAACAAATAACAACAGTGCAGCTTACTTTTGGAATGGGTGATGTAACTAGAAAAATAGTAGCTGGATATATTACTGAATTAATTTCCTTGATAGTTCTTCAACAGTATGTTTGCTGGAGAGTACTTGGCCAGCTATGGCAGCACATAGTATTTCTTGTAGAAATTTGACAAATACTGGTGGAATGTGTCTAATATTTGATGAATGTAGCTTGGCAGGCCCCTCATTCTCAGTTGCTTTTTAAAGCCTTTTAATTTTCTTGGCATGACTCCATTTTCTTTATTCTTTTTCCGGTAAGTACATTTATGGGTTTCCTGATCCTAATGTTGTTCCCTCACCTTTACGATAATTATCATCTTCTTCCCCACCCATACTTGACCTTCTGTACTCTTTTTCTCTCTCCCCTTCATGTCGTGTTTGCTCTCTCCTCTTGTACGTTTTATATCCTTCTTTTCTGCACTTTTCTCAAATTCTCCTTCCCTCTGTAAAACCAGCGACTCTTAATTCTCACGTGCGTGTTTTGGAAACATGCCACATATTTCATAGCTGTGAACTGCTAGGAAATAATGATGTTGGCACTAGTCAAAAGTTGTGTTTAGATGAGAAATCACTCCTTTTACTACAGGCTTCTGGGAAAGAAGGGCGCTGAGGTCTTTATGATGGTGATGAGCTTCCTGGTGCTCCTCATTGCACTCCTGCCTTCACTGGGTGAAATCATCCCCAAATTCCTTATATTGGTTTATACATACAGGGTATTTTCCTGTCTCTGCACCCATCTGCTTCAAAGCCATCTGCTGCTGAGGGGGTAGCTGCAAGTTGTTGTCAGCCCGTGCTCTAATGTGATGGGGCCAGCTCCATTTTACCTCCTCCCCATTTTTTACGTGTCTCTCGCTGTTCCCACACGTGCTCGGTGCTCCTTGCTCCTGCTTGGCGGGGAGCTTCCTCGAGCCACAGTGCCAGCCTTGTCTGAACCCTGATGGTTTCCTTGCTCTTTGGTGTTCTGGAAAACACTGGCAGAAAAGTGATAAAACCCCCCAAGTGCTCTCCACTTGGTGGCTTGAGAAACCTCTGAACAGCAGCAGAAGTCCTGGAGCTTCCCTGCCAGAAATGCTGGGAAACAAGAAGGCTTTGTTTTTATGCCAGGAGGGTTTTCTTGTCAATGATGAAGGTAGAAAGGTTTTTCTGTTGGTTTGTTTTTAATTGGCAAACTTAGACTCCACAAAAATTGGGAGCAGTTGTCCAGGAAAGATGTGTAATTGTCTAATTTGCTACATGGGTCTTCAAGCTGTGTTGCTAATAGCTTGCCCTTTCCTTTAAGTCTGTTTTTAAAAGGTAGTTTTGGACTCTTGTGTCTCACTCTATCTTTTGTAGGTAATTAGCGATTACCTTTATTTTCCACAGAGGTGAGGAAAGAGGGCAAAGCCGGGGCCATTGAGCTGAGTAAATTCTCTCCATGAGCCCAGGGCAGAGCTGAGGCCGGGTTGCTGTAAATCCCTTTGCTGTGGGGTCAGCATTTCGCTCATGGCTTTGTTTTCTTCCGAGGGAAGAAAACACTTCCATAGGTCAGGTGCATCTCTAGGATTTGTCTTGTAATGCTCTTCAACTCCTTCAGCTGCTGCCAGTGCTGGGTGGGTGTAAGAAGCCGGTGCTTCATGCTGTCTCCGTCCTGGAAAACAGCAGCTGTAGAGATTTGGGAGAGTCCAAAACCTGTCAGTGCCTCACCTTAAAAAAAACTTTGTGAGAGACCAAGGGTGGTTTTTTTGTGAATTGACAAAAGTTTCTGGGTAGAGAAAATGGAATTTATTTTTTACTTCCGTAGCTGAGCCTAAGCCCAGTACAGTGCTGGACAGATGACAGGCACCCAACCAGTCATGTCAGTGATAGCCCTTTACAGTGGACAGGGATTTTTTCAGTTGATTTTCTTTCATCGCCTAATTGCTGTAGTGATTCTCCCAAGCTGGTGCCTCCTTGCAACTTAAGAAAAAGTGAATAAGAAGGAAGAAAATACTTTCTGTTGTCTCAATTCACATTGATCAACTTGCTGCCCACTGACTGACTCAAGTTTTAGCTGCAGTCAAAAGGAAAGCTTATTATTTTGGTTTGATTTTTTTTTTTTTTAAATTAAAGTTGCTTGTTAGGATTAGGCACTGCTCCTATTTTTATTGCATTATAGCAATATGGCAAAGGCTTTTTTCTTTTTTTTTCTTTTTTTTTTTTTCCTTCCCTCGTTGCTAGACTGATAATTTTCCATAGAATAAGTGGGAAATTAGAGAAATATTTAGTTTGGTTCCTTTAATATTTTTTACTGTCTGGACTGATCAAGTGTTGATTTTGCACAGTTAGTGATGAACTGATGTAGAAAAGTCATGTATAATATTGTTAACACAAATAAAAGAAAATATATTTTTGCATTGATTTAAAGCTTGATATCTAGTTGAAGCAAGCTACTCATATCTGATATTTAATAATGCTGGGAGAAAAGTCACAGAACCTGGAATCAGCAGAAATATATTTGAGATAAACCCTTCTTTTGCTAATCTCTATGGCCTCTAAAAAACAGAAGGAGGGCATGGTTTTATTTGTGGGTGAAACTAAGAACTTTCTAAGAAGCTGAACCTGAAAAAAGCACACACAGTGGAGACTCTGTGACACCTGGGGTTATCTGTATATAGTTATTACAAATGTGTCATCTGTGGGTGTGATAAAGGTCCATAACAATTTGCAGAAGTGCCTATTATGCACCTGTTATGAATTTTCTGTTTATAGTGCCAATTCCTCACATGGTGCTTAGGTCTTTAATGCTAATATGGCTGAAATCAGTGCTCTGTGTTGAAACATTCCCAATAACACCTAGCGTGAGCTGCTAGGCATCGTCTCTATACGCAAAGGCATTCCAGTCATGAGTTCCTGGAGCAATCTATTTTTTAAAAATTTTATCGTTTTCTTTTGGTTCTGAAATCAATCTGCTGATTAATCTTTGTTAATAATTAAGTAGTCCAGAGTTTTTCCTGGTCAGGTTTTATTTCTGAAACTTTCATTACAATATAAGATACAGCACACAGACTAGGCTAATGGACAGAATCAGAAATCTGCTACAGCTCTATATGCTGTAACACCAACGTTTTAGGTGTTTGGCTGCTGCAGGGGAGTCTATAAACTTACTAAGAGACATCAGGGTTCCCTGTGCAACACATTGGGAAAGCTAGATGTCTCAGAAATAAGGACTGACAAAACCCACTAATCTCCAGACTGGTTTGAGCATTAGCCTTGGGATCAGCTGGTTACCACCAAGTTGCCTCAAACCTGCCAATATGGATTACTAGAGGCTATCCACTGGAGACAATGTTGTTTTATACAACTCTGGGAGCTGGGAGAAAAATTCAAGTTGCCATTTCTTGCTTTCAAGGAACTTCTTTACTCTTTTTGGAATTCACTGTCTAAAATCAGTCCTGGTAGTAAGTGCCTATGCCTTTTAAAAGAAAAATGAAAACGTAATAGTGCAAAAGTCACTCCTCTCAAGAAACAAAACCAACAATAGACACCACACACACAGAGGCTGAAAAGAATGCAGGGTCCTTTGCTTTGTACTTGAAGACAAGATCACTCATCCATATGGGTGGGGAAGAGGAAAGTTCAGAGTCATGCTGTGCCTTGGGGTCTTGAACTCATGTCCTGCTCTCTTAAGAGAGTCTTAATCCCTTGACTGGATCATTGTAATTTGCTGACAATATCTTCAAATTCTGTGGTCCAGAGAAGAGCTCTTCTCTCTCTGAGTGCTCCTTGTTTCAAAGTCGCCACTCTGTTCCATGGACAATTGTTGCAGGTAACAAAGGTGAGATGCTTCCCAAGATCAGGGGTCTCAAAGGCAATTTCTAGGACCCTTGTGACTCACAAAGCCTCTATAATGGTCTCTCAAAAGGGCTTTTTATCAGTGATTTTAAAATTAGCTGTGGGTACTGGGTTTTAGATAACTTTGAGTCTGCTCATTGTCCAGCCTGTTAAGTGGAAGCAAGTGAACAACACTGGGATTCACCACCTTGGTGAGTGAATGCTTTTTTTAACTGGAAGAAGGAAATTGCGGATGGGTCTCCAAAACCCTGATTTGAAGTGCTTCAGCTATTGATTGAAGTAGAAAGAGAGGGGGTGCCTGAGTGCTGTGCTGCTTCTTTCTCCTTCCTCTATCCTTTTCATTTTGAAGGAAGGTGGCAGTTGGCGCTGTAGGTTTGCAAAAATCGATCTGATGGTGTTGCCAAGACCATGTGGTCTAGACTGAGTCCCTCCATCTTCCATCTGCCTTCCCTGTTGATTGAATCCAGCATGGTGCAAGCATAAACCAGATGCTGACTCCTCCTCTGTATGAACAAACGCAAGTCTTAGGTGTCTGGAGAACTTTGATGTGGAAAAGGGATGTACCTCTAAAGTTGGTGACAGCTAGGCAGGTGATCTGAGGATCTCAGTTCTGGACTTGTAAATCCCGCTTTAATCCAACTTCTAAATATAGAATCCTTTTGTGGATTTGGGCTTAAATGATTTCTAGCAGGAAGGATAGTTAAACACTGAAATGGATTTTATATAAAAAGGTTGTATAATTTCAATTATCAGATGTTTCTTAGCTTGTGTTAGATGTCTGTCAGGACTGATTTATATACAGTAGAGTCTGTCTTGGAGCAGGGGATGAATTGGATGGTATCCTGAGGTCCCTTCCAGCCCTACTTTCTTTCTGTAATCTACACTTAGAATAAAGCATTAGCTGTTCTTCCGTGCTGGCCTGCAAGGTGATGGTGGTTGGTTGGTTTGTGTGGTTTTTTAATACAAAATGCAGGTTGAAAATCAAGAAAATCTGCTGAGCATTGCTGTTATGTCATGGTTTAACCCCAGCCAGCAACTAAGCACCACGCAGCCACTCACTCACTCCCCCCACCCCCAGTGGGGATGGGGGGGAAAAATCGGGAAAAGAAGAAAAACTCGTGGGTTGAGATAAGAACTGTTTAATAGAACAGAAAAGAAGAAACTAATAATGATAATGATAACACTAATAAAATGACAACAGCAATAATAAAAGGATTGGAATGTACAAATGATGCGCAGGGCAATTGCTCATCACCCGCTAGTCCCTGAGCGGCGATTCCCCGCCCCCACTTCCCAGTTCCTATACTAGATGGGACGTCCCATGGTATGGAATACACCGTTGGCCACTTTGGGTCAGCTGCCCTGGCTGTGTCCTGTGCCAGCTTCTTGTGCCCCTCCAGCTTTCTCACTGGCTGGGCATGAGAAGCTGAAAAATCCTTGACTTTAGACTAAACATGACTTAGCAACAACTGAAAACATCAATGTGATCAACATTCTTCTCATACTGAACTCAAAACATAGCACCCTACCAGCTACTAGGAAGACAATTAACTCTATCCCAGCTGAAACCAGGACATGTTCACAGTCTCTCAAATTCTGAAGTCACAAAGAAACTTGCAAAAGTGTCAAAAATGATCTGAAGATTCTGTTTCACTGTTTACTGTAGGAGACATGTCCCATCTTGATTTATATGCTATGAAGTTACACTAAGGCATATTCCATGCTCTGGAGAAAAGCCACTGAGACCAATTAAGTCCTCTGGATTAATGTTGGTACAACTGAGAGTGGAATTTGGCTCATTGACTTCCCTGGGACTGCATAAATATGAATCGGAACAAGTTTTGTTCATACAAGCGTAGTTGATTCCAATATTTAAGTGTACATGTAGCTGATTACAAAAATACTGTGTCAGAGCACTAGATATAAGTTATTACTGTAGAATGAACAAAACCTACCCTCACTGCACCCATTATAAGGAGAAAACTCTCAGTAGGTTTGCTTGCTCTTCTTCCTTCAGTATATAGTCTTAACTAAATGTTACTGAGTTAATTTCAATTGTGTCTCCCTCCACTTGCTTACTTACCATTTACTTACCATTCTATGAAAGAAAAATCTGTATTTAATAAACAGCTTTGGTCTACAGGTTCTTCAGAGTAAGAGTGAAAGTACAAAAAATTTGGCTACCTAGCCTAGAGTACAGTTGAAAGGCAAACTGCTGTTAGTGGTGCAGTCAGGATTAATTAGGTTGGAGCACTGGGTATTGCCTTAAAGTGTAATGCTGCTGTCTTGTGTTTGTCAGGTGTCATAAAATGGAAAGTATTTAGCCTGGTCAACACTTGGTTTGATAGAGAAAGGCACATTTGTGACTTAGTAGGTGGCACTCTGAGTTAGCAATGTTCCAGCATGGGGTTTGGGTCATTTGAGGTCTGCTGCTGGTGTCGAATGCGGGAAAAACTTGCCTGTGACCACTTTAATTGCTAGAAATTCATGTCAGTCTTTAAAGTTTCTTTGTTGTCTTGACAGTGCTTCATTCAGAGAAGCAATTAAAAATGTGTTCACGCACACAAATGGGCGCATTTTAAAACCGGGTGTTAGGTGTCACTTTTTGTATGCCAGAAAGCTAACGTAAGTGTTTGAGTTGGTGTGAGTTATGCTTGTACTATGGTTTCCTATCTTGTGTGGTGCAAGATCAAGCCCGTGAAAAACACTCTAAAATCTTCAGGATCCATTTCTTAGAGATAAATTCTTGAGATGTGCTGAATATTACTGCCTTCCATTTTAATTGGTTATAAAAAGTAATGGAATTATTTAAAAGTGGAACCATTTTTCTCCTACAGTGGAATTCAAATAGCTAAATATTCTTCCCATCTCTCTGTGGTGGGCTGACCCTGGCTGGACACCAGGTGCCCACCAAAGCTGCTTGCTCACTCTGTCCCTCAGCAGGACATGGGAGAGAAAATATAACAAAGGGCTCGTGGGTCGAGATAAGGACAGGGAGGGATCACTCACCAATTACTGTCATGGGCAAACCAGACTCAACTTGGAGAAAATTAGCTTAATTTACTACTAATCAAATCAGAGCAGGATAATGAGAGGTAAAAATCAAATCTCAAAACACCTTCCCCCCACCCCTCCCTTCTCAGCTCAACTCCACTCGCGATTTCTCCCCCTCCTCCCCGCCAGCAGCGCAGGGGGTTGAGGAATGGGGGTTGGGGTCAGTTCCTCACACCTTGTCTCTGCCGCTCCTTCCTCCTCAGGGGGAGGAGGACTCACTTGTCCCCTGCTCCAGCGTGGGTCCCTTCCATGGGCTGCAGTCCTTCAGGCACAGACTGCTCCAGCGTGGGTCCCCCGCGGGGTCACAAGTCCTGCCAGAAAACCTGCTCCAGCGTGGGCTCCTCTCTCCATGGGGCTACAGGTCCTGCCAGGAGCCTGCTCCAGCACAGCCCTCCCACGGGGTCACAGCATCCCTCGGGCATCCCCCTGCTCTGGCGTGGTGTCCTCCCCGGGCTGCAGGGGGACAGCCTGCCTCACCGTGGTCTTCCCCACGGGCTGCAGGGGAATCTCTGCTCCAGTGCCTGGGGCATCTCCTCCCCTCCTTCTGCACTGACCTGGGGGTCTGCAGGGCTGTTGCTCTCACGTGTTCCCACTTCTCTCTCTGCCTGCAATTGCTGCTGCACAGTTTTTTATCCCCTTCTTAAATATGTTATCCTAGAGGCACTACCACTATCACTGATGGGCTCAGCCTTGGCCAGCAGCTGGTCCATCTTGGAGCCGGCTGGCATCGGCTCTGTCGGACATAAGGGAAGCTTCCAGCAGCTTCTCACAGAAGCCACCCCTGTAGCCCCCCTGCTACCAAAACCTTGCCACACAAAGCCAATACAGTCTCTTCACCCAGAATTACCTTATATCTTTTCACCCATGTGTTCCTGAGATATCCAGCCTTCTTGTGTTACTGTTGCTTTTTTTAAACAGCCTAATATTAAATTACTGTCTTGCCTGAGAGCTTATTTGCTGAATTCCTTCCAAAGTTTGATTTAACAAATAGTGATGCTATGATGGCAAATCCATCACGGAGAAAGCAGAAATGGGAACTGTGCAAGCTGCACTACTAGCTGAGCACTGCTAGCAGACATGAAAGAAACCTCTATTTAGACTTTGAAGCTGGTTTTTTTTGCAGTTGCAATAAAATTCCTTGGGGTAGTGCACTCCTTTTCCATAGCACTGCCTTATTTTGTGAATGGACAAGGTCATGCTCTAATTAGATGGGTTTCCCTCATGGTATGTCATGGTTGAGCAGACACAAGCCAACTGATGAAACTGCAAAATTTTGCATGCCAACCTCAGAGACATGAGATTGCCTCCTAAATGGTATTTCTGTGATGTACGAGTTCATTTTCTAGCTAGTTCTTCTGTGTGTCATGTCCCCCCCCGTCCCTCTGCCCCTGTCTTAGTTGTTAATCTGTCCTAATGCTGATTGCAAATGCTGGTATGCTCCTCTCAGGACACTTGCTGTTCTACCTAGTTGTACTTGCTGGGTAACAGTTGTAATTAAAGGTGAGTCTGACGCCTTCCTTCCCAAGCAAATTGTATCCACTTCCCCAGATTGTATTATCTCTTTTTCCTGGTTACAAAGATTATGCTGGAAATGCTGTGGTGTACTTGGATAGAAAAGCTAACAGGAGTCTAAGGAGTTGGAGTAGGGGAATAGATTTATTAGTTAGGTCATCCAGAGAGCCTCCTGGCCAAAGCAAGGTAGTCCTCTATTCATTTTCTCATACTTTGTTTCATCTAGTTTTAGCAGCCCCCAAAAGATGGGACTTCTGCCATTACTGGTGGGAGACTATAACAGGTTAATACATCTCACAGTGAAGAAGTTTTTCATGATGTTCAGTGTAAATTATTTCACAGATGAAATATACTTCATGTCAGGGAGCAGCCTAAATTTTCACTTTCTTAATTTTATCCCATTACTCCTCGTTATATCCCTTGTACCAATCTAAATAATTCATCGCCCTTCTTAATGTTTATACCCTTCAAATATTTATAGGCAGTTATCACATCTCCCTTTAGTCAGAGCTTAGCTGAGCTGTTCATATTTAGACCTTTTAATCTTTCTTCATAAGCAAATCCTTCTACATGAGATTGAGGGCCTGATCCTCAAAGGTATGTAGGTGCCTGTCATTGACTTCAGTGGAATTGTGGCCTAGATATTACTACCATTAGGCAGCAGGTCTTTTTCTCCTCTCTGAATTACTACTAATTTGTCAGTATTAGATACTGAGGAGCACGGAACTGAATGTGATATTCCAAGAGCATCTTGGCCAATCTCCTCTGCTTTGCTGTGCTGTGTATCACCTCAGGATGGGCATCCCCCAGATTGTGTTGCACTTCTTGCTAGCATACAGCAGTGAAAATTTGTTTCCAAGGCAGTGTTCAGTGTTACCCTCACTCTGCCTTCTGGACCTCTGTATTCTAGATTTCTTACTAGTGAATATTTGCCACAAGCTTCTTGCACATGATGTACCATCTGTTTTCAGACTTTGTATCCCCTTATAGCATCGCGCTCTCTTCACTAGAATTTACAAGATCTCCCAGTTCCCTATTCTGCGTGTGTGTGTGAGTGCATGTATTTCTTATATAGGTATACAAAAAAAGTACTTACCGCCCATCGCCTGAACATAGCTGAAAATTAAGAGGCTCTCTGAACATTAATCTCTATATCACTACACTATATGGTTTTCCAGCTTCATAGGGTAGCATTTATCACTACACTTTGTTTACAGAATTTTTTCAACCAATTTATTGTCCATGTAACTCTGCTTATATCCAAGCCAATTTGAATTAAGTTTGCAGGGCAGGATCCCTATATCAAAGGCTATGCTAAAATTCAGCTACAGTAAATCTAGTGCAGTACATATTTTGTTGTTCTCGGTGGCCTCTTAGGTCCTTCAGGTATTGAGTCTTCCATTTTTAGATTGTGCAGTATCGGTTATGACTGGTGGTTATGGTTTCTGGGCTACCACCACTGCAAAAAGTCTCTTGTTCCAGTCAGAAACAGAAATAGTCATTCCACGTTTGGGTTTGGGTTAGACCGAAAGTCTGTGAGATAAAGTGTGACTTTCTACCATCTCAAAAAGTTTGGACGAAGAGGCCCAGGTCTGAAACCAGTCAGAGTTGGACAGATCAGTATACCAGTGGTAATGACTATGTTTTTGTGGACTGGTTAAGAAAGAATTTTCTTTTTTCTTAAATAGAATGAAATATTTTGTAGCTGTCAAAAAAAAAATTTTTGCTTATATAAAATTACTTTTAGGTTTTATTCTTTTAGTCCGTTTTATCTACATTAAGGAAGTAGTTAAAAGAAATGTTTTGAAATTAAAATCAATTGCTATGTAAATATGTAAAAGGAACTCTCTTTTTGAGTGGATAACTAAAACTAACAACCAGATTCAAATGAACTTTGAAGAGACTTCTTGGCTACATCAGAGCTTTTTCTGAGTAAATAGCTTTTGCACAGCTCTACTTCCATTTTGCATCTGGCAAACATGAAATCAAATCCTGGAACTTGATACTGCTATTTTAGATGCCGTACTCCTGATGCAGAGTGATGCTACGTCACAGTCTGTATATCACCCACAAGCCTGCCAAACCAAACTGTCTCTCCTTTGCTTGCTTTTCTTTCAGTGTTTGGGTGGTGGATTGGGATTTTTGCCTGAAAGGGCTTGATGCTTGTCAAGTCTGTAAGAAAACAATATAGACTTCAAAATATGACAAGGTAGTAGCACCAAATTTGAATCACTTTCCTAAGGCTGACTTAGCTCATCTATGCTATTTTGCTGTATGACCTTGTTTTACTGCAGGGAGCGCATTTCTCTGTTATATTTTAGTATTCGCTACAATGCATTTACCATCTTTCATGTCTTGGTATTTCACATTTGCTTATTCAAAATCTCATGATACAGTTTATGTCATCTACAGCAAAAGTATTTTACTGAAGACCCATTTAGATCTCCTCCAGAGCTGTTGTGTACTATTTTGAGTCTTTTATGCTATTGCCTTCCAGAGGTATAGAATTTCAGCTTCAGCCTTGCAAAGCTGGCTTGGTTTTAGTGTTTTAATTTTCTAGCATCACATGAATTTGCCCTTTCTTCCCTTATTTCATCTACTGCTCAAAAAACCGTATGTGTAAGTGGTGCAACTATGCGTGTATATGTCCTACAAGACAACCATACTCTGCCTTTTTGTTTGTAACCAGTGCCATGTGAGGGACTATTTTAAGTTGCGGTATCAAAAGAAAGATTTTGACAGTGTAAAACCCAGTCTTCCCTGGCAGTACTGGCCCATATAGCTCTCCTGGGAAATCCTTTTAAGTGTCGGCAAGCCAATTCCGCATGACCTTTAGCTGAAGCAAAGTGAACAATACAGAGAGCAAAACTCATCTGCTTCTATGAGAAAGTAAGAACTTAGCTGGGCTGCATGCTGTCTTAAACCAAGCAGGATCATTCACATCTGGGGAATGAGGAATTTTTTTAAAAACAGTAAGCAAAATGGACAGGAAAGAAATAGTACCGCCTAAAAATGGTGTACTACTACTTAACGTCTGCTTTTTTCTATTGTAATTTTACATCTCTGCAAATGTGCAATGCTGGAGAATCAGGCCCGTAGTGTTCCTCTGACAGCCTGTAATGAGTTAAAAAATGCCAACTGAGAAAAAGTGCTCAGGAGTTAAAGGAAAGAGAAAAGTATCACACTCTTATAATTTCAAAGATCACAGAGATAAATTCATTGCAAACCCCAGGTTTTTGCAGTGCTGTATTTTAAACTCTGCAAAAAGTACTATGGTTTTCCAATAGGTCATTAATCAAATGGTCATTTCTTTTCTATGTAGGAACAGGATGTTTGGCTTTTGATTTCATTACATTATTTTCTTTTACTGATTTGAGTTCACAACTTCCAAATTTAATAAAATAGGAGTGGCAGGAAGTTTATATACTTTGTCTCTTATTAGAATAGTAGTGTTACTGTCTTCAGTTCCAGAAAATGAATAATGACACCAATTATTGATCTTGTCACAGGTTAAGAAGAATATTATAATAATTCATACTAGTCAGCTTAACCTTTTACTGACTTGACCTTTAACTTCTCTGAGAAAGAAAATTAAGGCACCTACATAACTTTATGCTGTGATGTTGAAATTCTGACATGGTTTGGATTACCATTTGGATGTTATTAAAACACAGTAATCTGTCAAATCGTTAATCTGTATTTGTAACACAGGCAGACAGACAGAGTTGAGACAGGCTTTGCTCAGTAGCTGATGAGAACATTGCTGTTGGGGAGGGGAGTTGTAGTTTTGTGGGTTTTGTATTATTTTCATTTGAGTTTGTGTTTTGTTCTGCTTTTTTTAAGAAAAAGGTCCCCCACAAAAGAGGACCTGAACACAGGAACGAGCAAGCCATCCAGTCCAACAAACAACGTATACTGAATTTTGGTCCCCCCTTCCACTATGCCCAAACATACTTTTTCTTGCTGTCCTGTGGAAAAGCCTGGTCTTGTTTGGGTTTTATTGCAGCAAATCCTACTAAAAAGCCAATTTAATAAAAATATGTTCTATATGAAGAAAATCAGAGCCTGCAGTGCTGGAGGATAAACTAGTGCAATCTGGAATATTTTCTCACAAAAAGGTACCTTGGTCCCTCTTATCCAACAGTACCTGACCTCCCTGCAGGTCTTGTGGGAACACCAAACTGTCTCTTCTATCTCCATCTTTCTGCTAAGAGAGGAGGAGATAGATGTGAAAGGGAAGCAAGGTGGGGCAAGTAGCACATCTATCAGAGATCAGCTGAAGGTGCCTTTTAGGAAGGGACTGCCTATAAAACTTGTATGAAATTGCTCCAAACAAATCTTGCCTAGAGTTGAGGAAAAACATTTTGGTCAAGACTCTTTTCCCTGAAATATGTAGACTCTCTTCTACGATATTTAGAGCAGTCAGAAAAATAGTGCTAATCTTGTTGGCCTCTAAACCTGGTCTGTATTAACAATGACAGGCTATTCCTGCTATCAGCCTTTCATCTGAAACAGCAGATCTTTGCATGGCTGATGTGAAGGTTACAACCCTACTGATGACCAGTCTGATGCCTTGGGATAAATTCTCTCTTTCTTAGTTTGCCCTCTTAAAAACCATGGCAACCTCTCACACACACGCCACCAAGCAAATAAACAAATAAACCTATGTGAAAAGATAGTGAAGTTGCAAAAAAAACCCCACATGTGCAAAAGCTAGAAAATGTCAGAATTAATTTGTTAGTACAACTTTGGTGTGCTCCACTACACGCATGCTTAATATTACAGCCCACTTATGGGATCAGATACTACCCTTTTCTCAGGATTTCTGACCTGTGTGCAGGATGGGCCCATCTTAAAAAGACGTGAGGAAAATGTAACAAAGGAGATTGTTCCCTCTAAGTGCCTTGCCTTGATGTCTGTATTCTTTTAAATGTGCATAGTAAACTAGATAGGCAGCTGCAAGGTGAGAAATTATAGTTTCTTGGGTTGTATCTTTGAATATCAGCCTATAGAGACAGATTTTCTTCCTCTTCTTGCCATAGGAATCCTATGTGGTGTTAGGCAATGAATTTCAAATCATTCTTTTCACAGCTGGCAAGGAATTTCCCACCATCGTTTCTTGCATGCCGTTTATGGTGTCTAAGATGGGAGCTCTTTCAGCTGTAACTGAATTTCTTGGAGCTGTCCAAGAAATAAGGATAGAGAATTAACTCTATCCCAGCTGAAACCAGGACAGCTATGAACATAAGTGATGGTGTGCAGTACTGGGCACACCAGGAAAAAAAGCCAGTGCCCAATTTTGAAGTCTAAGGTCAGAGAACTTTCGATCTTAATAAATTTGTACCCCTGTTGCCCATCTGCAGAATACAGGGAATGCTTTTGCCTCGCTTGCAGGGCTGTGTATGTTAACTCCTGTTCAGATACTTCATGAGGAGTGCCATAGAAAAGCCAAGGAAAAATTAATCATTCTGTTTCAGGAACAGAGTTTGAGTCATAAGTCACAGACCATATACTCTTGAAGATACACCACAGTAATGAACGACTGCTCGGCCAGTCCCCGCATTGACCAAAATGTGAATCCTGCAGAAATACTAAAGGACATTGTCACTGAGAACTGCAGCAGAAAAGTTAAGCAACAGGAAGCTGAATGAAGTTACATATAACCATATATTAGCCACATAACTGTATTTCATAACATTTTGGTGGTTTTCCTTGCAGCCCTCGTCCTTACAGTTTTTTACAGATGATGGAGGAAGCCATGCTGCATTGTCTAAAGACCTGACTTCCCCAGGGCTCCTTGTAAGCTGTAGCTGAGAGCAGAATAACTTGAAGTTTTCCATTTCTAGACATACAAATTGGATGCAGTGACAGAGTTAGAAAAATGAAACATTATGGATTAGCAGAGCCTATTCCTGGGTACTCCAGAGGAATCATTGGAGGCCTGTTGCTGTGCTCTTTCAGCTAACGCTAGAAAAGCTTTTCATGGAAAAGTTCATTTTGGTATTCAGAGACGTTTTGCAGGCTTATTGTGAATAATGGATGGAAACTTAAGATTATTTTTTTACTTTTTTATTTCTTTTGCTCACCTGCATAACCACAAATTCACCACTAAAGCTACATGATGAGCAAAAGGAACTTTTGGAGCTGCCTGTGTAACAGGGTTTAAAACCTCGTATGACCTGCTCACACAAGTTCTTTTCTGCATGGCTTTGCATATCTCTGAGCACCCTACAATTTGTCTGAGAGAAGAATTAACATCATCCACCACAGTCAGGATCATTCAGGACTAAATTAATTCTCTTCCATAGTGAAAAATTTCAAACAGGCAAATTTCAGCCAGAAACAATTGGAATTAATTTCCTATGCAATGCAGTTGCTTCCATACCTGTTCGCTCTGCTCTAGGATCTTCCAAGTGTGACAGCTTATCAGCAGGATTATCCACTAACCCAGGCTAATTAAACACTGTATGGAGTATTTCAGCTATGCTCAGTCTGTAGCATGTTTACTCTTACAGAACAACCTTTTACTCTGCAAGTGGTGTGCTATGAGGTTTGGTCAGCATCCTCAGACTCTGTAAGGTATTCCTACTTTGGATTGAGGTACCGTAGGATGGCTCTATCTTGATAAAGGCCAGAATGCTTACCAATTCTTCCCATTATTTATACCGCATGTTTTGTTAACCTTGGGCATTATTTAAACAAACAAACAAACAAAAGGAGAGTAGTACACGTCTGCAACAAATTCTGCTTTTTAACTGTTCTAAGCTTGGCAAATGTGTTTTATTCATGGCATATTACCAGAGGAAGGGAGAAAAAGCCAGAGGCATAACAATAAACTAATGTAGTAGTATCTCTTGACATGGGTTTATATTCACTGGAGATTCAGTGCCTTGGAAAGGTAAGCTTTTGGGAGGTTGGTAAGTAGACAAAAATTGATTCGGAATTGTGTTTCTCAAATGGTTTAAATGTCTATTAATTGGCACTGGAAGAAAGGAAGTGTGGACAAGTGAGAGTTTATCCTGATCAAATTGTCGTGATTTAACCCCAGCCAGCAAATCAGCATCACGCAGCTGCTCATTCACTTCTCCACCACAACCAGTGGGATGGGGGAGAGAATTGGGGGGGGAAAAAAAAAAAAAAAAAAAAAAAAAAAAGTAAAACTTATGGGTTGAGATAAGAACAGTTTAATAGAACAGAAAAGAAGAAACTAATAATGGTAATGATAACACTAATAAAATGACAATAGTAATAATAAAAAGATTGGAATATGCAAGTGATGCACAGTGCAATTGCTCACCACCCGCCAACCAACGCCCCATTAGTTCCCGAGCGGCAATCCCCCCACCCCCACTCCCCCCAGTTCCTATACTAGATGTGACGTCCCATGGTATGGAATACCCCGTTGGCCACTTTGGGTCAGCTGCCCTGGCTGTGTCCCCTCCCAGCTTCTTGTGCCCCTCCAGCCTTCCTGCTGGCTGGGCATCAGAAGCTGAAAAATCCTTGACTTTAGACTAAACACTACTTAGCAACAGCTGAAAACATCAGTGTTATCAACATTCTTCTCATACCTAACTCAAAACCATAGTGCTATACCAGCTACTAGGAAGACAATTAATTCTATCCCAGCTGAAACCAGGACACAAGTGTAGGACCTGCCTGTAAAAAGTGTCTCTGATTCTACTGTTACCAGTAGGACAGGCATGAGCAGGACAAATAAGATATTTGGTACCCTGGAACAGATACTGCTGTACCAAGGGAGTTATGACACAGAATTTTCCTGAGCTGTTCTCGGCTTTTGGTGTCAGGAGCAAAGCAATCTATAAAGGATGGTTGTCAAGTAATATCATACAAAGTCACCTGTGGAAATACATACAAAACCTTTCATGTGGGGCAATAAACAGTGCATATGTGCATGGTGGGAATGATGGAGGATAGATCTAATGGTGAGATTTTTGTGAAGGCAGCTCACTTAAGAAAGAGTTTGTGCAAAGGTCTCCATCGATATGGATCTGCAGTCTGGCACAATCTTGGCCTTGGCTCTTCCATGGGATGCTGAGGAGGGTGGAAGTGCCAAGTGATGAATGGGGAATGAATGTCAGCATTTAGGAATATCCCAACTTCTGGAACATTTTGTATGGGAATTAGGTACCAAAAGTAAGGGTTTGATATCTACTCTGTTGCTTAGTGGCTTATCTTCCTAAGTAATGAAACCCATGGCTAACCCTTTTGAGCACTCCTGTCTCATGACACATGCTCAGTGCTGCTGCTTTGATGCATGCAATTTGGGGTTTTGATCTCTTCTTCTTCCTCCCCCTTCCCCTCTGCCCATCATCAGCAAAGAGCTGCTTTGCTGAACATAGAGGCGAGGCATGCTGAACTTTTGAGCTGTTACCTATTGTTGGTTATCCGATTTCCTAGGAGGAGAATTCCTATTTGAAATACTCCTTTTGTTCCTTTTGGTGCCTTAGCCCAGATAAAGCAATCATTAGTAGTGGTGTGAATCTCTTTGGAACTTCCTGTGAATGTATTGGGAAACACATATTAAATACATTATATCCACATGCGTAATATAAATTTAATCTCCAAGCCACTAACTCCCAGGTCTACCTCCTGCATCCCTTAGGGTGGGAAGCCTTGTAAGCTAATTAGTGAGAGCACATAAGCCTCAGCCCTGAAGGACATTGTTCATTTTATTACTTGTGCTATGCTGAATAAGGGAGGATGCTGCTGGATGATAAAGTGCATGGAAGCAGAAGAAACACTTGGCAACAGAAGAAAGCTTCAGTAATGATCAGACATTCTACTACAAGGCCATCCTGCAGTCACAAGTTACATGCCTCTGGTCAACCCATAGCTGAATTTAGTTGAGAAACAACTACAAGACAAACTTTAACATCTATCTATATAGATGGATACATAAGAACTCTGCCTCCATGGGGCTCGGTGGAGTTCTCAACGGCTCATGCTATGGCTACCCACTGACCCTGAGCCTAAGTAGCACAGTACGTTGAAAAATGATATCTGCCATGTCTCTGTCATCTCAGTAATAAAATATCAGTTGAACCTTTTCCTGAAAATGCTCTCCTGGAGACACTTGGTGTAGTTACATAGATATTCATAATTTGTATTCCTTTCTTAAAACATATAAGTAAGGATTAAAAAAGTAAATTTTATTTTCTCATGTACATTGGCCTTTCAAACCTATCGTGCTTATTTTTCCACTGGGATGCCTTTTTTACTTTTTCTTTCCTTATATCTTCCTACTATGGCTTTTGGTTACTTTTCATTTTGTAAGAATTGTTTTCCCAGATGCTCCCTGGGCAATAAGGTCTTGGAGAATAACCATTGTTTCCGATATGAGTGCAAGAGGGTTGAAGACAAGGGTGCTTATTACTGAGTTTCTCCTCTGTACCATCACAAAATTCTTTGGTGCAATTTCTCCACTGTCTTCAGAGAGATTATTCACAATGTGTGCCTGCCTTTGCAAACTGAGACATAAGAATGGCTACTCTATTGTAACAGTAGCCCTTGGCTACAATTGCATTTTTCTTATAGCCACTAAAAGATTTCACATTTTGATGGGATCCAAAATCACTTCAGAAAAGGTGTCAGAGAAGCAGCCTGGGTAATAATTTCCTTGTTTAGGTATGAAATAGGAGTAGTGCAGGAGAAGTCAGAACTGGTCACCGCCTGTGTAACCTCTCATTTTATCTGAAAGAAGCAACTCGATCAGTGGAGATGGAAGGTCAGTTCTCAGTCAGCCCTGGGCAACGTTCAGTGCAAGGAATTGCCTGAAATCATCTCCTTATTTGATCATCAATATGTTAATGATAACACTTTTAAGCTATGAGCACTGGAGACTAAAAATGAGCAAGTAACTCAGAATAAAGATTTGGTTGCATTGCCAGCTTCCTCAGATATTTAGCTTTTATTCTGTATACTTTATTGTTCGGTTAATCTCTGTATCTAGCGGTATTGTCCCTCCTCCCTCTCCTCCCTGAGATCCATGTGGGTGCCCTGTTTGTATACCTTTGCATTCTGCTGGGGCTTTAGCATTAGCATTGTTGGAAGCTGGCTGCTGAAAGATTTTTCTTAGAATACGGTAGAGTAATAAAACATAATTTCTGAATGGAGAAGGGGAAAATGGGATCCACAGCACAGAGAGGTGTTCTAAAATGCAGAAAATAAAAATAAATTATTCTAAAGCAATAGTATTTTTATGGCACTGTGACCTCTTTTCCTGCTGGGGCTTCTTAGAGAAGCCTAGAAATAACAAAAGGTGTGGGATACAAAGTATTGAAGGCCAGACAAAATGTTCACTAGTGAGATGAAAAACTAAGCTTGGAGATTAACTTGCTCTTTGAAACCTCTTTCTTCTTACAGAAATAACCAGTAGCACAGGTTCAGTGGCCCTTACTCTTACTGAAACGGAGTGAGTTAGAGCACATGAGGGAACCACAGTAACTTTCCAAGCGCACCAGTGTCAATACAAATTAGCCACTAATTACTACAAAACACTGACTTTCTATATCAAACCATGTGTGGGAGTTCACTTTACTCATGCCCCTTGTGTATGTAGTAATGATGTCTCAATTACTTACACGTATACGTGTGTCTGAGAGATGCATGGACAGCCATTAATATGCCTACGCACTTTACTCGTGTTTGTATACAAACAGCATATGTTTATTCCAGTACTTATCAGTGATTCATTTATTAGCTGGCTATTTTACCTGTTCCTGTGTCAGTATTCAACTAATATTCCAACAGGGGCCTACGGGGGGTTGTTTTGTCTGGGTTATGGATGTAAAGTCAAGAGCTTGGATACATGAAATACACTGGGACTCTTCTGGTGCTACAAGAAATGCTGCTCTTGATATTTTACACTATTTGCAGTAGGAAGGCTCCAAAGCCCAGTGTTGTGGGCAATTTCAGGTTGGGTGATTTCACTCTCTCTCAGGGCACGATCTTTGGGTTGCCCTTGAACAAGTCAGTACAGCCACAGAGCACGTCCTCATCCTATCCACTCAGTGTAACAGCTAATTACAAGTAGAAAGGTGGATGTGTCCTTGATGGGAAAAAGAAGCGATGATGAGAGTGCTCTGTTTTGGTTTCCCAAACTTCCAACCCTGCTCGCAGCATAAGCCTGTGATTAAGTATAGCCACATTTGTCCTGTCGCCAACCCCCTGTAGCTGATCTACACGTTTGGAGTGTTTTCCAGGCCCTGTATTACACCGTGTTGCTGTGTGTAGTTGAACACCCTCATGTTTAAAGGCTCCAGGTGAAGAGCTTTTAAAAGAGGATTTCTTAATACAAAGTTGTATAAGAGGCAGAGCACCCCAGCTGAAGATGGTGAGACTCTGCAGATGTTGGGTATGACTCAATATGCTGTCCTGGGTCAGGAGCTAAGGAAGCTGGCTTGACTTTGACTCTGAGAACTAAAGACATATTGTGGCTTTCTTATTGCATATTGGAAGAGAAAAGCCAGGTATTGTTATTGACAAATGTACATAATAATCTAATCTTTTTCAGCAATAGAAGCAATAAGTTTGGTAGTATGTGGAAGAAGGTCCATGTCTCTACTGCGCATAAGACAAAGCTCTGCTAAAATTACTGGGTTTCTATGGGTCTAAAATTTGCTTGGGCTTGGTTGCAAAATCTGACACAAAGTCTGGACTGCTGAACAGCAACCACTTTTGAAATTACCCCCCCCAACTTATTACATGGAAACTAATGGGCACATGTACAGATATTTTCATTTTCCTTAGCTGCCATAGGGCCTATGAAAGTTTTAGTCCCATTTTATAGTACATTTGAGAGAAAAATAATTGTATATACAAAATACCAACTGTAACGTGTTCCTCGAGTACAGTGACTATGTGAGAGACATTACAGGTTTTTACATTATTATGGAATGTTTGGATTTAGTAGTAAAATTAAGCCTGAGCTAAGGCCCTAGTAGGTAGATTGAAATGTGTCTTCCCCCCCTACCTAACAAATTATTCTTTTCTACCACATCATCATTTATGCTTCAGAGTCCCTAAAATGCAGTTTCAGGTGATGCTTGTATTTGCTTTGTTGCTGCTTAAAATTAGGAAATAATAATAATAAAATTGCCACATGCAGGTACCTTAACATTTTTGAATAGTTTTTAATTAATAATATATTCACATTATTAATGTCAGATGAATGATTGTACAGTGACAGACAGCTGGGGGCTTCTGCACTTGGCTGTACTCCATTAAGACTGTACGACTTCTAATTAGAAATGAGCTAATGCCAAAGCTGATCTTTTCCGAAGTCTGAGTGGGTTCAGAGAGGAAGACTGTGTTTTAATTAAGAATAGAGTGGCCAGTAGCAAAGTTCAGGTCTTCTACAAAGTGTAGCAGCATACAACTCAGCAAAACACATTAAATAGTCTGAAGTTTCCCCAGCCTGACCACAGCAATTTACATGACCTTAAGCAGGTTTTTAAATTAGTGGATCCTAAAGATATACTTAGAGTTTAAAAATTTAAATATTTTTGCTGACTTCTGACATTAGATTTACAACTTTGGTTGTACTCATTTATGTTTAGCATAATTATAAATGAGGTGATGTTGAAACTTTTTTCCTAGGATTTAATAACGTTCAACCTTTTCAGTAGGATTTAATAAAGCCTCTGGAAATCCTTGTCCTCCCTTTTAAAATGTGAATCACCTGATATTTTTTGGACTCTGCAATGAATTTTATGGACTCTGAGCAGTAAATAGGGCACGAATTGTCTATTGTAAGGCTGTGAATTAGAACTTTTGTGATTTTGAGTGTCTATGCATAGTGCAAGTGGAAGACACCCAAATCATTCTTCTATCAAGGATTACAATGAGAGTAGAAGCTGGTAATGCTGATAAACTTCTTATGGTCTCCTGAGTACATACTTATTCTTGTTTCTCTTCAGATGAATGCCATTATAATAAACCCTTTTGTTTACAACCTCTCTTCTAATCCAGGAAGTATTCGAATGTATTCAGCATACAGTAGAGAGGGACATATTCATCCGTCACTGAAGTGCAGTCACCTCTGAGTTGAAACTTGGCAGCAGTTCTTACATTAAAGTACCGCTGATAGTTTGATCGCATTTTTTTTTTAACAAGATGAAGCATCACCATAAATCAAGAACTACCTTTTCCCTTTCTCTCTCTTTCTGTGACTTCTTATACTGGATCCAAAGTAGTTCTCTGTCCTTTGTCAGTGCTTATTTTTGAAAGGAGACTTTGAGTTAATGGTGAACATGTCATTCTGAACTTCAGCAAAGGATCTCAGTCTGCCATTAAATTTGTGCTACCAGGAGACAGAAAGGGGGAGCAAAGATGCCAGACAGTCCAGAGCTTAATATGTTCCTCACGGTGGGAGGTGATGTGATAGTCCTCTCATCATTTGACAACGAATTTAAAAATATTTGTCTGGAGCCAAAAGCCACCACCATACAGATTTCTTGCTATGCTGCAAGATATAGGCCACTGAGGCTATTACTTTATTAAGGTGTCTAGGAGAGAAACACTCCTTTGTAAACAGCCCTTGTCTTTGGAAAAGACCTTTCTCTACTCCTATATTTTTTTGTGCACTGATGACAGAGCAGGCATTAAATCTGGGCAGAGATAATGCCAGGTGATAAATTCTTTTACTCCTGACCTCATAAATCAATTGGCAGAACTGTACACTGTTTGGTGTAATAGTGTGCCATTTTTAATTTGTTACTACTGCAGTGCAAACTAATCTTAGCACCTTAATGCTTGCTCTTTGCTGTGGTTTGCAAAGCAACTCCATATTAAAAGCAATACAATCAGTGGCTATATTTATTGGCCTTATACGAACAACTGACAACAAGAAAATCACAACTGATGCCAGTATTAGTGTTGCTACATCTAGGTAGTAGTGAAAAATACAGTTGCATTTGTAGTATGATTTATATCAATTCATAGAATGCTATTAATATCTAGTTTGATTGTCAAAAGGCCCTTGCTGATATTTAGGGAAGAGAGGCAGAGAAATCTCAAGTTTTAGTAGACCCTGGTTTGCCCAGGGCAAAGAAAACTGTTTTTCAACTGGCATAGTCATAGATCAGGTTTCCAGAGGTCTATGTGATCCCATCCTGTTGAGGAGTTTGAGGAATAAATCCTCAATGATCTGTTTGCAGAGTTCCTCCCTCATTTTTCCATTAGTATTTGGAAGGGACCAATGACAGTGCCCAAGAGAGAGGAAAAATATTTATTTTCTGTATATAAGGAGCTCAAAAGATGCCTCTTTGCTGAGCTTGCCACCTTACCTCTGCCTCCTGAAAACATCTTATAATCTTTGCATTTTCACAGTAGCTCTATCCTCCAAGGTCCTGGACCTGTTGTGCTGGTGGGTGCATGGCCAGTAGGGTTAGATGTAAGAATGGATCAAGGGGATATCCTGAAGTCCAGCGTGGGCAGATGGCCAAAGCAGCAGTGATTAACAGAAGAGTCAGGCATCCATTGTAAGAAGGACTAGACTTTAAACCAGATGAAAAACCAAAAGCAAAGAAACCCAGAAAGAAGAGACATTAATATTTCACCTCTGCCATACTTATTCCTTCCTTTTCATTCTTAAGAAAAGATCTCCTGTAATTTTTGTTCTTGAAATGAACTGCTTGTAAAAATGCTATGGGAAACTGCATCTTACCTCAAGAAAATCAGAGCAGGAGGTAGGGAGAGATGAGGAAGTCTGGGCAACAGAGGAATGATAAGCTTTGAGAAGCAATGGAGAGTCAACAATATGGAGCTACAAAAGAGTGCAGTTCAGCAGTCTGCAGGTCCTTAAGAAAGGGATGTTCTTGTGGAGAAGCTGGTGAGATTATATCAACAAATAGATAAGTAATTCCCTTCAGATGGGCAGGGAAGGCACACAGAGAGTGACGGCCTTGAACTGAGCTGAAGAGTCAATTTTGAGGAGGGCAATTTTAGGCAAATCCCCAAGTGACCTGTGACTGTGAGACAAGAATATTCAATAAGCTTCCTGTGTCAAAACAAAAATGCCTACACGCACAACTTGTGTAAGCAGTTATATAGGTATTGTCATCTCTGAAACTGATATTAGCTCCCACTTGTACTTACAGGTTGGGGATACCTTCCTACGGGTTAATACTAAAGTGAATTAGCCACAAAGCACAACCTGTTACATTAAGAAAATGCTGGAGTGATGTCCCATTTCTGGCTTTTGGGGATATCTTTGTGCTTGCAAAAAGATCAGGGATACGATATTACCTATGTGTGCACAGCTTACTGTGACTTTGGTTGTATGAGTGAAAAAATAGTGCCTTCATTAAGGCTCTGAGTGTTTAGCATTTTTAGGCACTATACAATGACCTCTAGATGTAGAACAGTTGGGTTAAACAGAGCTGGTGGCTCCCTGTTGGGGCTGCAGGTGCAACTCAAAGGCTTTTAGCCAAGAGGCCAGAGCCCTTCCTTTAGTGACGACAAGGTGAATCCGTGCAGCCCTCTAGGATTCTTGAGTCCTGCTATTGTCTGCACTTCATTGTATATCTCTTTATATAATATCTCTCTATATTTATATATAATATTATTCTTAATATATATTTATGTCTATATTGTGTATAGGTACTTTAATATCTAATTGATAGCTCTATATAACCTCTGTGTAGGTTAGTTATATATATGGATTATAAGTAAATTACCTATCTTTTTCTATTTATCATATGTGTACATATAGATACATGCACTTATAGTATCTGGATATGGTCCTGGGCAACCTGCTTTAGGACGCTCTGTCTGAGCAGGGAGATTGGACCAGATGACCTCCAGAGGTCTTTTCTGACTTCAGCCTGTGGTTCTGTGACTAAGGGAAACCTTTGTTTTTCACTCAGTAGTAGAGCAATGCCCTAAAGGAAGGAGCTGAATGTCGGCTAAAATGAAAAATGGTAACATTTTGGGGTATGCTTTTTAGAAAGAGGTAACTTTCTTATTGCTTTGGCCTACCTCACTATTCATTTTTCCAGTTTTGGACATCCCATTTCCCTCTGCCATCTGGCATATCTTTTCACATCCGCAATCCTCTTCTCTTCTAACTTCCTAGATGTGGACTAAAGAAGAGAAGCAGGAAAATGAACAGTTTGCTGTAGCATCAAGGTTGGTGGAACCCTTTTCTCTCCACACCCCTTTTTGTAGGCCTTACAAGAATTGTTTTGCTGTGCTGTGGCTTGCTTATGAGAACAGACAAACTGCAGCTAAAACATTGGTCAGCAGTAATTCAGGGAAAGTAGAATTGAAACAAGGTCATCTCCGTGCCAGTGACATAATTGCTCCCTCATCTTCCTTCCCCATCTATCCTTGTTCCTCAGGAAAAATGAAGAATTGACATCCAACAGCTTATGTATTCTTCTGCAGATTCAGCAAAAAAACCTTTCCTCTGTACTCTCGCTGCTTTAATACAAAAGGAAATGCCTGTATTTTGCTACATTTCCTTCCTTTTTAGAGTAGGCTAAATTTTTGTTGTTGACTTATATGTGAACAGTGTCTGGCTTTTAGAATAGAGGTTTGAGTTTGAAAAGCCATGGTCTGGTTCCACTGGGTGAACTCACAAGGCTCTTGAGCTATACGCTTTAATGGAAATGGCTCTCTGAGAAAGAAATAAACAAAAGGAGATGGGGTGTAACAGTACTGTTGTTAGGTTAAGTATGTGTTTGGGTTTTTTAAAAGTATTTTATAGGGGGCCTATTAGGATGGTGAACAAATCATTGAGCTAGTGGGTGGATAGATGGCCATGAAGCCGTTATAAACTCCAAAACTGTACTAGTGAGGCTTAGGTACGTTTACTATAGCATGGTACAGTTGAAGTCAAAGAGTTGTTCCTATAATTATGGCCCAACCTAGAGGCAGGTCCCATAAACCTCCTTGTTCTTTACCCCGATGGGTGTCTAATCAGTCATATTGGTGAAAGAAATGATCTGTCCTTAACCTCTCTGGCAAGAGAGACAGGAGCTCCCTGTAGTGCAAGTGTTAATATTTTATTCCAATATGAGCTTGTTTTCACAAGAAATGGGGCCTGCTGGGACATTTTAGAGTATTAACATGTGTTCTGTTTTGTCAATTTAATTCTGTATTCTCTGTTATTTTTAGTCTTCAACTTGAACTGAAGTTCTAAAAGGTGTTGACACAAGGGAGCAAACAGTGATGAGCAATTAAGGGTCATTAACATAGAGTGACTTTGTCTTTGTGATACCAGTTGTATCCTCAGACTTGTTGCTGAAGTTCAGGAAACACTTTTGCTTTCCACCTTGGATATCAGCTAGGTGGCAAACGATTGGTTTCCTTGGGAATTTTGCTCTTGGGAATTTTTTCCATATGACAAAGAGAGTTGTGGGACAGGGGAGAGGAAATTCAGGAAGGACAAGATCTGTTCCAGGTCACTTGCTCTGCAGCTGGGACAAGAAAGCAGGACTGAGGAAAACAATGAACATGCTCAAGGAAATGACGGGCAGGTCGGACCCCTGAGAACACCAACATGCCCCATGCAGAAGGGAGGAAACTGCTTATCCACTGCATTTTGTGCTTTGCTTTACAAGTGCTTTAGCTCTGGAACAAATTTAGGGCATGCTTCCTAAAAATGATAGTGATAGTAGTGTTTGGGTCCTGAGGCTGTGGATAGAGTATATTCTACACCGAAGAGCTTAAAAGCATATGGATGTGCTGTATTAGTCCCAATACAGTCTGTACATTTCCCAAATGAGAGATCACAGCCTATACCAGGACAAAATCACCGGCTGATTTTTATGTAGGAATCTCTTTAATGGCAGGAATTTACCATCAAAGACAAGCAGGAATATATTTGCAGATAATCTCCTGAAATAGGCTCTTGCAGATGACACAGTTTCATACACAAGAGCCATTGCAATTTGCAAGAACATCCTCAAAATGTTCCTTGAAGTATCTTAGAATATCAGCATACTTTGTAAGGTCTATTGCACACTTTCGCAATGCTCTTATAAAAGCATTTATCTACTCAAATCTTCTTACTCCCTTACACAAACAGTTCTGTTAGCAGATGAATACTAAGGGGTTTATCTCTATCTTTTATAGCTGGCTTAAAAAACCCCAAGCAACAAAAAACCCCTACGTTTGTTGTTGAGTAGCCATAGCTATGTACAACATCTTTGTGTTACATCAACATTCCTAATTATCAGCCTGTGTTTTCCACAGATAAGTCCCTAAAAGAGACCAGTGTGGGCTGATTCCACTGCTCTTGTTACAATGAAAAAAATCTGGATTCAGTTTTTGGTTAAATAATGTGAGTATGGAGTTATGGGAGGAAAAACATGCTCTTTTTCCTCTTGCATATCCCACTGGGTGGATAACTATTTTTTAAAATGGAGTCAATTGTTTACATTGCTGTCTATCTTGTTAATCAGTAGTCCACGTCAGCTTGAACAACACTTTTTGTTGGAAGATATTGACTTACTGAAGCAAAAACTTTGGAGCCAAATTTTTAAAAGAACAACAAAACCTCCAACTTAGAAAACCTTCTTGGGGCCTGAAAATCCTTTCAGTGCTTTTGTTTTATTTTGATCTAGTGTAAGTCAATATCCAGAGCTTTTTGGCTTTCTGGGGAAAAAAAAAACCCTTTTTGTTTTCCAGCCAAAGCTACTATCACATTTATGGAGGGAGAAGTAGAGTTCCTCCTGATGTTATAGAACAATAATTGGGAAGCTGTTTAGTTTCTGGCTTACTACAAACTCCTTGATGAGAAGAGGAAGCGTAGTCCTTTGGGCCAAGTTGCCTTCCTGTTGATTGTTCAGCACTGGAGCTGCTGCACAGGATTTAAAGCAAACTTGCAGGGTAGGGGCTGCAAATTTCTGCAAGTCAGATGGTGCTTTGTAATTTCATTGTTGTCAAGGGGAAAATGGGGTGGACCCTTGGGTTGTTTCAGGTTCTAAAGCTGTGAAGTCCAGCTAACACGCACCCTCACAGTATGCTGCTATGCTGAGCGTACTTGAGGATGTTTGGTGGTACAATGGTCAAGGGAATAAAGTATACCTGCATCAGCTAAGAATGAAGTCCTATGAAAACACCTTGTTTTCAAGACTAGGGAACCGGTAAATGGTTCTATATACAGTGAAAGAGAGGCAGAAAATGTAATATGAGAGAGACTAATTTTGTATTTGGTCTTTTCATTTTCATCTAGGGTAACATTAGAAACAATATGGCTAGTCAATGCAAGATTGAAATCAAAGGGCAGTGAATAAATAAGCACTGATTGGGCTGACAGTGAGTTCATTTTAAAATAGGAAGGGGAAACTTTAAATTAGTTAGAAGAGAGCTGAAAATAGTAAGTAGGATAAAATGTTTGTGTTTCATTCGAGGTCCCAGATCCTGCCAAATCACAGAAAGAATGAACCAGGAAGGAAGTTTAGGGCATATTCCTTTAAAGCAAGAGTAGAAAAGTTTACTAATGGCAGAAATAGAAGCTGCAGCTGTGAACATATTCTAAAGATTGTTAGATAAGCACTTGAGGGGAAAAACACCACAGGGTACAAATGCTAGACTTAATTGGCTACATGCCTGCCTTCCATCCTGAAATGTCACTATGCAACCAATGTCAGCGTCTCCACTCATCTTCTCCCCAGGGGATAATAAACCCAGCTTTTGTACATGTCAAAATTGTGTTCCTTACCATTACTGTTCAGAATAAATCTGCACGTGCAGTTTCATTTTTCTTTCCCTTTTGTTTTTGTTTGGAAGGCTGGAGTTACCCCTAAGCCCCTGCGCAACCCTTCTATTCCAGGAAAAAAAAGCCTTAGTGCTAATGCTGCTCTGCTGTGGTTTTTTTTTTTTTTAGACAGATCATACATGTAAAATAAGGACATGCTTTCAGGTAACGTGAACATGCCTCCTGAACTCTGTCACCTGTCTCCTCCTTCTCAAGAGAAGAAGGCCAAGGGCACTCAGTTATCTGAGGTCCACAGCAAACACTTTATTTGCAGCATATTGCTACCATAATGACAAACCTTGGGGTACCACAAGAGAACAAAACCAAAAATGGGTGTAGCATGACTCCTCAACTCTGTGAGATGAAGCCATCAACCTACATGTAATCAATATTTTTATTTTAAAAACATTATTGGTACCCATACAGGGTAATAATCTTGAAGTTAAGTCCATGGGTTAATGTGATTTTTTTTTTTTTTTTTTTTTTGAGGCAGTGAAAGTGAGATGCATATGTATTTATGAACGATGGTAAATTAGAGCATCAGTTTACAAGAGAGCACAAACTCACCCACATAATGACAGCTTTCCAAGGAAAATCCTCTTAGGTATGTGTGAGAGCCCTTGAAGAGAAAGTTTATTTCTCAAGAAGAGTATGGCCCACAAGCCAAGAAGTTTGGGTTGTTTTCCCACTGACTGGCATTGCTTTTGTCAGCAAGGAATAGTTTCCTCAGGGTGACTGTATGTGCCATAATTGCTTAGAGGAGCACCTAAGCACATACATTATGGTGTCTGTGAAATCATGCTTCACATGGGCAGGGTTCACTTTAAAAGAATAATTCTTTTCAGTATTATTGCTTTCTTCCTTCTCTCATGGTCTTGGTGGCACTTTGACTTTCCTGCAAGAAAAAAAAGATGCAGGCCTTGAGAGGCAGGGATGGAAGATGGCAAGAAAAAGAATGGATCCCAGTGTCACTTTCTGGTGATCTTGGAGAGGGGTGGAGGGAGAGAAGGTTATTATTTTTAAGGCTGACCTTGAGGTCCAAGTTTTCTGCTAGCATATATGGCTGAAAACAAGTGCAGTCAGTCATGGCCAGGCATCTATGCACAGAAGGTGGTCCTTAAATCTGGTCTGGAACAGTGCTGCAGTTCTCACTAGTTGATCTTTTGCAGAGTTCATTACATTGACTTAATATTTTTCTCATAGGAATACTTAAAATATTAGTATTATTAGTTTATGGAGCATCAAACTCTCATTGCCATAAAAATGTTGCCAGCAATACTTCTTAAGTATTTTAGCAGCTGGACTTCCGACCTCAACTTTAATCTGTGATTGCTGCGGTGACAGCTCTAGACAGACTCTTTATTCTCCTTGCACAAAGCCCAGAGTATTTGTGAAGGATTCTCTGTACCTGGGCCTTTTCAGATCCAGTTGTCAGACTGAGGATGTGGTGGGGTAATTGTTGTATCAGAGGTCATAACATCTTTACAAGATCTCGTTTGCCTAATGTTCCAAAATACTAATAACGTACATTTGAAAAGCCCTCATGCGCCATCTCTTATTATGCAGTCTACCATTGAATTCCATTGTAATGATCAGATGCTGCCTTTCATCTTCAAAGTGCTTCTTAAATACTGGCTATGGCTGGGCCATAGCAGACACGACTAGGGAGGCAATGTGCCGGGCAGCGGTGGGGAGTCTTCTGGAAGCGGAGTGATGCCCTGCGGGGATTCCTGCACCCACCTAACGCCAGGGCTGCGGAGGGGAGAGTAGGCACAGTGGTTAAAGTCTCTTCTCCAAATCTCCATGGAGGATCTGGGAGCGGTCTTTGCTCTAATCATCAGACCTTCTTCCTGGAACGCCAAGTCACCCCTTCCCATCCCGGATGCAAAAGCACAGCCTTTGCGGCAGCTGAGCTCACGTAGGCAACCAAACCCTTAGAGCACCAGGACTGTCCCTCCTGAGCCCCCCCAGCTCTGCCTCTCCCCCTGCCTTCCAGCAGCTTGCTGTGATGAACCTTGCCACAGGAGTTGGGAGGGTGCCCGAGCATCCCAGATGGAGTGGAGGAGGGAGATATGTGACAGACAGCCCTTTGCTGATCCTCCCCCAGGCCTACGCTTGTGACTTACCATTAACCTTTGGAGACCTATGTATAACCAATGAATTTTCCAAATCTAAGGATGATTGCTGCCCTTACTCTTCCGGAATAAAGGTTCCCTTTAAGGCTCTCAGAAATACTGGGTAATTCAAGTCAAACCGAGTCTTGCCATACTGTAATAACTCAGAGCTAGGCTAAGGATGCGTGGCTGTGATTGTCATAGCAGTATAACTCTGCAGTGATTGCGATGGTGTTGACAAAATGAGAATCTGGCTTCAAGGTTGTATTTTTAATCCTCTTGGACCCTTGTCTACACAGCAGTTATTTAAACATAATTCTCATTACTTATTTGTGTCTTTAATCTATTATTACATTAATTATACAATTTTTATGGTTTATAAAAAAAAAATGTCCTCGGTTAGGACATCTTAGTACATACTATTTCATTTACATGCATATTTCGGTATTCACAGCCTTGCGTGGCTCTAACTGATCAAAAACAATAAAAAATTTATAAACTAAAAATACTCCCCTGGCCTTAACTTACACTACTTTTAATTCAATTTTAATTATTAATATTATAGTTGCTCTTTTCAGTTTTGCATTTTAGAGTGTGTGGAGCCCAGGCTCTTAGCCTTGTTTTTTTTTGTCTTGGATCTAAAATTTTAGCATTTTCAGCCGCTCCTTTACCCTTATTTAACCATTTTTCCTTGTGCTTGACTAGGAAATATCTTGCTGGCATTTCTTACAGATGTTGCTGTGTTGTTACCGTCTGTGATTAAGACATGGTGTCAAGAGCTTGAAAAATAGAATTCAGGAATGAGCCAGACAAAATCACGATGCCTGAGGGAGGTATTTTCTGTTATAAATTACCAAGGTGCTCTCCTTATTTTTGAGCTGCAATTTTATGGGGTGTGCAGGACAGAGATGTGCCAAAGTTTTGGATTTTTTTTTTTTTTTTTAATCATTCAGTTGTTGCCTTACCTATTCACTTGGCTTATGAGCAGGGCATACTTTTTAGGAAGTTGTCATCATTTATTGTGCTTTACTGATTGAATGGTCAAGGATTGCATGCTAGTAATGCTTCTCTGAAGGCATATGCCACCTAGTGAGTACTGGGAGTTTTTTGTCAGTGGCTTAGAAGTCTTGATTTTTGACTCCCTGATGTTTCAAAAAGAGCAGCCTTTGCATATGGAAGGAGGGGAAAGGAATAGGAGACAGAACAACAGATAACTGTGAAATATAAAACACATGGATTTGTATTTTCTGTAGTAGCACAGGTTCTATTTTTACCCCTACCATCCCTGTATTCATTGCGTATCCAAAAGATAATGAGTTTCATCCCACGCTTGTTTTTGTCAGGATGCTTAATGTATGTCCTTAGCGTATCCCTTTTTCTGGCCCTGCTTGGGGCAGAAGTGTAGGTACATGCACGTATGTACACACTGTGCATTTACAGAGCTTCTGGTTATTCCTTTTGTGAAATTAGGGATAGATCCAGCAAGTTACCTGAGGGAGAGAAACAGAATAAAGAGGGAACTTAGGGTACAAAAAATAATATATAGAAGCTTTTTTTTTTTTTTTTTTAAGGCTTAAAGTTGTCACTGGATCACCTAGTTTAAGCTTCAAAGTGCAGGCCAAAGAACCGCATTCAGTTTCTTTTGTATTGGGGCCAAATGCTTGAGTGAGGTGGGTGTGGACCAGACAGGCTGGCCCTCACTCATCTTACAGATGTTTCTGTCTCTTTCCTGGGGGAAATGGGGTGAGGATAGTTCTTCAAGGTCTTTCCCTGGAGTACTAAGTGCTCTCCAGATAGCTTGGATCTGCATAAGTGGCTCCTGTTAAACCTAATGAGCTCTTGTGCTTTTCCACCTTTCTTGCTAGTAATTTTCCTGTGTAGAAAACATCTTTCTTCTTTGATTAGAAAGTGGTTATTACAAAAAGGACTATAAAAATGGAGATTTTACTAAAAACATTGTGGGGTGGGAAATTTGATTAGTCTGACTACCCTTCTTAGTTACTGTTTGTAGTGGTACTTTTCATGAAAAGCAGTATCATGCTTTCTGACAGCAGCTGAGTTTTACTGTGCCCCTTTGGCAAGATGGGAATTATACCTTGACATGTCTTCCAACGTATGGAATAAGCTCACACGCACATACATACAGAGAAGGAAGAATGCAGTAAAAAGTACTAATGTACTACAAATGAGGAAAAGTAATTAGCATTGGACACTCTGCCTGTGTTTTCTAGGATACATCCTTGCTGAAATTTCTGGCACCAATGGTCTCCCTTGGGAGCTCAATAGCCTGGGCAATATCTAGCCTGCAAAATTCTTCACTGTCTGTGTATTATAACCCATTTTTTTCCCTTGGGAAGGGGAGAGGATAGTGCAGTGAAGCTCATCTTCTAGATAATTTTAAATGGCATCCTGTGTTAGTTTTAAGAACTTCAAGTAAATAACAGTAAGTAATAAACACAATAAAAATCAGCAATGATGGTTTTTTGGTCCTCTAATATCTCCTTGCTTATTCATGGGCACTACAGTGAGTCCAGAGAAGGATGGGATACAAAATACTCAGACATTATTTCTTCTTTTTTTGTGCTATATTCTATTCATATTAATAGTCTATTCCTATTTGGGTTAGTGTTTAACTAGGGAAAGCAGAGGAAACGGAAGAATCACCCTCCATCTACTATACGTGAAATTTCTCTGTTGCAATGTCCTACAGAAAGCTGAAATGTCACTATTACTCTAGGAAAATTCACTTGCTTTTTGCCATTAATAATCATGATCACATATATTTGCCGTAATGAAGCTGTATTTTGCAATTTTACTGGTTTATTCTGCTGTGTTGTTTCTACACCAACCTCTGCCTGCTCTCTATGCAGAGCAAAAAATCCTATCTAATCGCTGCCCATCACCTTCTCTTTAGAGGCATTAGGATACTCTGCTGAGCCCTCTTGGGGTTTTGTACTTCTCTGAGGACAGTGATTACATGAAATAGCAATTTTCCTAAAGGGAAAGTGATAGGAAAAGATTTTGGGGGGTTTTTTTGGTTGGGTTTTTTTTCCCAAAAAGTGTTTGATGAATGAGCTAATGAAAACAAATACAACCTCTTAGCTGTTACACCACTTACTATTTTCTCCCTGGTCTGGAAGGGAGCTTTTCGGTTGATTTCAGGTGCTTCAGATGTGAGCTGATGGCTCCAGGCCCCTGAGGATTCACTGGAACCAGTCCCTGACGTCAGCACTACTGACAACAATGTGTCACGAATGTCCTTATTTGTGCTTAAATTTTCAGCTCCTTTTATTAACAGTGTGACAAATGTTGATTGTCTATGTGTGGTAAATGGTGTAATACGCAATTACTAGCTCAGCCAACAGATTGTTATGAAGTTCTTAATTTTTATAGGCTAAGGTGGAGACATAGATGCAGTTAAAAAAAAAGAGAGGAAGAGAGAGAAATAAAAGCTTTCTGCAATGTCAACAGCCACTAAAACTATTTTATATATCACAACCGTCTTGCCCAAGGCACAGCAGGATGCATTGACCCATTACCAATGAGATCATGTGTACAGCATTTAAGCATTCATGATGGGAAATGTCTTTGCTTCCCTCATCCTGCTTTATTTCCTAGTTTCTCCTTAAATATGACACAAAACCAAAAAAAACACCTCTCCTGATTTTATAGCTTTTTTATTTTTATTTGTGACTCAGTCCTCTGTAGGAAGTAGCTCATTTTATTTACTTTTGTTACCAGCCCTTTATGTTAATCCAGGGCTCAGCGGTGCAAATATCCCAAAGCGCAAGCGAGTTGGAACCGCTCTTCTGAGGGCAGATCAGAAGAGGTGTCTTGCAGGAACCAGAGCATCACCTGGAGGTTGCAGGCACAGTTTGTTTCCCTCCCACAAGCCAAGCTGTGCTGGTGTTGCTACTCAGTGATAAGCCCAACTCCTCCCAGCCTTGTTCAACATTATGTCTACTGCCAGGGCAATTAGCATTTGACTAATGAAAGTATTCTTAATTCTTCACTCTGTGGCTCAAACCTGCTGCCCTTAAAATGTTTGCTGGGGATGGGACTGGATCCCTCATTTGCTTCATTGTGACTCATCTCCCCTCAGAGCAGGCCCCAGAAAAGAAGTCCACTAGAAAGCGTTCACAGCTTTGAAAAAGTTATTTGATCTTTGTTTATACTAGTCCACAAACCTTAAAATTATATAGTCTCTGCCTATTTGGGCAGATAATGTAATTAGGCAGTGGGACTCCAAGGTGGGAATGGCACTAGTCTCACATCAAGCTTCTAAAGTGCTTTGAAACCCAAATCCTTTTAACAATTGCATGTTCTCTTTGTCCTTTCTTTCTGTCAGCTTAAGACTTTTGAAGGCTGTGAATCCACATGGAAAAATTAAAAAAGAAAAAAAAAAAGGATTGCTTTTCTGTAATATATCTGAAGTGATAGTTTGATGTATATCCAATTGTTGCATATGAACCTTGAAGAAAATGTAGCAATTAAGAATCAGAGTTTTGCTGTGTGCTCCCAAACTCTGTGCTATTTAGCCTTTCGTTTAGGCAATGAGGAGTTCAAAACATCTTATACTGTTTGTAGCGGTTAATTTCTTTCTAAATTCTTCCGTCCTTTTGCTGCATACTGTGCATAAAGTCTTGCTCCTTGAACAACAGCCCTACTTCATTTGAATAGGTCAGTTCATCAAATAAAGTCCAAGGTGCTGAGTGAAGGCAATCAGAAACTGGCCGTGTAGGTAATGCCTATCAGTATCTGGTCCTCATTTTCTATCAGCCAAATCATGAAACAGGTAAAATGTTTACCCTGAAAAAAGCATACAGGTATATGTACAGTATAATCATGTTATCCAAGTTGTTTAAAATACAGCTCTCGCATGTCCTGGCCTTTTAGGATTTCAGCTTCAGCCCAGCCTGCAGAGAGGTGGCTGTCAGTACCCGTGTGGGCCATCCACTGGCACTGCCCAGGCGGCTGCGTGCAGAACCGGGGCTGCTGCATCCTTTCTGGTTTTTGACCTGGGGGACCGATCGCTGCGAGGCAGCAAGCTCAGAAAGGCTGGTGGCTGGGGCTGCTGCCCCTGCTCTCCCTTGCGAGCCATCGACCACCCTCTGTTCCTCCCCCTCCTCAGGTCCCACGTACGGAGGTGTCTGGACAAGGTCGGAGCCTGCCCAGCCATCCCCACGTGTGAGCACAGGCTGCCACTGATTTCTGTTTCTGTCAAAAGGGCTGGGCTGCAAGCCCTGGCTGCTGCTCGGGGGGTGGAGGTAGACCCTTCCCACCACTCTGCTTGTTCGCCTTCTGCACAGCCGTCCACAGCCCTGGATTTGAGTTTCGATTTAAGGCCCATTCAATAAAGCAATGGTTTTCCTTGAGAAGTATATATCTGCTAATAACCTGAAAAATCCAATCAAAGTCAGAAGCGGTCCGCAAAGGGATATAAGTAAATCCCCCAAACAGCACAAATGGGCCAGTGTTTACTGTAGCTATTTCTGTTGGTTTTATAAGAACCTCTTGAAATTTCAGTCTCATCTATTTTTTGGTTATATGGGTACTTTTTGTATATAAAATTGGGCATCCCTTTGGAATTCTGGGGTATACATTTTTAATTTTCTAATCAATTTGGACTACAATTTTAAAAATAAAATTCTTACCGTCAGTGTTTTGTGTGATCACATTAGTGATGCTGGCTACATCCCTTGGCAGTTTTACAAAATGCTCACTGCTTGTGCAGTTAAAATGTTTTCCCGTAGAAACCAGCCTGCATGTGTTCAGAGCACTGCAACATGTTCAGTGGCACTTGTAAAGCAGGTTGTAGTCCTGACTGATTTGTGAGACACCCAAGACGGTGCTCCATCAGTGCTGAGTCAGGGATACTTGGGCAATGACATGTCCACTACCCTTTGACTACTGATAGCCAACGAAGGTAGTGCTGCTGCTCCATCCTTCCTCATGCAGCAGATTTCACTTGCTCTCTCTTGAGCTAGTTGCTTTGCTGGCGCTGACGGAGCAATGCTTCTGAGCTGCTGTCTAACTGCAAGCACCTGATGAATCTGAATCATAGCATGAGAGTACAGGATGTTTCTGGTGCCTGGGCTGAGCAGTGGGATGTTTCGTAGGTTCCCTGGGCTCACTGACGGTGTCTGCAGCATGTCTCCTCGTACTCGTACTCGCATCCCATTGCATGGGCTGGGAGGTGGGACTGCCAGGGTTTGCCTCGTGGTGTTGACTGAGCCATAAGACAGATTGTGCTGTAAGAAAATAAGAAGTAGGCCTAAAGAAATGAATCGAAGTTTCACCAGAGCACTCATTAAGCGGGTCATGAATCAAACACAACAGGGGCTCTTGGCCATCCTTTTGCTGTGGTTAAAGGCTGCCTTTTACTTCCTCAGGTAAGCTGCAGATCAGGGGGTAGACAGGTGGGGAGGGTGAGGGGACAGAAATGATCTTATCTGAATTCTTTATTTAACACTTCAAGCTTGAAATATCACTTATCAGTGATGACTGTGGCAAGACCTTTGTTAGGGTCTGCAATCATAGAAAACAAGTGCTCAAAGCCACGCACACTGAGAAAATCTTCATTTCAGAGTGGCTTAGACCGAAAATAAAGCAGTCAAGCAGAGCTATGGAACTACTTGCTGTTGCAGGAATAAAAACGGCTGCTGGCAATGTGTAGTGTTGTAGACTCACGAGAACAGACCTGGCATCCTCTTATTGCCAGTCTGTTATCCATTTGGTTAGCACTTTCATTACAGGTCTAACTTTATGTCTCCAACAGACAAGCCACACCATTTAGTAACTTGAGATGAGAATGGAGACCTGTAATGAGCTTAAATATATGATAAAAAATGTAGAGAATTGATGTGGTTTTGGTTTTTTTAATGACTCAAAGCGAAGGGTTTGTACTCTGTTTTTCTGTAACCTCCTGTTTTACACTCGGAAAAAGTCATAGGTTGTCGGAGGCGTACGTAAAAACAGTGAGAAATTATAGCCGGATATGCTAAATGCATGACCAGCTTGTGGCAATATAAACCCTGTTCTTTTGATTTTGCTTCAAGAGAAATTCCAAAGGGGAGCTACAAATGCTCACAGGACAGGAATAATCAGCCCTGCAATACTCCGATCCCTAGTTAAGCATGTTACCCATTGGACGATTGACTTCCTGGGGAGTCACAGACCACCACCACAATTTAAAGGCTGAAAGATGAAGTTGAGCTTTATTTCCAGTGTGCTTTCCACTTTCTCAGGAATCATTCTTTTAAGTGTGGAGTTTCTCAGTCTCTCTGCTTAAACCCACCGAAGTCTCTTAATTTTTGAAAATGTATGTGCTTCACCAACGAAAAGTGTTCAGAATTATATGTTGTGTGGGGGAGGAAGTATTAAGGGCTTACTTTTATAATCTAAAAGTGAGCTCAGCCTTTCTTACAGAAAGCTGTGTTTGAAGTAGGTGTGGATTTAAAGCAAAAGAAAATTTAATTCTTCTATTTTTTTTTTTGTTTCCTTGAAATTGAAGGTAAAAGCCACTTCTTGAATTTTGGTCACATATTATCAACTAGCAAAAAATATTTGCTCGATGAAACTAAATACATAAATTAAGCTTGTGTCTCAGACTTTTTTCTGTATTATCTGATACCAAAACCTTTTTCTCTGAATCAGTTTAGAAAGGGGTTCTGAATTGTTGAGTTTATCTATCTCTCTTGTCGTCTTTCGTTCTGCATGAAGAAGAGAGTTTAAAAAAATATCCTGGCCAAATAGCAAAGTTAATACTTTCAAGGATCTCTCACAAGTTTGACAAATAGTAAGTAATAACTGCTCTGCTACAGAATACAGTGGATGTGAGAAGTTTCAGAAGCCAGTGCTTAATGAGGTAACCAGTGGAAAATGAGAGATAAAAGCCAGTGTCACTGAGTGAAGATTGTGCATTTGTGTGGCTAGGGAAAAAGGCTATGGGCTGGCTATTTAAAATTAATTCTTCACTGTTACTTGCAGATGAAGAAAATGTGGCAATGTTTCTACTTATTTTAAGCCTAGGACTCTAAACACTACACCAGAGATGTGTATTTGACCATTACTGAGCTGCCATATGTGATTTCTTTCTTGGTTAGATTTGACCTTGCTTGCCTGTCCTTTCTTTCATGTCTGTAAGACACTATTGATATCTTGCTTCTCAATCCCTGCTTCCCTAAATCTTTGGTTTTTCTTCTATGTTCCCATAGTTACAGATATTAAGTGAGAAATTATGAGAAGAAAACAGCTGTAGAAATGTGTCTGAAGTGTCTTTTTCTAATGCAGTGTAGGTATCTGATGCAAGTGTCCTTCCCCTCTTCCTAGCCCAGGCGGTGCTGTGGTAGGACTCATTATTTATCTTCACGTACTGTCATTGCTGCCATTTTTCTTTTGACTTATTTTTTTCATCCCTAAACGGCAAGTGGCTGTAGTTCATTGCATGCAGTTTCTGGAGTTTGGAAGGAGAAAGGTTTTCTAGAAGCAAAGTCACCTGTTGATCTTTGCATTGATCTCTGCATTATCCTTTGTTTTTCTCATTTGCAAGTTGTTGTTTCCATGATGTGGCTTCATGTTTACCTGAATATTGCTGGGGCTGAGGGAGAAAGAAAGGAAGAAAATACTTTCTTGACTCATCTGAGCTATTTCTGACTTCTGTTTTTAACAGCTTTCTGGAGCTGATTTGGGGGGGGGAATTTTACTGCTTGGCTTTTTTTTGTCCATGAGAAACAGTTGTATTTTCTTGAATTTCATTTAAATTATTTACTATGCCTCTCCCTTACGGTCAATTATACAGCATATCATTTAAAAAAAAAAAAAAAGTCAATGATGTTGCAAGTCTTGGAATTGTTACCATATAACAGTAAGTCTCGCTGGAACAAAGGACGAGATCTGGAAGAACCTTTTCTTTCCTACTGTTGCTATATCCATGCAGCTTTGAAGATGTTAGCGGTGAAGACACTATACTTTTTAGACTTGAGAGCTGGAACGAAGACCTCCTCCCCATTCCTTAAGGAGTAATCCAATTACAGAAAATGGGACAATGAATAAAAGCAGTGGGAGAAGGATTTGGCCTGCAATAAAGCACTGAGGCAGATTGTCCAGAGATCTGTGCAGTGTTCCTTGGAGACCATTTAACACATAGTTTAATCTTGTTATAGGATAGTTTACATGTATCTTTATATGCAAAAATTGAAAAAAAAAATTAGTAGATCTCACGAAACAGGAGGAGCTTTGACTGCAATAACAAAAATACTAGAAAAATGTGTTTTCTCATTTTGTTGTGTAATTTGGTGTATTACAGCTACAGTTAACTTAAATCGATGCAACTCACCAAAGTCATTAGGTCTACACTGATTTGCTTGGTGTGATTCACTGCCAACTGCCTGCCATGCAACAGCTCCAGCACCATTATTCAAGCACAGACAGTGCTGTGTGCGACTGGAGGAGAAATTGCTTGCCTTTTTCTAATCCCTGTATCAATTCACAGATTTATCCAAGAGGTAGGAGAGGGAACAGCCACCTTAAAGTCTTATTCTAGGGAAGGCAGCTGCAGTCCTAAGGCCTCTATGGTCTGGCAGTGATCATGTGGTTCCTATCAGATGCTGCAAGGCTTGATGACTTTGCCAATTTGGCGTGGCTGTCCTTGTCTGATGAACCTGGTGGGCTGATTGCTTCTTGCATCCAGCTTTCAGAAAGGAAACAGAGCTTGAAACTGCTGGCTTGTGATGAATTAACGTGGACTAATGTTGCACTCTGGATTAGAGTCACTGTTGCGGGTTACAATTTCCCAGGATGACGACAGCTAGATGCCGATGCTTTTCTCACTTTCTTTCCTAGTGCTAGTATAAATAGTAATCAATGGCAAAAAAAAAATAAAAAAAAAAAAAATTGGATCCCCCCCCACCTATGCTTCCTGAAGCATTACAGGGCAGACAAAGGACGCCCCAGGCAGTTCCAGGGGAGAGTGTGGGAGCTCCTCACAGAAATGACTTTGAGTTGTTATGAGACCCTGTTGTGTCCTTTAAGAAGGAGTATGACTATTTTGTCAAGTATAGCATAGGAGTTGTTTTGGCAGCCAGCTGGGTGGGTTGGAAGATGCTTGCTGGTATTCACTGAAATGGCAGCTAGGAAAAGAGACTTTGTTCAGAGGTTTCAGACTCCAAGCATCCTCTGACTCTGCCTTGGAATGTATCCAGCCCAAGGTTCAGTGACTAAGATAGAAAAGAGTGTTAAAATAAACAGGAAGCACTTCTGATCTATTACTATAATGTCATAAATCGGTAAACAGGCTGAGTTTTCAGTCAGCATTTGGTTCATTCACTGTATGGCTATTACTACATACACGGGAAGAACGCATGTACTTCCTCAAGGTACTAACTATCCTGTGTTGGAAGGGAACTCCCAAAATTAAACTGTCGTGTGGTCCTAGCAGCTTGTTATGGGTTTGTGTGGTGCCGTGTTCTTGGTAGTGGGGGAGGGGCTGCAGGGCCGGCTCCTGTGAGAAGCTGCTGGAAGCTTCCCCACCTCCATGTCAGACCTGCCTCAGGCCAAGGCCGAGCCCGTCAGCGATGGTGGTAGCGCCTCTGGGAGAATGTACTTGAGAAGGGAAACCTGCAGTTTGTAGGGGGACTGGAATGTGAGAGGAACCCCCCTGGGGATCCCGAGGTCAGTGAGGAAGGAGGGGAGGAGGGGATGACCCCGCAGCCCATGGTGAGGTGGCAGGCTGTCCCCCCCCAGCCCATGGGGGGGAGCGGGGGAGCGGAGGCCCCTCAAGATGGCCAGGCCTCCATGGGAAAGCCCGCGCTGGAGCAGTCTGTGCCTGAAGGACTGCAGCCCATAGAAGGGACCCACACTGGAGCAGTTCGTGAAGAACTGAAGCCCATGGGAAGGACTTATGTTGGAGAAGTTGGTGGAGGACTGTCTCCTGTTGGAGGGACCCCGTGGTGGAGCAGGGCCTGAGTGCGGAGTCCTCCTCCCCCTGAGGAGGAAGGAGCGGCAGAGACAAGGTGTGAGGAACCGACCCCCACCCCCATTCCCCATCCCCCTGCGCCGCCGGGGGGGAGGAGGTTGAGAAATTGGGAGTGGGGTTGAGCCGAGAAGGAGGGAGGGGTGGGGGGAAGGTGTTCTAAGGTTTGGTTCTACTTCCTAATATCCTTGTTTTGATTGGTAGTAAATTAAATTGATTTTGTTTCTTCCCCAAGTTAAGCCTGTCTTTTGCCCGTGACCATAAGTGGTGAGTGATCCCTCCCTGTCCTTGTCTTGACCCATGAGTGTTTCTTTATATTTTCTCCTCATCCCACCGTGGCCGGGGGAGGAATGGGCGAGTGGCTGTGTGGTGCTTTGTTACCAGCTGGGCTGAAACGACGACACAACTGAAAGGTACATTTTTATGCTGGAAAACCAAATTTCCAGTGTGCAAGACAGAGAACTGGATTTTAATAAGTGGCTATGTTCTATGACTGCATGAAGGCGTAAGGTAGGGAAGTGAACCCCAAATTACCTTGCTGTTCTGTAAAAAGAATGTAGTTTTGATTAGATATCTTTTCAGAGACACGAACTTATGCCTCTGCTTTTTCCTTAAGATGTATCTCCTTTAGAATAGAACTTCTTTATGGTCTTTTGCCATTAACTTGTGAACAGTATAATTATGCAGTTATGTACCTTCAAGCCTGTAGCTTCATTAGAATAATACCTTGTTTTAAAAGCATGAAGAAACTACACTGTACAGTTACCAGTGGAAAGCCAAAATGATGATAAGCCTGCTGAAGAAGTGTACTCAATCTTATGGAACAAAAATGATGAGCAAGTTAAAACCAGGCATTTTTCTCCTAAAATTCTGATCTCCTAGCTGAATGCAAAATATCAATCTAATCTGGAGAGATGTATCATGTTATTTATATCTTTTTGATAAACCACCAAAATAACCTTTGCAAATCAGATGGCTTGTGCCTTTAACAGCCTTCTGAGACTTTCCCTAAAAATAGTTTACAAAGCAACAGAGTCAAATTGTTGGGGAATTGCACTCAAATGCATTAGAGAGTCTATTCCTGTGGCACTTAAGCCAGCCAAAGTAATAAATATAAAATGGTAATTTTTCTCCATGAGCTGTGCTTGCTGCTCCCACATGATTTCATTCCCACCCTGGAGTAATATAACACTGCCTGCTCAAACAATCTCCTGGATTCATGGAATAAGGCAGCATGTGGCTGTTACTTTAAGTGTGCTCAGAAAAGTCAACAATTACAATTAATCCCCTTTTGCCTGAGAGCATCCCATCGTGATTTCCATACCCCAAGCATCACTGATTTTTTTTAAATTGTAAGGAAATTTAGACCAAGCGATGGATTAGGAGAATATATTGGTATATTAAACAAGAAGTGAAAATTGGCAAAATAGGGAATAGATGAATATAGCTTATATATTTATATCTTAGCTATATATTTTTGGACTGGTTGCTAAATAAATGGGAGTAATAAGCAGAGTAAATATTGTAGGTAGACATTCAATAAAGTGTTTTAGTTAATTTAACTTCTTTTTTTTTTTGTCTGATGAATTAATCAACCACTTCTTCCCAATAACTGTCAACCATGAGAATTTCTGCTAATTTTGGGATCTGTTCTGTACTATCCAAATTCTGTGGGCTTCGTTCTACTTGCAGGAGGCTAGTCTGCCCCACTCAGGTTTTCCTTGCTCAAGGAGATTTTGGCTTTGACCTGAAGGTGACCACAGGCACACTGGAGCCATAGTCCTCCTGTGTTGACCGAATCATCTGTGTGGGCAGCCGGTATGTTGTCACGCCCAGTATTTTGGTTTGAGTGCCAGCTTTTATTTTAAGACGTAATTCCCAAACTCTTGAGAATTGCTTGCAGCAGTCATCTCACTCGTTAATTATCAGCTTGTTTCAGGGTATCTGGTGGTATTTGTCAGTATATGTAAAGTGCCTATGTTTGCAGGTTAATTTTTCTTCTGCAAGTGATTATCATCTTTTTGTTAAAGTGCTTAACAGAGATCTTGGAAGATGAGCCATCATGTCATACTCTTTTCTGTTCTTTTTTTCCTCGTTCAGCCAGACTGCATCTTTTCTGAAGCTCCTTCCACTGAAATATATCATAGGATCCCCATAGCCAGCACCTTGTGGGAAATGCAATCCAGTTGGGAAGACAGTATAAGCATAGGAAGTAGAGTACATATATTATTCCACAGGGGAAATTTAAGCATATGTAGTGTAGGGTTGAAAATGAAACATTCTGACCCTAGGTGAAAACAAAGGGGAAATACAGGAAAGTGCTTGGGGACAGTAACCCTAGGTTTTGATCACCTGTAATAGTGAATCGAAGATCTTAGCCTGGTGTCTTTTCAATAAGTGGATTTTGCTTGTTTGTTTGCATGTACTATGTATGCTTTGTCTGAAAATTTACTTTGCAGTGATTTTGGCTTTTTTCTGTTTCTCAAATCTAGTAAAAAATCCAAAACACTGTGAGGCTGTCAAGTGTAACCAGGTGTTCTTCCATGCTTATGTCTCTATTGTGATTAAGGGTATGTCTGCCTTGCACATTGGAGCGTCCTCCAAAAATCTGACAGTCAGCTAGCTGAACCCATGAAGCAGTATACTATTTTGGATTGCACTGTGGAAAAATGAATTTAATAGCTGAAGAATAAAGTACCTGATCTACCCCATGTCTCCAAGGAGATCTATTCCCTGTCTCCCTGTTCGGAACCAAGCACAGTTTGAAGATTCACACAACTGTGTTTAATTTGATCACCCAAATTAGAGTCCTGGTTCATGTTTGGAGGTAGATTTAACCATAACTCACAGTGCAATTACGGTCAACAGCTGCCCACACCATGTCTTCAAGAAGCTACCAGGAACAGGAAAGGCTAAACAGTGGGCGTGTTAGTTCATGCGCCACTCTGTTTCTCAGCTCACCATGTTAGCACAGGTTGTGAATGGTGATGGTTCACATTAATTCAACAGGCTGAAAATTTCAGCAGGGCATGAGCTGGATATGTGTCCTATATGGCCATCTCTGTTCAAGGATGTTAACCTGGGATTTTGTTAGGCAAAGACTTACAGACTATAAGCACTTCATCCAACCCATCTATTGAATATTAGTCACCACTTTTTCTTTTGCTCCCTGGGCCAAAGACATGCTGAGATGTCTTCCAGGCAGCTGAGATGATTAGATAAATTCAAAAGTTAGGTAGTGTGGTGGTTTTGTTTTGATCTGGCTGTTTTTTCAGCCACTTTGATTCCATTGCCAATTACGAGGACTGAATCTTGTCGATCTTGTTACATCATTAGGTGCATCAGCAGGATAAGTTAGCACACTGCTAAGGGTAAACCACGTCTGGTTCCTAAGCTAGTTCATTTAACAGTGGCTCAGGTATCTCTGCATCCTGTGAGGTATTTCTGTCCTCAGTTCACATGCAGTGCATGGGTTATTTCACCTAGAGTAGCTGGGAGCAGTGAATTTAAAAAGTAACCCATTGCATTGTGATTCTTCATGGATTATCTCATAACTGAACTACTTGTTACTGTCTGCACTGCTTTCTGGAAAGAAGGGTTTCCAAAATGCTCATGGAGGAAGCCTACTGCTGCTTAGAAAAGCAGCAAATTGACGCTTTGTCACTGAGGACTTGGCATCCCTTGGGGAGTTCCTGTCAAGTCCTCAGGCATCACCTCCATTGCTAAAATGTATTTGCTGCTTCACTCTGCAGAAACCTTTCTCTCAGCCTGTCCAGAGCAGGGGCTGCACCAAACAGCTGTAGTGTTGTTTTCTAATTTTCACAGAGGTGTCATCTCAAAGGGTCTCTGCATCACCTCGGAGGAACACCTTGAGCCACCTGGCTTATAGGACCTTTTTAAAGACCATCTCTTCTTCCTTAGGATGATGTTCCAAATTGTTTTCTGTTTCTGTCACATCTTATTTTCCTACCCTAATCAGTATAGTCAAAGTGCCTGCAGATTTTATGTGCCACAACTTGTTTATCTTTTTTTTTTTTTAAATGTTTTTTTCCCTGGGCATCAAGAGCTGTTTTTTCCCTTTTGCCTATCAAATATGTGTGCCTGAGGGTTGCTGAGGTGATAATAGGCCATTCTGAGGAGCTCTGCAAGCTTATCACTGGCCTTGTCACTTGGAGCTGCTGTTTTTCTTTGCTGGCAGGGCAAATAGGGAATAACCACAAAAAACCTGAGGAGAGACTTTTTGGGCTGTGATTTTCCCTGGTACTCTGAACTACTTTTTGCTGTGCGTTTCTACATCTGTATGATTTTGGTGAATGCTGCATGGCTAGTAATAGCCCATCTATTGCATTTTTTTTTAAATGTATATAGAAAAACAAGCCACTCATCTGCAAGTTTCATTATGGTTTTTCTTCATGAAACCACAGGAAAGTTGATTAGAAATGAGAAACAAATGTCTGTTAAACCCTAAAGCATCGTTGTCATCCAAGAAATGTGGTGGCCTTAATTCACTGATGGTTAATTTTTAATTGTGTGCGTTGACCTCAAACCCCTGTGGAATTTGCCTTGAGTGACTAAGCTTTTTGCATGGCATGCAATTTGCTGACTTTCTCAGTTTCCCGCAGTTGTCTACTGGCAAAGCTATGCCCTAAGGTAGTCCCTGGAACAAAGGTTAAACTATAATCTCCCCCAAATAAGGAGGCGGCTGTGATTGGGCTGCTTGAAAAGCAGATGTGGGTTTGTTTTCATCAGTTCCTATGCAGACAGGAATGAAACCATGTTTCTAGTCGTTCCCCAGGTGTGTGTGCCTGCTTGCATATTTCTCAGATCAGCAGCTTTGACAGGACTGCTTCCATGCCGCCTGCCAAACCCCGGGGAGAGTCAGTGCAGCCTTTCTACAAGGGAGGTGAGAACTTTGCATCTGCCTGATCACCTGTGTGCATGATGTCTGTAAGGGCATGTGCCAATCCAGTTATGCATTGACAAAAACAACCCATTTGTTTTGTTACAAAAACTGATTTGCCTTTAGAGGGTGCTTGGAAAGCTACAAGGCAGCTCTTCAGAAAAGAAAAGGGAGATCAAAGAAAAGCTTTCAAAGGTATCTGTACTTGGGATCCATAAAGTCCTTAACTTTCAAGGAGGAGTGAGACTGGCAATCATTTTGTGTCTTCTGAAGAATTCTGGAAATTTGAATGGAAAATTTTCCTTTTTTTTTTTTTTTTTTAAGTTCTGAGAACAATTACAAATTATTTGATTTGGAGATATATGTATTTTTAAGTGATCCTTTCTAAAGCTGACACAATTGACCTGACAACCAAAAGCAAGCTCTTTCAAAGTATGATGCCACTTCTCAGCCATGCAAATAATAATGCTACAGCAGCTAATATACTCTAATGTTTCTGTTGACCACTGCAGGACCTGGCTGTGATCAGTGCTTTTACTTGCCTGGTTTTCTCTGTCATTGGAGTGCTAAAGGGGATGTGGGTTATATCAGAACTTTTTCTGTGGAGGGAAGACGTCCCCAGTCCTTTTGGCTCCTATAAAACCCCAGTAAAGCTTAAGTTGTGCATAAGACTCTATATCATTTGACTCATTAAGTTAAAGACACAGCTTCTTTAGTAACCTGTTGGTTTTGAGAAACCTGTGTGCTTCCTGTGGTATGTGACGGTATTTCAGTAAAAATGCTGTGTTGCTAGAAGAGTATTGCCTGTGGGAAATAGCTGAAGTGCAAAGAAGTTGCCATGTCTGATCTGACACTTGTAGCTTGGTTCGCTGACTTTTTTTAAGAGGCTTGGAAGTTAAAGTGATCAAGAGCAAAACATAGGTAATATCAAGTAACTAAAAAACAAAGAAACAAAACCCCCCAAACCTCTCTATGCATCAACATTTTTATTGGCCTGCTTTGCTATCTTTGATTTAAAATTCTGCTGTTTGGTCCCTGAGACAGCTGATACCATCTGTAGAGATGGGAGAGATGTCAGCAGTCTTGCCCTCAAGATGTCCTCTATGCATCTGAACAAGTCCATAAAGAGTATAATAAAAACTGTGAGGTTTTCACTGAGACTTATGATGAGAAGTCAAAAAGAAAGGGCTTCTCTAAAACCCTTGTCTTCACCATTGTCACCAGATCTTTCTTCAAAGAACTGATTTACAGTGGTACCATACGCATTGTGCATTCCAGATTAAAAGTATGTTGCTTATGCACAATACACAGTTTTCAAATATTCCCAAACTCATTAATATCAACAGATAATAATACACATTATAGCATTTCTACTCAGAGAAGGCAAAGTCAAAGTTAACTTACTATACAATTCTGTGACTGTGTTTTCCAGCTCCGCTAGGTATGAGCTTGGTGCCAAGTCCTCTCTACAGTTAATGTAATTGGTTTGTTTCACAGTAATTCACTGGAATTGCTTTGCTTCATTATAACCTTTGTGCTCTGCAAATAGTCAGCATCCATAGGGGAATGAAGCCATAGGGACACCTGCAAACCTGCTCTCTGCTACTGAGTTTGGCTTCTATCATCTTTCTACTTTCTTTTATGTAGAGTTTAATTCCAACCTTGCTTAAGGGTTACAGGTTTTATCTTGGACCCCTGCACCTGGATGTGAATGGGTTGCGGATCTGTCTGGCAATATGCATCATGCCAGGCTGCACTTCAGACTAGACTTTCAAAAATGTGTGAAGGAGCCACTTAATAAAGCCATTTCCTTGATAATGGGTTTGTACGTAGAGCCTACCAACCTACCTCTATAAAGTTATTTACTATTAAGAAAAGCTTGAAATGGATCTTCTGTAAATTCCAGTATATTCATGCAGCTTAAAACTTCTATTGTTCTTCCCTAACCTCTCCAAACTGTGCCCACTGGGTTTGTTTTTCATCTCAATTTTCTGTGCTGTTTGTGGTCAAATAACACTGCAGAATCTAGTCCTTCATGATCATCTTTGTTCAGAGACTGTCCCCTCCCCCTTAGTTTTATTATATGCTCCCTGGGTTTCTATATGTGCCATGAGACTGCTAGTAAAAATATCAGTACCTGGGAGAATGACCTTCTGAAATGTAAATCAACAACATAGACACAAAACTATTTTGCTCAAAAATGGGAGGGTGTGGATAGGTATGTTCTTCCTTCCTTCCCTCTTTATAGAGCTTTCTGCTCTCCCCAAGGGTGACTACGTGTAGGCTCCCATCAACATTATACTATGGGAAAAACACATTTAACAGCAAGCATTAAAACAAGCAGTGTTTGAGGGAAGAACTGTGGCTCTACATAGTTCTTACAGTGTCTCAATCACTTTTACCTGTTGAAAGTACCATTTGTTAGTAGCTTACTCACTCGTTTCATTTTTAACAGGGCTTTCACAATCATAACAAAAGGAAAAATTGCAGAGAAGCATGCAAATATTAAGATGACTTTTTCTATGTTGTTTGGAACTGCACTGTTGATCTGCGGTTACACAGTAAGACAGAAGAAGCCTCTTTGTACAGGTTATTGCAAGGTTGTCATTTGCTGCTTTATTTTTCTTTTCTTTCTCCTTCCTTGAGGGCTCTGAGACTTGTCTCAGAGTGAATTGTCAGCTGGTACCTAATGCAAAGCACTGAGGCACTAGTTCTGTAAAACTTCTGCAAAGAAGCTCACACCATTCACACTGTTCCAAGTACAGGCTGCTTTTTTTTACAGAGGGCAACTATTTAAGGTGGGCCATAAAATTGTCATGAGTTATAAATCTCTGGAATTAGTACTGTAGAACATTTAATCTCCAGAGACCCAGCAATATCTGTAATGGGCATAGCCATATTCTATAAGCGACTGCATACAAAATTTTTTGTGGGACTAGCAGTCACTTCTAGCATGGTTCAGGTAACAATTTACTTTGTAAAGACCGCCCGGTTTCACCTGAGTTCATATACAAACAGAATCAATAACCTCATTGGAATTTAGATTAGAATGTACCCAGATGTGGGCCTGCAGGTACTTAAATTCATCAGCTCCGGCCCAGTCAGATACACCTAGACTGCACCTTTTAGAGTCAAATGTGACTGTCAATTCCAATAACACTGTTTTAGTGACTCAGTTGTCATTTCCTCTGTCGTCATGCTGTATGGCGTGAGCAGCCAGAAGGCAAAAGAAATTGCTGCATTTCATTGAAGCTTACTGTTCATCCCTTCTTTAGGCTAAACCAGGTATTTTACAGTGCAAAAACCCATGATGCCTCACTCATACTACTTCACAGCACCTTTTTATTTGGACTAAGTTGTAGGACAGCTGTAATGATGAGTGGGCTCTAACTGTGAATCCACAAAGATCCTGGGCAAGTAAACTGACAGCGATGATTGTGTACAAAAATGTAATAGAGATTATGAAATGACTCAGCTCTAGAAAAGCTCTTTCAGTCAGGTTACTGCTGCATCCTTAGCTGTCAATGTTTTTTTCCCCACTTCCAGTCCTGTCATCAATTTTCCTCACTTCTAGTCCTGTTGTCAATATGTCTGAAATCAAGCACCTGCATCTTGACAGGGTCATGGCTCTATCTTTTTTAATCTGGATTATTCTCATGTTTCTCTTTAAATGTATTATCATCACATTGTGAATGAACTGACAGTATAAAACAACTCTGATCTTCCTTTTGCTGATAACCCCAGGAGAAAGGCTGGCAGTTTGGATTGCGCTGGTACTCAAGATATTTTTTAAAAAAGCCCATTTGCCCCTGAGAGAGCATTACAGACCAATCCCCAATGTCTAACAGATCAAAAACCCAGAAGGAAGCAACACGGAAAACACATGACAACTGCAGTGGCAGTATTTAGCGGATCCTTCAAAAAGCCAAGGAGGAAGCAGTGCTGGAGGAGAAGGCAGCTGGGTGATGACTCCATAGACCATCCCATGTTCCCGGGTATTTGTGTTGCATACCTGCGCCCTGACACACCAGATGATGGCTGCTGCCAGAGGCTGGGACTTGACGGGCCAGTGGCTTGATCTGGTGTGGCAAATCCTGTGTCACTGTGCTGTAGCTGACATGAAAGTACAGAACATCCCTGCCAAAAGGACTGGTTTCCACTGGGCTCAGTACCAGACTCCTAATGAGTACCTGCCATCTGCAAAGTGCCACAAGATGCCATTTTCAGACAATTTCTTCTCTACCCCTCTCTCTCTTTGTAAACAACTGAAAAGAAACAATCTTAAAATACTATCATGGCAAGATTTTGAGACGGGAAAAGAGAGATAGTTTTAGCGTTTCAGATAGATTCTGTAAAGAAAAGTTCCGAAAATCCCTCAATTTTCAGAAACTAGGAATATCATGAGAGACTGGGACTGATTCTTGACAAAAAAAATCCCTGTTGTTATAGTTCCTGCAGTTGAAAATCCTTCTGTGAGAAAAATATACAGCCTAAGTGTGAACTGGCTGCTAAAATGAGAAGAATAAACTTATCCCATCTCTTCATTAGGACACTCTTTTAATTACAATGTCTTTTCATGTATAAGAGAACTAGCTGCAGAAGTTGCTGCCATTATGTAAAAGAAAAAAGAAAAACCCCAATCAAAAAAGCTTCAAACTAGAAAGCAGGGAATCATTCCCAATGGATCAGATATTTCTACCAAGCAATTTTGGTTTTTTTTCCAAAGAAATAAATAGCAGACAACAGAATACATGTTAATTGGCCAATACATATTGGTGTCAAGTCAGAACTGTCATGGTCTATGGGGAATTTGCAATGTCTCTTAACACAAGTTAACCATCCGCTGTGAGACTAAAGCATCTTTGCTGCTTGTAGAAAAACTTGTGTTGTTTTCAAAATACATTTTTTATCATCTTCAATATTAAAACTATGATTCTAAGAAAAGTCAAAGAGTATTCTTGCCAGCAAAGAAGGAATTCATGCCCTGAACACTGTAATGTGAAAATATTAGTATAATGTTGTGATATGGAAAGCTTTAATTTAATTCTTTATTTAAGAGGTCTAAGTTAAGCCAGAATAGAAGGAGCAGCACTAGGCAACTTCCACTTCCTGTTAATGATGTCTTTTGCAATAAATACCTACATATTTTAACATAGTTTACTCCTGTGCAAAGGGAAAACCAAGCTGAACTTTACTTTTGTTCCATATTGTGTTGCCGTGTTCTTTTGGTAAACGGACCCTCTCTTTATGTTCTTCTTCACAGTTTCAGGTATAAATAGCAGATAGAAGAGTTTGTAATTACAACAAAGAGTTCAGTTGGAACAATTATTTCTTTTAAGTAGGTTGCATTTCATGTCTGATTTGCCCCAGCAACGTAACCAATACAAGGCACCAGTCACACTCCTGTGTGGTAAACTGGTATGAAAAATCTCCCTTACGTTTACTGTACCATCACATGCAACTGAGGTCTGATCCAGCTTTCTGTGCTTATATAAAGAGTCCTATTAACTTGTTAAGTTGTAAGTCAGGTAATACACCTCTGCCTGGCTGCCCTTGTTGCCTTCAGAGTGATTACATAAGTGTAAAACTGGAAGCGAATTTAGTATGTGTTTTTAAAAAGTGGCAAAGATCAAGAGAAATTAGAATGACGATTCCCAGCAACATTGTCTACTGCACCATTTTTGTATATGAGGTTTGTTCTTGGCCTTTATATTTTGTACCTTTACATTCTTGTTTGTGCTGGTATTTCAGCCAAAGGCAATTGTACATCTTATTTAAGAACAAGTCTCTCAAGGACAGGATACAGGAAATGGATAATAGATTATTTTTCCATTAGGATAATAAAAAAGGATTGGTTTTTTTAAAAAAAAAAAAAACAAAAGCAAGCAAGATATCCTACTTAGATTTGCAATATTCCTTATGCTTATACAGGCACTAAAAGTCTGAACTGAGAAAAGAAAATTAAAAACATTAATTTTTTTGAATCTGTGGCTAAGAAGGAATGAAAAACAATCCATAATGCTTTTCGCACAAATAAGGTTATCTTTACCCTCCCATTTGGCTTTCTTCATCTCTGCTACCTGGCTATTTTCTCCCTGTATTCAACTTTGCTCTTTCATCCATTACTACTCCTAGTTCAAAACCATTTCTTTAAAATATAAACATAATACCAGTAAGGATGAAAAGCCTGCTATAACAACTCCATTTGTCCTGGAGGTGATTACAGCCAGCAACAAGGAAAGAAAAGGGAAAGGAGATGAAAAGGTATACAGTTTGTTGCCACAGCATAAGGAATGATTGTGCAAGAAACTTAAATTAAAATGTTCTTCTAAATAAGTTTCTATATTAATATGATTTTGGGAATCCACATATCCTTATATCTTTTTTCTTGTCCTCTTGGCGAACATTTGATGCAATGCTAAACTCCCTTTGGCAGAAAATAGGAGTCTCAGATACACTTTCAAAATACATCATGGTGGTAGATGGGTACCACTGCTTGCTAACTGAGGAAATTATCCAAGCCACCACACTAGGTCTTCTCCCTGCACTCACAGATTAATAATCTGCATGAATCACGTCCATCTAGAGAATGCAATTTAAGCTTCTTATAGAATTACAGAAGGGTCCTATGACCTTTTTTCCTTGAGTTCCTCTTCATTTTTTCCCCTGATACCCAGACTTTCTACCTTCTCTTTTTGTGAGTGCCTTTGTTCTGTTTCTTGATCTTTCTAGTCTCTTTCTGCACAAATCTGGAAGTATTTCACGCTTCTAGAACTGGTTTCCAACCCCCCTTCTAGAGCTTACAAGTAGCAATCTTTGCATTTTAACTTCAGTGTACTTTGCATGAGCCAAAATCAAGAATCCCCTTTAGCTTCTCTGCCTCTTAGTTGCTTCTTTGCCCCATCCAGAATGTTGCACTATGTAGTGAATTGATTGGTGTTCTGTGGTCCCACCAGGCAGGGGAATGGCAGCATTTCTGGTCAAAAATAGCTCCTTTGCAGGAGGTCTGCATGTACATCTTCTCAGATACTGGACAGGGAAGCTCTAGGTAGTGGTGTTGTATGTGTACTGTATATCATGTGTACGTGTGTATTCAGAAAAAGTAACTTTTTTTATCCTCTTCTGAAATGTTCTTCTTGGCTTTGCTTTTAATTAGCACCTGAAATGCAATTACTGAAATAATAAATCTCAAAGTATATTTAGTTTTCCAGTTAGCAGCATTCACCTCTATTAAGACATATAAAAGGAATAACCTTGAAAAACGCAGCTTTATACAGACAAATGTATCACAGGGATTTTTCTTGTACTTCATATGGTATCTAAATTATTAACTTTCTTGATGAGGTTCACAGAAATTCTTTTAATAAGTTGCTATGATATTAACCTTTTGTGTAATACAAAAATTACATTTAATGATATAATTACGTTTAAATGAAACCATTTTTAATTTCTTTGGCTCTAATTTGAAGTTGCTATACTTCAGCTTTGGAATGTGGAAATGGCAAAATGTGTTTGGGGCCATAGTCACAACTACGAACAAAACAGATAAACCCACCTTTTAAGATCTGAACTTGTCTTCCTCTTGTGGACCCCAGTTCCTTGCCCTCCTTGTCCTTTTGTGTTGTCTTTCATAACGATATATATAAACATTTCCTTTCAGAAAATTGGGTATGCTAACAGCCATTTGAGCACATAGGAATTTCATACCCAACTACCTCGTATGTTAGGCCTCTGTATGCATGTGCCTATAGGATAATTTACTTATATCTATATGAAGGAATGAAAATTAGCTCAGTGCTCTGCCCATCCCAGTATCTCTGCATTTTTGGCTTTGTGCTAACTTGAAAATCAGCTGCACAGACTCTTGGGTGAAAAGACTTCAGGGGACTGTGGAAGGCAAAGATGCCACACTGGCTTGAAAGTCCTGACCCCCAGATCACTGATGGGTGAGAGTCTATTCTGGAGCTGGAATCATTGGGTACCTCTGCTGTTTCCTGGGCTTATGCTGCTGGCCACCACTGGAAAGAGGCTAGTGGCCTAAATGAACCTTTGATATGACCCCATGTGCTCATTTTCACATAGCTTCTAGCACACGAGATGAGTCCTTCAAATACTAGCTTAGGTATTTCTGTATGGCACTTTGCCAAGTAAATAGGCATTAAGTGGAGCATTCAGCTTGCTAAATCAGGTCGCAGGAGGTTACATCATGAGAGATTTAATAACGAGAAGAGACCTCTCGTTGCTTGTAGGTCCACCTTGTCCTTCACTGAGATGCAAGTGAAAGGCAATCTTTTTATGAAACTTGATCTTAAAACAAAGAATTTGTTGTCTTTCTCCCATGCTGGCTGGCATCTGACACAATTCTGCTTGAGGCGCACGTTTAGAAAGTAAAACAAATATTTGAGGTTTTCTGTCATGATTTTTTATGAGTTTGGGTGTATTTTTGTTTCCTTTGTTTTCTTAGGCAATTGCCAATTATATCTATATTCTTTAGAGATGTGTCTGAACCAGCATATTAAAAGCTGTGTAACGTTTAGTATCTCTGCTGTGTGAGAGAAGGAAAACAAGGAAGGATGGATGATTTCCAGGTTGCCTGGGGCATCCAAACTCCTTAGAGGCAAGTATGCTGTCCTAGTTCTTCATGTGCAATTTCTATTGACTTCTGCCTCAGAAGCCAAGGGAATATATAGCACAGGAATTGAAACAAGAGGGACAAAAGGACTTTTTAGTAAAATATTATAATATCATGTATATCAGTTTGTACTGAAATGGTTTGATTGTAATTGCTAATATCAAGTGGATTACTGCTTCTTAGTACAAGTTATTAAGACAGCAATTACTTCCTAGATCTCTCAACCACACAATTCATTTAACAAAATTTCTTAGGACAAGGGCAGTATCTAGATGTAAAAGCATATGTACATATTTTTTGTGGAACTTGCAGTAAGGTTTTTCATTCTGGGATCCCTTTGTCCATTGTTCACAGTTTTGCCAAGTTTTACTAGTAGGCCTGGAATTTTCCTGGTTATTTCTTCTACCCATTTTTTTTAGAAATCCTAAAAAAAATTAAAAAAATAAAAAAGGAATGAGGGGAAGGTTCAATATGTGAAAATGAACCTTGTTTGATTTTAGAGTGTGAACTTTAAAGAAAATGTATTGTTCTATTATGAGGTGATGGGAAACAGTCTTGCGATCATTTGAGAAGCTGAACTACCTCTCCACTTGGTGTCAGAAATATTATGTTGGTTGAGACTTGGATATTGTTCTCATGAAAATTTACCCACATCTGACAATCCAAAAGAGAGGAGAATCATTATTTTCTTGTGTTTCGTGGAAGACACTGAAAGGCAGGCAGCAAAAACTCCAGACACACTGGACTTCTGCCTTGACCATAATTTTTTCCGTGCATCTGCTCCTTCTGCCTGGCAAGAAGCATCAAGGACCCTGGAAGTGGGTCTCAGGAGAGTGGTTCTCCAGTGATCTTCCCAGGCCCAGATATCCAGTGAACAAGCAGGCTGTTTCTGATAAGAAGAGAGGAAATGCAAGGTTTCTTTGGCCAGAAACATTCTGTCCAAAACAGAGCAAGGCTAGATACGCAGGGTGAGATCAACATCCCTGGGGGCAGCAGCAGAGGGTGGTAGTCCAGGAGAGACCTCAGGCTTAAGACCATCACTTTCAATTTAAAATAGAAATGTGCTGAAGTTCTTTATGAATTAATACAGAAAGAATATTCAATCTAAGCACAGGAAGTCAAGCTATGTTCAGGATGAGTGAGAAGAGGAATTATTTTTGTAGCTGAAGCTTTGTTTGGTTCCAAATCTCTGTGGCAGTATAAGGAACAAAAATTAGTTATATCAACGTGTTGTTTGGAAACCAGGCACACCACAAGCCATGAGTTTGTGGTTGGGATGTGATTGGGAAGGGATGCTGGAGGGAAGAAGAATTCACAGACTGGAACTCAGTATTGATTCCTCATTGTTTTCCCCAAGTTAGGTGTTCTGTGTGGGTGTTACATTACGGACTCTTCTCAAAGTGAACTACAGGTTAGGAATGTCATAAGTGAATGATTACTCACCCCAAATTTGCCTTTATTTTGATGCTTCTAGACCCTTCTTTGAAAACATGTAAAAGGAAACAAAAAAAATTCTTCTGCCTCCTAAGAAAATGGTACCTCATATGCAGAATTAGACTGCCACAGTTACTGCTATCCTGCTAGTGCACACAGTTGCTTATAGATACTTGGGGAAAAAAAAAAATTAGCCTGGAAGGTAAGTTAAAATTGCTTATGGAATAAACATCAAATCAGTTGCACTGAAGTCTAACAGTGTTAAGTGTATATAAAATTAAGTACCAGGATAAGAGGCTGATTATTCTCCACAGGTAGAGATAATAGTGTAAGACACAGGAGTTAATAAATGCATAAGGAAAATTCAAAGGACTGCTCTACACTGAAGAAGTCAATGCACCGTTTATTGTCCCAGTTTAGCTATTAACACCTTGCTTTTGTCAGTGAGAATAAACTCAAAACAATTGCAAGAATGTTTCCTTAGTTGGAAATTAGTCAGAAAAGTAGGTACCTTCTGAGGAACAAGGAGTTAAGATACAAAGGTCTGAACAAAAAACTGTCCGAAAAGTTAAATAGAAGAGAAATTGTCTAGAGTCATTTGTCCATTAATCTGTGGCTGTCATGAGAACCCAGATAAATAATGTGTTTAGTTTTAGCCATTTCCTTAGGTTTGTTATCTAGTTCTCCTCCTTGTTTCAGGGCATGTGGTAAAGTGTCATGAAGGTCATGGAAACCATGATTATGTGCAGTGAAGTGGAAAACCAGAGGTCTTTTTGGGACCCTTCAAACGTTCCTGATTGTTGGCAGGGCATCTGCCAATTTTGCTTGGGGTATAACAGATTATAGAGAAGAAACCAATAGAACTGTCATAGGGAACTGAAGATGCTGCAACAAGTTCTGCAACCCAGAAGAGATGAAGTGAAAAATATTACACCTTGTATTAAGCTATCGTTACTATTAGACATACAGAAATGAACTGGTACTATATAAAAAGATTAAGTTACTTCATGTATAAAAGAAGATTAAACTGCTTTATAAAGGTTTATGATACAAAGCTATTGCAATCATCTGAGTTGGAAAGGGATGCTCTTGATATAATATATAATTTTGCAGAGTTGCCAGCATGGGTGTAAGGTTAATTCATTGTTCCAGTAACATAAAACAGCTGACAGCAACCAGATGTATAATTCCATGCCTATTAATGGAAAATTAATATCTTCACTACACAATTGTTGATACTTAAAAGATAACGGAGATCTCGATTTGTCTGCTCAGGAGAGAACAATAGGGATTCTGCTGTTTGAGTCTTGGACTTGATTATGCACTATGATTTCCAATCCAATTGTTCAGTGCTGCTATTGATTGCAAAATGGAGGTTATTTTGTGTAGGAGTAAATCTCTTTGACTGAAAAAGAAGAAACATTGCCTGTGAACATTATTGCCTACTAGCTTGAAGAAGAAATCATTACTATGCACACAATGTAACCGATCAAAAATCCGTATTAATGCATTATTGGAATATTAAAAAAAAGTGTCAAGTTTTCAGACTTGGTGATGACTCTGACTAGCTGGATTTTCTGCTTTATAAACAGTTTCTGATTCTCAGAACGTATGGAGTAGCAGCCCACCAGAAGCTGCATCCCTGGAGATACCTTAAAGTGGGTGGCTCAAGTGCTGAGGTATCCAAAATGCTATTTTATAAAATAGTTTCTTTAGGTCATTAAAGCAACACAACTAATGGAGGTATCACCCTTTATAGCATGTAGTAAGGGCCATCATGTTCCTCCTCATAAAGTGAGGAAGGGTCTAGTCTACCTTTGCCTGGTAGATTGTTGTCCAGGCTATTTTTAAATACCCTCCAATGAAGGAAATTCTTCAACTCCTCCAGAGAAGTTGCTGTTGTATATCTCAATATCCAGTCCAAATTTCCCTGGCTCTACAGTAATGTACACATGTCCTCTCCAGTCTTTATTGAACATGGAGATCCTCTTCTTAAGGAGGACCTCTTTCTAACATAGATGCCCCCTTTTTTCACAACTTTTTAATTATTGGAAGATCATTATTAATTCCTTCATGACCCCTCTTTTCTTAAAGAAAGCAAGCCCAATTATTTTACTTTTCTGGGCACATTTTTCAAATCTCTTGTTGCTCTTCCTTAGGCTCAATGTTTGGAAACTGTGTTTCTCAGACTGGATATGCTAAACTCAGCTGCACGTAGTGAGCATTGAGAGGAGCTGACAAAAAGTGTCTTTCCTGGGTCATATGTATGACACCCTGTTTTTAAATGGATGTGCCTTATTTACAAAGCTGTATCACAGTGCTGATAGATGCATGTTTTATAGTGTTCCCAAGCCTTCCAGCTTTCTGCTTTCCTATTGCCTGGCTAGTTTGTTCATACTGTTATGTGTGCCTTGCTTTTTCCTTTCTGAGTGTAGTATGTTGTACTCATATGGATTTGAATTTCATCTTGTTGATTCCACAGCTTTTCCCCAATGTGTCAAAATAATTCTGAATTCTACTCCTGCCCTACAAGTACTCCAGGGTACTTGTACCCACTCCAAGCTGCTGACATCTGTGAATTTTACAACTGTATTATCTATTCTATCATCACTCAGAGAAGCATAATTTTAATGTGCGTAATTTTGCTGTAGTTAGACCTCAGTTCTAATAGACAGGAGCGGGAGGAGAAGAAAAAAGAATGATAGCACCTGGGAATGCTTTCCAAAATCAGTATCAGACACAGTATAAGCACACAAGTTCACAGAGCTGTTTAGACCTCAGCAGAACTTTCTGATCTATGTGGCTCAACCAAAGCGGTCTGAAAAGCATCTGAAAAAGGCTCAGTCTTCTGAGAGGTTTTCTTTTTCTAAGGGATTTCTTTTTTAATAACTCTCTGCATACATACCAAGTACATGTGTTGTCAGAAAGTACTGTGGCCCTTCTGCTTCCAGTCACGACTTGAACATTCCTAGAGGCACAAAGCAGAATGGGGGAGAAAAAAAAGTGTTTGTGTAAAATAAGATATATCTGAGTTTTACTCCAAACTAGAACTTAAAACAAAGAGAAGAAATCTTAATTAAGTTTTCTGCAGATCACCTGAAGAAATACCATGCTTAAACAATTAAAATTATTTCCGCTAAATGACAGTTCTCATCTAAAGACATCACCTCAGAAATTAAGATTATAGTAGTCACCACTGACTTCATGGATGAGGAAATCAAGAAACAAAGGAAACATGTACAATGCACAATGTTTTACCATGTAGTACTACCTAAACTTCATCTGCAGTTTTCAGCAGCATTAATTAACCCAGTCAAAGCATGGCAGTAAAATAGCTTACACTGCTTTGGATATCTGAATTCACCTTAGTTCAGCATGAGCCTGGATATCTTAAGCCAAAGCTGCCTTTTTTTGTTTGTGTGCCCAGCTGACGAAGGCTGGAAGTTTTAAAAGAACTTCCTTATTTAAGGTTCTTTCACAGAGATGCCTTAAATCTGTGAGCTGAAAATGCTGAGTACCTACTAAGTCCATTGTCTGCTGTAGTTACTGCAAGCCTCCAAAACTCCTGAAAAAGATGACTGAGGCTGTGGAAAATTGCCAGCAGATGTAGAAGTAGAGTTGCTGTGTAAAATTGGAGCCTAAAATAGTTGCTTATGGTCTCAGAGCAGGCAGGTTTCAGGAAGACACATGGGTGTCTCATGCATAATCACTGAGCCCTGAAATACTATGGGGCTTGTATCTTCTAAATGATTGTCTTGTACTTCAGGGGAGACTCCAAATTCTGGGCAATGTTTGCCTGAGCACAGAAATTTAATTAGTAGAGAATAGTGTCTGAAAAAACTACCAGTGCCTTGGCAGAATGGAAGTATCATTTCTGGAATGGTGCTTTTAAGTAGTGATTTGCTGTTATATGTATCTGGCAGAAATACAGGAATTCTATCGTGCTATTAAGTTCCATATCTGTAATTTATTGATTTTGAATCATTTACAGCCAATTATTTTGCCCCATTGTTTTAATCTGAGAAATGTATAAAAAAAAGTTTTAACAAAGTTTGCGTACGTGCCTCCTGATTGCATACAGGGAGTACCAGTGAGGTTTCAAAATGCTAGCTGATGAGGATTAAGATTCATGTATTACTACAGTCTAATTAGGGCAAAAGACAAACACAGACCTTATTTTTTGGAGCTGCACAATGTCAGCAATTCTTTCTTAAAAACTTCAGAATAAAAGCAAGTCTTTACAAGGTAACAACATACAAACTGGTGTTGGGATTTCTGCCTGATTTAGCATCCATCTTAAAATATTCTCATTCCTTTAAGTGGGATGCTAATTTTGGAGGTAGTTGTTTTGGAAAGAGATAATTTTGTTCCAACATTGGGTGGTGTGGAGTCACGGAGAGCCCTTACTTTTATTGTTCTAGCCTTACTGTATTAGGATTGTGGCAGTGGGTGGAAAATATGCAGGCTTCTTTGGGAATAGGTTGTGTTGACTCTTTTCAGAGCCCTCAGAACGAAATAAGGCAGTGGTCTCTTATAAGAAAGTGGGTCACGTAAGGAGGGATATCTGACTGACTGAATTGTTGCAAATGGCTCTTCAGTGAGTGTAGAGGCAGAAACGTCCCAATTCCCAAACAGCAAGGATCTGCTGCATGCAGGAAAGACATTGGGTTTGTCTGCCTGTGTTGTGAGTTGACAGCTTGTCCCTACCGCTGATCTAATCACAGGCTGCCCATGAGGTACACGCTACAGACATATATAAATTGGCCTGGTCTAAAAGCCTGTTTTGTAGCTTCTGGAATTCTGTTTCAATCTGAATCATGGAGGTTTGCATTGCATTAGATTTTTAATCTGGAAGATTTTTTTTTTATACTCCAGTGTATTCACAGTCTTTAATCTCCCAGGCTTGGCTAATGCTCTTCCAATGGTAATCATTATCTGGGGCTGTATTTATCTTCTTTCTGTATTCTAATCCCTTCATGCTTTATTTTCCCTTTCTTTCTGTGACCTTTTTTCTTTGCTGAATTTATTGCATGCTTTCCCTGGCAGCCTCTGTAAATATGTGCATTACTGTTAGTTTCATCTCAATGTGTATGGGATTTATGCCTATATGGCTTGCCCTCCACTTAATTTAATCACAGGTTAATTAGATCCTCCACTTAATTTGATCAAAATGTTTCTTGAGCCAAATCACTTACATTAAGAGGACTAGAAGTACTTTCTACCCTTTAGTTTGATCAATATTGATCATTTTAAGCAGGTACTTTGGGGTAATTCAATCACTGGCTATGGATATTTTCCATTTAATTAATAATAAAGGACAACATCCTTAATGAGAGGAGAAAATAAACATAGAAAATATCTGCAGACATGTGAAAACAACTAAATAAATTTGGGTTTTTTTGGAGGGAACAGTTTTACTTCTGTTTTTGCTTCTATTGTGAAACAGGTTTTTTGGTGGCAATATGGTCAATTCTACTGTGTATATTGTGATGAGCAGGCTTGTACTGGTGGCAATGTTCATGAATATGCACAGAAATAACAGTAAGGAATATCAGTATGTTATTGCTATATCTGAAAGCTGGGTTGATTAGACATCAATTTTGCCTTAATTTTCGCTAGCAGAGACTGTATTGAAGTGAAGTTTTGTACTTTTGGTACATCGGTTCCTTAGTTTCACAATAGCCATTTTTTATATTTACTGTTTCCAATATAGCACAGGTCCATTGGGAGTCCTGATATATTGTATTTGGGTGATGACTAATAAAACATTAATTCTAAATGCCAGGGAGCAAGGTATCAATGTGATAATTTATAAACCTGTTATGTGTGTGTGGGTATAGGAAAATTAGTGTTGAATGAAGTTACAGATTGCCCGTTTCTTTCCTGAAGCATGGTGTTTGCTGTGTTTAAAAGAAAATTCTATCTTTAATTTAATTTCTCTAGAGTGGTCATTTAAAGACCTTAAAATAACCATGGAAACTGAAGGAAGACTAAATGCTCAACCTTGCCTTTTTCAAGAGCTCTGATTGATAGGTGGCAATCTTCATGTGTCACATTGTAGATGACTTATTTTAGCAAGCATTTGATCACATTACTACTGTCACGGTTTTCAGTAGGAGTATTTGCATTAATTCATATGAGTTTATGGTGCCCAATCTGTCTCAGAAAAATGTGCTCAGATATGTATTATGAGATAGTTGTGAAATATCTCTAGTTGAGCTAGATTTTCAGAGGCAGTTGTTAGCAGGATTAACACAATCATTGAAGTGCAAATTCTAGTTCTTCAGAAGAACAGCACATTGTTTGCATTGTCCCCATCATCACCCACTGGACCCCTAATCCCTGGGTTTACTCCAGCAGTTCCATACAGACTGTAATACCTTAACCAACACTGCTACCTACAATACTAATGAAAGGAACACAGGATTTGCAGAAATGGCATGTGTAATGATCTTCAGCCTCTTGTAAGACTAACATTTAAAATCTGGTTGGGGCAGAAAGATGGAGAAGAACTCATTTCACCTAACTTTATCCATCTAAAAATCAGGTGTCTAGTCTAGTCACCTAGTCTCATCTAAAGGATGTGTGCTCTTAAGTGTACTTTGTTCTAATTTATCGATGTGGGATTCTTCCTCTCTGTTGATGTTAAAGGCAGCTTATACTTCTGGCTTTAACAAGCCATTAAACTGTGAGATATCTGAAATTGGGTGAGGGGAATTCCATCCCTCATAGCAGTTGTTAATATCCAGAATCATTATGGCTTGAATTAAAAAAAAAAGGAAAGGTAACACTATTTTAAACTTACAGATGTGACAGTTTGGAGGGGACTGTGGTAAGAAAAGCTGTTTCTGGTAACACTCTGTGAGATAATAAAATACGCAAATGACTTAGTTTAGTGTATCATCCAGATTTTGCTCTCTTTTTCATCATACTTTTCACGGGCTAAGAACCCATTGGGATTTTTTTTTTCCAAAGAAGCATGCAAATACTTATGGCATAGTTTTGTCTGAATGGTTTTGTCTGAAACCACCTGATGCGTGGTTTCAAATGCTGAAGATCTCTTTAATGGTGATGTTACTGCTTATGGATTGCTCTTTCTTACATGTATCTCAAAACACGTAAGTCTCATGAGTCTTGTATTAGAGATCAGGAAATCAAGGCAAAGAGAAATAAGGGATTCTAATTCTTGAAATCAAGTTTTTGTGAATGGTTTTAGACATCTAGGACTAAACTGGATCAAATTGAAGTTGCCATCCATATTTACTTACCTAAATGTTTGTAAACTGGTCCTTTAGGCTGCAAGAAATGTAGCTCACCCGCTAGCCTCACTTGGCACTCTGGTGAGTTCAGGTATTTCTCAATACGAGGTCCAAAGTTCTATAGGTGAAAATAAAATTATTTCCATGTTCAGAGACTACTCTTAGAGTGCCAGTTATAGGTTTCTAAAGTCTTTAATCCACTATATACACTGGATTTTCTTCCTTTTTGGGCAAGCATGTTCCAGGTCTGATAATTCTTGCAGAAAATTTTTGTTAGCCCAAGTGGTGACCCGCATGGAGGACTATATCCATTTCCCCTGTTTTGAGGGCATCTCTGAATTAGGGTTGTGGTTTCTCCACACTCCCTTTTTAGTCAATAGAAATATATGATCATGACCAAAGGCTGATTCTTTCCATCTAACTGGTGAACTGTGGAGATGCCCAGGTCTCTCTCTGGCTCTAGGGTATAACTGTGGACCCAATGCAGAAGTCTCAGTGAGATGCCTAGAAGTATGTGGGACTCAGGCTAGAGTAGAGCTGTACACATGCAATTTTATGTACGCATTGGCTTCTTGATTGTGATGAGATTTTGCCACATCAAATGAACTACATAGCTTCTTCATAAAGACAGTAATTTTTCTGAAGCAAGTGCCCCTCACTTTTAAATATCTGTTGACCTCATATGAGAGTACTTAAAAGGAGAGAAGGGGAAAAATACAGCAAAAAAATTTGGTTTGTGCTTTTGTTTGCAATGAACATAAGGTAGCTTTAATAAGCACTTTTACATGTTGAAGTGCCTTTGATGTGATGGCGTGTTAGATAGCAAATGTAAGAAATAGACCACTGAGAGAAAAACTAAAGATTCAGATTATGAGGGATTTTGGCAGCGTCCTATGATGCTGACTCTTTTGTGTTGCTGTTGCTCCATGGCTAAGCAATGGTCCTGGATTTCAAAAGATTTTGCCATCATTTCCATTTTCTTTAAAATGAAAACAGGCTTTTTCTGCTGGGAATATGTTTTTACATATATATGGAGAAAATATGTGTCATTCCTATGTTAACAGCTCTGACACAAGTGGTTTGTGATTTTCTGGTTTCCATAGAAACATTAAAAACATTTGTAAATCTTTCATTTTTAGGTAAACATGTTCCATTTTATAACAAACCAGATGCTCAGAATGTTACCCCCTTTTTTAACATTTTCAAAGCTTATGAAAAATAGTGCTGGTAATACTGAAACAAGAAGTAAATGATGGTATTTCAGGCAGCACCTTTCAAACAGTTTGTTTTGCATTTGTATAGTTAACTTGCAAAAGCCTTATGCTATCAAAAATTCTTGTAAATGTTTTGTGTAGGAAAACACCCTAGGAAGAAAGCATTTCTGGGTGGATAAGGAACAGGTTTAGCATTTAGGAGACCTGGTTTCTATGCCCGGTTCTACTACTATCCTTCTGGTTTTGTCAGAGCAACCCTCTCCTTTCATGCGCCATCTGAAAGAGTGATCTAATGTGATGCTTAGTGTTGTACCGAAGTGCTTAGACATCCATTGATGAAAGTGTGATATGCAGCAGCTATGTATTTAGTCGTCACCATCATCTTACTGCCTATCTGATCTTCTGCTGTTTTAGCACATGAGATGCTCTCATTAAGAATACAGTCTTCCAGCCTAGGTAGTGGAAAAATTCTTACTCATCAGAGGGAGTGATTAGGCTGGTACGGGGTGCATGCTCTTGTGCTTGGCTTCTGGAAAGAATAATATTGAAACCTCTGAAGAGGTGGGAGGGCTGGAGGGAGGGAGGTGTTAGCAGGGATGCTGATGGGTCTCTCGGTAGTTGGCTTCACAGGAGGCCACAGACAATGAGTGATAAAGTGTAGCTCAGTTTGCAAAACAGCTGAAATAAAAAAAACTTTTTATAAACTTCTCTTCTTACTGCTTTTTACCATGACTGAGACGTTTTTCCCCTCCCACCTTAGCTTGAGGAGGATAGTGGCAAAAGGTGGGGTATCCCAGGAAACTGATATGTGATGGAGTAAACAATCAATGGCTTTCTGTTGTGGCAAGAATGGTCAGATAGTAGCTTTAGAGCTGCAGTCAATGTCTGTAAGGTCCTGGGCCAGTTTTAGGAACAAGGCTGTGTCAGGGTCCTGATGGCATTAACAGGCCTAATGACCCTGCACAGCTTCCCCTGGGCGCCCACCCACAGGCTCTGCCCATCTCCCCTCAGGCCACGGCCATCAGCGCTGCCTGAGCCATGCCGAAGTTGTGCCTCTGCCCAGTCCTGCTTCTGGCCCTGTCTCCCTGATGGACCCCTTGGACCCATGCTGCGACCTTGTCTCCTGCCCTGTCTCTAGACCCTTCTCCTGCTGCTCCTGACTGGAGTCCACGGACCTGGCTTGTCCCCTTGCTGTGCGTGGTGGCGTTGATAGACCCTGTTATCAGCCCTGGCTCTGTCCCCTGTGTTCAGCCCCTGAGGGACAGTGTCTGTGGGTGCAGGCATGGCCTCTGCCAGCATCACCTCTGCTCCCAGCCTGCCTGCACCTCTGGGGAAGCCAACCCTCTCTGCCCCCAACAAGATGGTCCTCTTGGTGACCACTGTGTGGTCCAAAATCTGCCTGTGTCAGTGTCAGATCTGTACTGTGGTGATGCCATGGTTCATGATGCTGTGGTTCATGAAGGTCTTTGGCTAATGGGTTTAGGCTCCTGCTTAACAGGTGTCTGCTGGAATCTCTGGTCCCAGTGGGAGAAAGGCTGGTGCTTTTGCCCCATGTTAGTCTCCAGCCTGGCAGCAGGAGTCCCAGACTGTGATGGAGCCTTTGAGCAAAGGCTGGCAAATTTGGTGGGATTTCACCACACTTGTGACTCTGAGCCTGAGAAAAGATTGATAATAAATTGAGAAACTGCAGAGAAGAAGGTAAGGGGAGGAATACGAGAACATTCTGGAAAAAGAAATGGGGAAAGATGTTCTAGGACAATAGAAGAAAAGATGGTTATGTCTTTATTCCGCTTTCCTAATAGCAGACTAAATGATACTGGAAGCCACTCTACAGAAATCAGAATATGGGCTGCTCTGTGGTCCGAGGGGTGGGGGCTGGGGGGAAGGGGACAAAGTCAGAAAAAGGAAAATGCAGCAAGGAGGCATTTGAGGTGCAATAGGTTACATTAAAAATAAAGTTGTTGCATAGCATTGTTTGACAACATGTTGCAGATGAATCAAGTGTAAGATAAACAAGCCATGGTAGTCTTTTTAAATTGTAGGCAGTGTTTTTGGGTTAATGTAGCCAGGGTACGTTCAGGAATAACAGTTATTGGGCTCAGACTGATACTTTAGTTCTGCAGAGTCTGTGTAAGGGTAGCAAGGCTTCTTGGTTCAGCAAGCCCTCCAATAAAGCCACTTAAATCCAAATGTGTTTTCCTTCCTTTTGCCTTCGTAGTTCTTCATGTCAATCACAGCTATTTGTTTTTAATGAGGGCAGTCTCCCTCCCAGCTCATCTTCTGCAACTATTACCGTACATCATGCAGAGTGGATATGGTGACATAGCAATCTTTTTCGTTGTGCAAGTCATTAAGGCTGCAGATAGCAATTTGAAATCTGTAAATATTCTGACAAGTCAATTGCCCCCTGCCCATTTTATACCCATAATCTGCCAAGGTAGACCTGCCACTGCAGACAACATTATCACTAACGCAGCATGGGCCGTCATAGAGCGATATCTGGCAGTATGTTAGTAAAAGACCTGAAGAAGAACAACAAAAAAGCAGCTCAAGACGACAACTATAAACAACCTGCCGGTTGCAATAAAAAATGTTGCCTCTAGGAAATTAAAAATTGTACACCATGGTGATCATAGCCTATGCCTGAGTACACCAATGCATGGCATAAACATAAGATTATGACTTCTCTACAGTTGAGGCAGAGTCTGAGGTGCAACAGAGACATTTTTTTCTCAAACATGAATGCCTCTAGTGAAAGAAATGCAAATATGCAGTATTCCTGACAGTTGTTTTTTTTTTTCTCATGTTGTGTTATATATTTTCAAGTTTGCCTTGGAAGACTTCCCCTCTAATGAAATGTGCAGAAAGACTCACAAATTCCAAAATACAGAGTGATATTGTAATTATGCATATTCTTGGTGCTTTGGATAAAGGGAAAATGGAGCAGATGCTGTTTGATGTAATCAAAACAAATTGCAATCTTCAAAGATCATAAACATACACTGTATTTTGGTATTATTCAGTGATCTCATTGTTGGAAAAGTATTTTAAATGAAATTTTGAATAGTTAGCATTTAAAGTACTATGAATAATACAGTCTTTGCTCTGGAATTCATCCTGGATGTTTACATTTTTAGCTAATGATTTTTAACTCATTTTTAACTAATGAGCCCTTAAAACTCTTGGCAAACTGAGATCTTCTGTCCCATTTTGTACAGTGGGAGAATTGGAGTACCCACTTTTCCTTGGGTTAGAGAAGATGCCCTTGCCTCTCCCCAGAGCGCTCTCCCTGCTTGGAGGCTCCCCTGTCTTCCCAAATGCCTGTTGTCACTGCTGACAAGTAGTCAATGCATTTCTCAGATTGGAGGCATGGGCTGGAATGGTGATCTGCTGTTCGATTATTTAATCTCTACTTTTGTGAGAGTTGCACAGGGGGAAATGCTGATTTTTTAAATTTTTTTTCCTCCTGCTTAAATCTCATGTTCTGCCCAAAATAGTCCAGTCTGTGAAGAGCTGAGGCTCCTTCCTGCAGGCTAGAACAGTAGTGATGTTACTTTTGTTTCTGACAGACAGGTTAATATCCTGCCAGGTTATTCACAGGCAAGAGATGGGACCTCTGCTCTCTCCATCACCCTGTGCCTTCCCTTGTCTCGGCTGGTTCACGGCAGGAATGGCTCTTTCTCCAGACGGATGCTGAAGTGAGTTTTTTGGTGGCTCCATCTGGCATTTTAGCTGTTTTGAGAAGCTTGTATAGAGCTTCTGTCCCCTTTCCTTAGTATTTAGGGATGGGCAGGGCTCTGACTCCGAGCAGGGGTGGAACTGAAACCAACCACTGGTTTGGTTGGTGAGCTATGGGCTGCCCCAGGCACAGGTAACACAAGACTAAATACAGAGGTCCCAGGTCTTGGGTACCGCTGCTAAGAGGGTGGGAGGGAACTCATGCTATGTGAAGTGGTGACTGTGTTCTGAAAGTGCCAGTGTTTCTGAGCCCTTTTGTTTGAGAAATATTTCTGTCTCTTCAGGTTTTGGACAGTGCATGATATAATCAACATATACAGTGTGAATTTGTAGGGAACTTTAGCCCAGGTGCAGTTTGCATGATAGGTTTCTATCATTGTACATGCTAGAATACAAACTCTTACTTCACTCAGGCAGGCAGACACTTCTAAATCCAGACTCGTTGGGCTGGGTCTTGTTGAAAGACAGCATTGTGAGGGATTTTCTGCTATAACAGCAGTTCTGTGTTCCCTGGGTATCTCTATGCTGATTTGGATGGTTAAAACTAAGTCCAGATGTTTCTTTTCCTTTTGAAGGGATACAGCATTCATTCTGCTAGCAGTACAAGAGATTGAGGCAGCTGGAAACTGAGGTACCCATGCCTGGGCTTGTTTACCATCTGAATCAATGAGTCCTTAGCTTTGTTTTACTGTGGGATTATGTTTCAATATTTGATATCTTTCCTGTAACTCCCTTAAAAAGGAGGATTTTCCTATGGATAAGGCCATAGATGACAACTCAGCTGTCCTGGGCAGTTATTGTTAGTTCAAGTTGTAATGTGAATCAAAATCCCTGTAATTATCATGTGGACATTGTTCTGCTTACGTAGGAGCGTCTCTCTTCCATTTAGCTTATCACTTTATTTTGCCTTAAACTGATTTAAAGCGAAGTAATCTCTTTCTGGTGTAGGTATTCATCGGAGAGCTACATCAATAGCATTTCAACTCTTCCATTCTAACATACCACTAGAAAAATTGCATATGAATACAGGCCTTCCGGCTGAGGAGATCTGAACTAAATTCCCACCTCACCTCTGTAGGCTGACTTCTGAAAAAAGCAGGAGAAAATTGCTGTGGCCTGTCATCACAGGTAGCGCAGCAAAGTGCATCAGTCAGGAAACTAGTGAAGAGCTAGCAGAGGAAGACTTAGGGACTGCTTCATCCTCTCTCACTTTCATCACTGATGTAGAGAAAGTGCAGGTTCCTAGCTTCCTAATTTAGGTAGATCAGTTAAATGCTTCAAATTAGGAGGGAAGAATCAGTATCTTAATCCTTGTGCTTTAATTCTTCTCTATTTCTGCTTCTTCTATCTGCTGCTATGTATATACAGACCGTTGGTGTACTCTCACTGTGTAGAGTACCTAGCGCAGAGAAGCTGTGTTTTCCATCTCAGATGTCAAGGAACCATGGTAATTATCACAGAATCATAGAACGGTTTGGGTTGGAAGGGACCTTAAAGATCATCTAGTTCCAACCCCCCTGCCACGGGCAGGGACCCCTTCCGCTAGACCGGGTTGCTCAAACCCCCATCGAAGCTGGCCTTGAACATTATGAATGAGAAATCAATATCATTTAGTATTCAAATATTATTATTTTCTGTGCTTTTAATTATTTTCTCCCCTGCTTTTGTTCATTCACCTAGAGCATTTTCACTCACCCTGCTTTTCACCTCCAAGCTCAAGGTGATGTGAGCTTTTAATCAGCAGGCTCCCAAACTGTAGCTCTTGAATTCTGTGGCCATCAATCAAGTGTCAGAAACTGTCTTAAAATGGAGAAGTTAAAATTTAAAATCTCTTCCATTGTTTCCTGATCCTTTCTGGGAACAGGTAGCAAGAATTTTGAAATGCCTTGTTTATAAAGGGATAATTTGAAACTTTTGTAGATGTAAACATGGTGTGTTTGTTGCCAAAATTCATTGTTATGAATATAAATGGTAATTTTATTCAGAACATTTAATAGCTTTTTTGAGTAGCCTTTTATGATTGTCACACTGCCAGGTATAATGGGTGACCTCTCTGCTATCGCTGCAGAAGAAATTACAAGCAGGGAGTGTCTTGCTTCATAGCTGGTGAATAATAACCTCAGTTATTTGCCTAAGGACAATGGGACCCAAGATACTGATAAAATCGGTGCCTTTGTCAAAGGAAAGCAGTGACTGCTGTGGCAGCTGAAGCCATTAACCTGCCTACTGTTCCTCACCACAGGAGTGTGTTGGAGGTGGCCAGAACAACAAACTAAGAGTCGAGACTGGTGTTTTTCTCTTTCCTTCCCTCTCCCATTTACCTCCTGAGAAACCTTAGGCAGGATGTTTCATGTAGATTCTCTGTGCCTTGGCTGACCAAAGCATACAAGGAAATGGTGGAATTCACTGATCGTGCACCTATCTTACATTCTTTCAACTAATATTTTTGAAATTCTGGGATCTTTGCATGGGAGGGATCGCATATATGCCAAATTACATAATTTATCATTATGAAATAGGACCTTTCACATTTCTAATGTTCTCTATTTCTGAGATTTATAATAATGTTAAATTACGTATGAAAAGTATTTTTTTTAAGTTATAAAGTGTTGAGGAAAGCATCACCAGAAATTAATTGGATCTCCAATTAACTGTGTGATCAGCTATTACATACAGGACAAAAAAAGGAAATTCCTCTTCCAACGGATGCCGAAAGTGTTGATATTTGTTAAATCTTTTTGGAGAGTGATGGCTGCTGTATCTAGGCCAAAAATAGCATGTGCTTAGGAAGAGAGGGGAAAAAACAAGCTGCCCCTAGTATCAAGATTAATAATCATCACAAAAATACTGTAGGTAGAATCATTCCTAGGAAGAACAACACTGGATTTATGTGAATCCAAGGTTTGCTGAGGTTTGCTTTATCCCAGCATGTATCAAGAAACTTTACCAAATGAATACCATGAATAAATGTTCTGATGGTGATTGTAGTTCATGATTTATTCTGCCAAAACAATGAATGCAACTACGGAGAGCCACTGTAGTGAGTTTCAGGCTTAGTTTAAGGATAATTAATTATATCTGGGCAAAAACTAGGCCAGTCTGTGTCCAGACAGGAATGATGTATTTGTCTTTCCAACTACAGGTACAGTAGTTCATCATGATCCATCTCTCATCGGTGCTGGGCAGGTTTCTCTGAAACTGACTTTCATTTTGGAATAGGTACATGGATTTCTTATTCTGCTGACATGTAAAATGGGAAGCTTTGCTTCTCTGCCTATTTATGGCCAGGTATAAGTTCAGTTGAGTATGTTGGTGATCTGACCAAATTTATTTGGGGTTTGTTTGTGGGGTTATTTTTTGTCATTTCCCCTTCACAGTGGGGGATACTTTCTCATTCAGCATTTTACATATTCAGGCCTTCACCAGGACATTCAGGCAGTCCTGGGTATCTGTAATTTTTGAATGACTTAGTCTCCATATACACTGATGTGGTCACAGATCTGTTAGCTCAGCTGTGTGTGTGTAGTGTATATTTATTTTATTTATTTTTATCAAAACACACAAGAACCCACTTACAGCCTTTCTTCCTGGCAGAGAAGTGTCCTAGTGAAGTGACGAGGCTAAAAGAATCAGGAACCTCGTGGCTTGCTTATGTTTTTGGCGCTAGGAGCCCTGCGAACCTTGATTGCAAGACAGGCAACAAGGTGAAGTTCTCAGAGTTGGAGATTTTGGAGATTTGGGTTTCCTAAGGGAACTATACAAGCTAACTTGAAGCTTAGAAGGTCTTCAATTGAAATGTCCCAGAGTTTTCACAGAAGCTTCTAAAAACTGTGATGTGGACTCTTTTCCATGAGTTGTATTTCTGATGGAAACCATTTTTGCCATCAGATTCCTGATCCATTCTAACTGTGTGTACCCACTTCCAAATTTCTACTGCAGTTAAAATCCACAAAGATTGAACTTACGTAGTTTACAAGATTAGAGCTTCCATCTAGCAACTCCAGTATAGTCAGAGTGCAGAAGGAGTCCTTCCTTGTACTGAGTGATCTGAATTGCCTTAAGAAATACAGTTCTGATACCAAGTTTTGGATCTCTTGGTCACAAGCCTGTGCATTCTCATGTAAAGAAATTCCAAGGGGCAGGACTACAGTGTGTGTGCGAGAGGCAAGAAAAATGCTGCAGAACTCCTCACTTCCACAGCTGGAGCCTTGGACTGCCATTAAAGGAGACAAGTGACTTGGCATGTAACAATTAACTGTTCTGCACTGCTAAATAGCACTTCCATATCTGGCATGTAGGCACCTTTTTTTACAGAATGGCCTATAACATCATTATTTGCTGAAGGTACTAGATAAGTGTCTGTTGAACTTGGAATTGATTTCTGGAAGCCATGGGACAAGGATGCTTGCAATGACATCCAGCGTCATGAATAGTTTCACTTAGTTCTGCGACACCGAATTAGCTCACCCAAATTTAGACAGATGTGACATTTACACTTGTGAGGTTTGCAGTCTAGCTCAATAGGTGAATCAGCTAGCTGAGCCACGAGTAAGTCTCTAATACACTCTGTTCTTTCTGAAATGATGTGTCTGAATTGCAGGAGGTCTTAGACTAAAGCTTCTTTTTTTCCAGGAGTCTTGTCAGAAGTGAAGTGACAAACACATGTATTATTAAACACACCATACAAGCATTATCTGTTCCAAAAAATCCCCAAACTCCAAAATCAACACACTAACAAATGTATGTTCTTCAACTATCAGATACTGTATCCTGTAATCTCAGCTACAGATTTGCTGCAGGATATTCTGAACACTTGATTAGCATCCTGGACCTCTGTATTGATTGGCAGAGAGTTGAAATGGGCTTTTGTGTTCAGTCTTTGCAACTTTGTAAGGTTTTTACCTCCCTCTGTGTTCTTCCCACTTGAACCAATACTTTCTTAGTGGCTTAAGAAAGCTCTCTATACAAAAGTGCTTGGTACCAAATTCTGGATGAACTCACTTCTTCCACATATAGTAACAATTACATTTTAGGAATAATAATGAATCCCAAGTTAATGATAGTTTTACGCAGTATAAAATTTCTCTTTTAAGTGAAATGAATGGTATTTCAGTTTCTGTGCTTTGGTACTAAGTCCATACAGAGATCTGCAGCTACTGGGAGAAGTGGCATAGTGAGGTGAAGCAGGCGTTCAGGATACCTTCTCTGAAATGGCTCATTTCTCAAGGCTCCAAGTGCTGGCACTTCTTTAGGGATAGTTACATTTTTCTGGTCTAGGCTTCTCTTTTCAATACTATTTGAGGCCTCAAGTGACTTGGTCTAGACTTTGTTGTATCTCACTTCCACTGGGACTCTTGTCTTCTCAATTTCAGATTTTTTTTCTTTTTTTTTTTTTTACAAGCTTCCAAATGCTACCTCCTCCTTATTTAGCAACTGGTACTGTTTGGATATCTAACAACATGCTAGCTTTATGTTTAAACGTACATGACTGCAAATAATAATCTGTAGGTCATAAAGATACAGATTAATTCTGTTTTCTTTGTGTTTGACCTTCAAAGTTCAAGGTTTTCAAAATCAACAAGCTGCTTTTAACTGGTCTTACCTAAAATGAAAAAAGGGGAGCTCCAGAGACACTAAAGAAGGATGATATGTGAAATAGCCAAAGAAGTTTAGCTTGTCTATCATAGCAAAAAAGAGCTGAATTGAATCCAAAGTTGGTGTTGTCAAAGATAATAGCAGTAGCAAAATTCATAAAGTAAACTGGAGGTTGGCCAAACACTGGTAAACTTCAGCAGTAGCAGAAGTGACCAAGATTAATCCATTATCTATATTGAGCTGCTGGAGAGCAGTGCCAAGGTAAATTGTAGCCTTAGTCTCAGACAGGAGCAGGAGCTGTGTGGTGCATCGCTGGTTCTGGCTGCAGAAGTACCACCTGTGGAGCTGTTCGGTACGGGACCTTCTGGAGTTGGTATGCAGGAAGCCTGCCTGTGCAGTCATTAGGGAAGCAGAAAAACCCAGTGAAACACCAAAGTTGCTACAGAAATACAGTTATAATTTCCCTATCCAAACTAAGCCGTCAGCATCTATAAAAAAAGAAACCCAGACTATCTTATCCATCCCTGTTCTCTCAAAATTCTTTCTTATTATGAAGTTATGCATCCATCTCTATAGTGTTTCATCTATTCTTCTTTAAACTTGTATCTGCCCAGATTTTAAAGTCCTCTAAGGTCCTGCTGCCTTCCTATTTTGCCTCCAAAGCATGCATGGGAAAAATATGTATTCAGAACATTTTATTTTGTTTGCCATCTTATGGGTCTATGGATTTGTAGGAGCTTCAAGCATTCAGAAGTCCTTGATAGATTAAGTAATAATAAGGCAAGAATGAGAACAATGTATTTTATTTTCAGGAGCTGGCACATAAAGATCTTTGAGGGGAAAATACAGGAGATGGGAAATCTTTTGTAATAGGTCATTTAGAAGTAGCAATAAATACTTTTCTAATGAGGCAAAATATTTCAAGTTGGTAAAAATGCTTGAGCTAGATATTCTGCAGTCAGGACTTCCCTTACTTAATAAAGACAAACAAGTGTAGTCAGAACTTTGTCTCGTTGCCACTAAATAATAGAGAAAATATTTTTCCCTCTAAACCAGGTGTGTGGGAATTGAAGTACTAGTATGAGAATACAAAGCATCTAGCTCTGATGCAGGAATGAGGCCAGCTGAAAGGAACAGGGAAGTGCAAAGTGGTTCACCGAGAGGCAAACTTGCTCAGAGAAAGCATCTCTGCCCCCAAGGCCAGTAAGTGGGGCAGTGCCCATCCAGGAGCACTAACAACCGCTACTGCAGCATCTCCCCCCTCAAACTCAGAAATCCCCCCTGGTTCTGAACAGAGGGGACAGCTTCATTTAGCAACCTTTGTCTTCAAATATATGTGTGTGTATATATAGTACACAGGGTACATTTCTAGAAATAGACATACATGTAGAAAGGATTTGGGGAAATTCCTGTGTGTTCACAGGACCTGAACTGTGTTCTCTGCCCAGTGTGTGAGCTGGGACCTTGGCAGTCCTTGCCTTGCCTTACTCTTCTCCTCACCTACGTCAGGTTTTCCCGGACAGACACTTCTTCCCTTTAAGACTTCTTGTCTTTAATGTGTTACTGGATGTCAGGGACAATCCAGCTGCTGGGTGTTTGAAAATCCTGGAGGTGACCCTATGTGACCAGCCAGAATGACTGTGCACCTAAACTCAGGTACATGAGGTGTTGCACTTCTTATTGAATAACTGTGTAAGGCATGCCAGAGTGGAGGTGGTAGATTTACAGCACGAGCAGGCTTATTGCCATTGGTGTTGGTCTGCAGCAAATGTATACATACATAACTTGACACAAAGAATATTCAAAGCCAGTAATCTCATAACTTTGTGACTCTTGGATGAGGTACCTGATGACATAACCTTATTGCTATCCTGAGCAAGTGATGTGCTTGTACATGCACAACATGTTTATTTATATGATGCCTTTGCAGATGATGCAGGATGCCCACTGTTAAGGGAGCACAGAGCTTTTCTAGAGCAGTCTGAGTTCTTTTCTCTATTATGGCAAAACTCACATTTGGATGGTGGGAATTATCAACACCTGCTCAGCCACATACACTGAGGTTCACCTACAGACAATTTCTCTGCCCTGTTTTGTGGACTTCCATCTAACATCAGAATTTTACTTAAGTTCTGGGAAACCCATATTTTCCCTCACTGCTGGCAGTCCCTTGGTGGGCAGCCTCCCTGTGCATTTCTGCTTCCAGAACCGACAGAACTCGGTAAGAAAAGGAAGTAGTTCTTGGCCCTCAAGCTACACATCTCTTTTATGCATATACACAAGGTGTGGGATGACAAGAAAGGGAAAGGTGAATAAAATGAGTATGTTTGCCTCCTTGTATTTCAGTGAAGAAGATTTCCAGTGACTAATGACAGCTGTGTGGGTCAGAGTCACATTTGCATGGGCCTGTAATTAATTGCCTATTCCACCTATTTTCTGAGGTTTGTGCTCTGCTGATAAACATAGGCTGGAAGAGTGCAAAGCTTTACCAGTAATCCTAGTTTTGAGTTTTAAAATGTTTTTCTTAATTTTTTTTTTTTTATAATTGAATTGACTTTTTCAGATAAATAAGGAAATAAAAACATAGACATCAGAAAGATCCAGAGGAAGCAAGTGAACACAAGAGGACCAACATTCAAACAGCTCCTCTGCTTGCATAAGAGGAACTTTCATAAAATAATACCAAACTATAGAACTTTCCATGCAAAAGTGATGATTTAGAGCACACCGAGTTGTAGCTGCACTAATGAAGCTACTCAGAGACAGAGGGCAAAAAAACGTCTAAAAGCATGAACATGTTTACAGCAGTTTTCAGCATGCTCTGGAGGTGTCTGGCTCCAGCAGAACTCTGAACTTTGGCTCTGTCCTTTGTATCCTGCTCCAGTAATTAAGTCAGAAGATGACCTAGGTCTGACTTGTTCCTTCGCGGCAGTTGTTCTGCCCTGAGCTCAATAGAAACTGTTTTCTTACTGTGCATTTCACCAGTGATGGAGAAAATAACATTTGTTCTTATCTAGCTGTTTCTATAGCCAGGTGAAAGGACAGCAAACAATATTTTGGAAGCAGTTAATCCCAGCTATTGCTTTAAGTTATTGAATGAAGAACTTCAAAGGTTGGTTGTTATTGTCCTTGTTTTCAATCTTAAGAGTGGAAAAGAGGAGGAATTCAGATTATGTGTATAAGCAGAGGCTCCTGACTCATCTGCAGGAGGCATCCTAGGCTGGTAAAAATTCTGCTTTTGAGACGTGAAAGAGAAAGAAAGAAATGCTTTGCCAATAGCAACATAATGTTCTTGCTTAAACCAAGCTGAAATAAATCCATTACTTAATGTTGCAGAATTGGAATAAAGTGTGACTGGAGTTCTTATTGTATAAAAAATTGCCTCAAATTAAAGAACAGTGGGTACAGATACACTTGGATCTGCTCCATCAAATAATTTATTTTTCCTGTATCAACTAAAATGAGAAGGATGCTAATTCTGTTGAGTAAAATTGAAATACATTATGTGTCTGTGATGACTAAATGATTTTTTCTGGGATGAATTCTGTTTAGTCTGGCAGAATTAAGACTTGTTTTGCTTTGTTTATAATGTCTGGTACCCCAATAGCTGATTGATTCAGAATCTCTTTACCTACATAGATCAAGGAGGTTGTTTATTTGGCAGAAGAATTGCAATTCTCAGGTGATTTAGCAAAAAAGAGAATATGAGTGTGTGCGTGCATGTGTGATAGTTTGATTGCATAAGTATATTATGGATATAATATCAAGTGAAGATACGTGGTGTGAGAGGGAATACATTAGTGAAAGTCATTTACAAATGGACAGATCAGGAAAATGTTTTCATCAGAGAGCTCCTTCAACAGGATTTCAAAGATCTAGGTGGGATTGTTTGGTTGAGTGGATTCAGGGAGGCCTTTCCAAGTTTATGGACTCAAGCTATGGCGTGGCAGGCCCTGAGGAAGTTAATAATGAATTAAACCCAAAGCTACCATTGAGCTATCTAGTGTTAAAATAGATTGAAACATGGGGAAACTGTCTTTGCCTAAGTGGAGGATGAGAGAAAGTGCTCTTCCCTACTTTTTATGTGATGATGTTTCTTTTTGTATAATTGCTCTCCCATTTACTTGCGGTATGATGAACATAATGAAAACAGATCAACCCTTCATTTTCACCTACTTAGAGACATGGGAAAAAACAGACAGTAAAATCAAAGGGTAGTAAATCTAGAGCTAATAAAAGAAAATACCTTTTTGCCTAATGCATAGTCATTGCCTCATGGAAATCAGAGCCTTAGGAGGTCAGCCAGACAAATCTTGTAGATGCATTTCGTAATGTTAGGATCAGGAATAATTTTTGCAGTTATGCAAGCTAAGACAACGACTCAAACTTGAAGCTTCATTGCATAAAGGAAATGTTCACCGAGGGAGCAGGAATTTTCTTATAGATATACATATATGTGTATGTACTATTTCTAAATAGTAGTCAGTCTATTATGGGCTATTTGTCTTTGAAAACTCAGCTACTGTGAAGTCCAGAGGCCAAATGGAGTAATGACCTGATCAAGTGTGGCAACCCTGGCGTGCCTGTCAAATACCTAGCTGCTTTTCTCAACCACATCTTGCAAGATTCTGCTAAAAGTGAGGACTCCCCGCTCCATGTCTGACTTCGGTACCTCCTGAACTTGAGGCAGTTCCACAGCAGCAGAAGCACCCAGATTAAAGCTTCTGCCTTCCTTTTCTCCCCATGACTTTTTCTGGTTCTCCCACTCATGTTAGTAGTAGTGCTAATATGTCCATGAGAAGCACCAGATCAGAGAGCTGATCTGGAGGAGGTATTAAAACATAACAACCCTTTCCCTGTCTCCCCCAAGTCCCGCCAACACATATGTATTCCATCACAAACTGCTGCATTTTACATTACAGCTACATTAATCCTGTAACTGACTGCTGGTGTGGAAAGGGCTTTGCCCCTCCTCTGTCCTCCTTACTTGCAATGGCTCTGGCACGCACCTGACTGGTGTGACAGTATTGGTAGCTGAACTGGCAGAGAATGCCATTAGGATAATTTAGCTATGTCATGAAACTGCACCCTGCAGGGTTGTTTCATGTTTCCTCTTCACTTTCCCTCATCTAATTGTCAAATTAAGACGTGTAAAGTGATGTAAGGTACACATCAGTACATTGGTTTAGGGCCTTTATACTTGCTAAGAGATGCTTGATGCTTTTGGGAAGTGTGTGGGGAAAAAAAGATCGTAAAAAAGAATAGGTGGAATAAAGAAGGAATAATTTAATATCTTTTTTACCCGCTCATCTAGTCTAGCAGTCTGTGCCTTACATCAGCTTAGAAACCTTTGCCTTCAATTCCCAATATATAACATCACTGTCTTACTTAAATACCTTCAATTTTGTTCTGAATGTGCCTTATCAGTTTCAAGAAATGAGGCGTTATGACTTCCCTACAAGTATCGTTCCTCTTCTTATGTACCAGAAAAGCCATTTCAACCTGTTTAGCTACATCTCCTTGTGAGCTCATTATGAAGTGTATTTCTGATATCCTTCATAATTTTTATTACATTTTCCTGCATTTTAGCTCAGATTTTCCTCGTATTAACCATATTTTTGCTTAGCACCATCCCCTTGGTGCTTTGTCCTTCCAACGGTATGCATTGGCTCACCATTATTGAATTTAAACCTGAGTAATTTTTACTTTTTCTGAAGTCGCTTCCAAGTTAAGCTCCACAAAGGTCAGAACATCTTCTAGAGTTTAGATCCTTAATCATATTCAAGCAACTTAAAAGAAAAAAAAAAAAAAAATCAATTTAAAAGCCTCCCATGATAATGTTTGTACTCACTAGTAAAATATTGCAGTCACTAATGAGATGCATTTAATAAAGAGGCTTTCTTATACAGATAATGGCACTGCAATTTATTGTTTTGTTTTGGTTTGTTTTTTTTTGCAACAGGATATTCATGGCAGACAATCCCGATGTCTTGTTACAAATGTCATTAAGATTGGATGATCTGTGTACACTATTGGTACATCCAGATTACATACTCTCGTCAGAGCAACGACACTCCCTTTGCAAGCACCATAAACATTTGAGAAGTAATTTGGCATGAGGAGGAGTCTACTGAGAATATATTAAACTATATCTTAAAGCTCCTTATTTCTCATTACCTGTAAGACTTGATTTGTACACTCTCCCAGAGCCCTCTGCTAGCCTTATTTCTATGAGGAGACAAGCTTCACAAAGATTATGGGAAAAACAATATCTAATCTCATATATGCTTGCCAGAGTTAAAGCTTGTGTTGCCATCTGCACTGTTTGTAAACCAGCAAATACAGGGGCTTTACAACAATGTGAGCTGATTGTGATACTGAGAATTCTTCCTGTTGCAGCCTGGATTACTGTGCTTTATTCATCCTAATACTGCATAGCTTGTGTGGCATTTCTTATATGTAGGTGGAATTTGGAAGATGTTACATCGCACTAATCAATTCTGAATCTGTCTGAGTGTTGTGAAGATCAGAGCTTTGAACTAAAGATCAGGCATATAAATACAGAGCAGCACAACCTCTATAGTCATTATCTGCTAATGTTGCATATGGAAGACAAATTATAGAGATCCATTTCAAAAGTCCTGGAAATTAGAAAAACGCAAAGAGGGGGAAATGCTTAGAATATATTTATTTAGTTTTAACTGAAGGGACCCATTCTCTGTACAGAAGAAACAGCTCTATCTGCAACAGTTAATACTTATCCTGTTACCACTGTGCCAGCCGGTAATTCCCAGCAGTCCAGAATCAATGTGCTGCATCTATTCAGAAATATCACACCAGTGGCTCCAAAGGGTGGAGAGCATGATATATTACCTAAGAAATGATGTGTGAAAAAAAAAATTGATGAACACAAAAAAAAGAACTGAAAGGTTCTGAAATTCTTGTAATGGCAGCTACCCTGCTTCTGTAAAGAAAACAAACGCAGGAACTTTCATAGCAGTAGATGAAAATAGGTGATAAAGGGTTTGGCCTGGTAGAGCATGTTATTGGATACTGTCCACATTTTCTCTCTTTGCTTTGGACTTCTCATAGTCTGAACTAACAGCTTTGCTTTATAATACTGTGTTTTCATAGCAGTGGTAGTGCTGCTGTAGCTGTGATGGAAGGGCTAGTGTGTCCAAAACTTTGTTGTTTTTCTTTTCCAGTTAAGTTGGCCTTGCAAAAGATAGAACAGAATAGACTAGACTATGTCAGTTGGAAAGGACCAACAATGATCATCTAGTCCAACTGCCTGAGCAATTCAGGGCTGAGCAAAAATTAAAGCATGTTGTTAAGGGCATCTCCAAATGCTTCTTAAACACCGACAGGCTTGGGGCATCGACCACCTCTCTAGGAAGCCTGTTCCAGTGTTTGACCATCCTCTCAGTAAAGTAATGCTTCCTAATGTCCAGTCTAAACCCCCCCTGGTGCAGCTTTGAACCATTCCCATGCACCCTGTCACTGGATACCAGCAAGAAGAGTTCAGCACCTCCCTCTCCACAGTACCATTTTTACATACAAATCATGCTCTCTGTATTGCTGCAGCACTTTCCCTCCAGGATCTTCCCAAGTGGCTGTAAGTCCGACCACACTGTTCTTCTGTGAGGTGGGAATCTATTCATAAGTTTGCAAAGGAAGGTCACTGACCACAGTGTTGCCCCATGCAGTGCCTGTAGGAGAGCTGAGGATGCATTTTCCAGTAAAGCACATGCTATTTTTTTTATTTTTTTTTTTAAATTGGGTTTGGTAGAAACCTGAGGCAGAGGACAGATACAGGTAGACAGGAAAGTGGTCTGGTCAGCTGATAGAAAACAACCTCAGCATAAGTACAGTGAATGGTTGTTTGTTGTTTAATGTGCTCCTTTACAAATGGGTCTTCATTTTTTTGGGGGGGCTTCAGTAGGACTTCTTATGTACATAAAGGAAAAGATAGAGTTAAAAGATCTGTACTCTGGAAAACAGTTTACTTCTATTGCTGCTTCCTCATTGCTAGAGCTCTTCTGAAAACTACAAATTAGAGCCAATCCTACAAAATATGGGTAGGGATACATATTTGGGGACAGTTTGCCTATGGTTGCATAGTTGAAATGGTGGCAAATTGTGTACAGTCCCAGTGCACTGAATGCAGCAAAAGCAAATTTAATTTGGGCATTTTCTGATTTTTGATCATTTGCATTTCAATTTTGTCATTCTACTACCTGTGTGGTGCGTGTAGCTTCTAGAATTAATGATCAAAATATCTGGAAAAAACCCAATCTGGTCACTATTCACCTGACTCATCACTAGAGGTAACAATTGCCAAGACCCCTGCTTACTGAAATAGTCCTGTGGGTGAGCCGTGCAGGGACAGTGCCTGGTTTCAGAGGGAGAGGGGAGGCTTGGACTCATTAGCTCCCTTCCACGCTCTGGAAACAAGTGTGCTTTAATGGACACAGATCCTCCTTTAGCCTGCTTAAGTCCCTCCATATCCAGTCTCATCTGCCCTGCCATCCAGTTCTGTTTCCTTTCCTAGCAGATACTGCCTGTCTACCTTTATCTATCCTATTGGTCAGAAAATTTACCTACTCCTTTTCCTTGGGTTGTCTACATCCATTCCCGAGTTCTTCTTTTCCCTTTTTCCAGGTTATTTTGTTTGGCATGGCCTCCAGAATTTGCTTGTTCTTCCTGAAGACTTTGCTTCTCATCCAGCTGCTTCTCAGTACCTAACGCTTGGCTCATTCACGTCTGGTCTTCCACGCCCGGGTCTTACTCATTATGCCTCCCCTGCAGCACTGGCTCCCATTTCCTAGTTGCCTTGACTGCTGGTCTCAATTACGTCCCAAGACATGCTTGGTCTGAAATACATAAAAACTGTGTCCTTTCCTCTAATCTTCCAGCCTTATTCAGCCAGCTCCAAATCTCTCTGGTATGGCCCAAGTCACGCGTCCTCCAGTCCACATCTGCTCCCCACCTTTAGTTGTAGCATTGGGCATTCTTCTATCCAGTTCCTGGGAAGCTCCTGGGCTCCAGCAGTGGTGGAAAGAGAAATGCCCTTGGTTCAGATGTTTGCAATTGCAGGAAAAACGCCACTTGATCTAAGCTAGAACATCCCTTGTAAGGACTTTGTGTTTTTTTCTTATATGGGAGAGAAAGAGTGTTGTTTCTAAATGGTGAGCTTCTACTGTGTCAACTGTAGCTTTTAAAATGCATATAGAGCTACACTTTGACTGACTTCCCCCAAGAATGGGAAAAGGCTCGGCACTTGACACAGGGAACCCAACCCCTAAAGATTTTCAAGAGCAGGGCCTTGAAACATAGCCATTTCATATCCCGGCTTCACCAATTGGAAAAGTGGTTTCAGCATGAGTAAAGCCATCTCGCTGCATAGATTAATGTGGGGGTGATATTTCCTCTAAACAGTTCAGTTTTCAGCAAGTACAGGTAAAATTTAACAAACCAGTGAGCAGTGAAAAGCAGGGTCCCATAAAAGGAGATGTTAAGAAATATCAGTTGCTGTATTTTTCATACAGGCAGTATTTTGTAGCTGGTTGATTACTCAGAGGAGGTCTTCCAACCCTTTGCTTCCTTGTTGGTCCATTCCAGACAGAAAGTCCTAGGAGAACTTGAAAGTTGGTCTGTGTAGCACAGTCCAGAGGAAGGCAGTTTTGCAATACAGGCAGGAGCATGAGGGTACCCAGCAGTGATTATAGCACAGAGCCCTTTACATCTGTAATACTCAAGACATGAGTCTTACCCTGGGCTGAGTAAGATTCACATGAGGGGAGCGTGCACAGAGCCTGCGCAGCGGTTGCTTTCCTTACCTTTGACAGAGTGATCTTGGAGAATTGCCCTTCCCTGGGGATTCTTGGTTTATTTCAGAGGTGGAGGTGGTCTCTGAACACAGTACCAGGCATGCTGAGCAGAGGTTGTTTACAAATGAGTGCACAAATAACACTTGTTCAATACTTTTTGTTCCTGTGTTTTGTTTTTAACGTTCAAGGTTCATCCTGACCTATTTATTCTATGTAACCCTCTGCACTGCGCCATCAGGCATCCTAGCGTAACCCTGTCTTGTGGAAGATGTATATCATGATTTTAGTGATAGGCAGCAAGCTTCATAAACTTAAGTGCAGGCAAAGCCACAGAGCACAGATGATGAGGAACACGAACCAGCTATTTGCGGCTCAGATGCACGCCTGATGATGTTTGTTTTTTTTTTTTCCACTAAGGTTTTGTCCATGGTCTGTCTTTCTTTGATAGGGCTCATACAGTAATGTGTATGTTCTGTTGATGAGATCAGAATCTTCTGTTTTTCAGCAAAATTTGACTTCCCATCTGCTTCTCATAGATCTCTCTTCAGCAGATTGAGGAATAGTCTTGTCATTCTTGACGCATGGGAAGTTATGAGCATAACTCATGCCCTTTTAATGTTCATGGGTGTTATCTGAATAAATCACTGACATTAAAGGCTGTAACCCTTTTTAGTCTGAAAATTGACATTTTTAGAGCTTAAGCTCCTCTGTCTGGCTAATGTTGCGCTCGTTGTGCCAGATGTACGCAACGTCACTCATTTCAAAACTATTCGCACTGTGCCTTGGAAGCTGTAACATCTTTAAATGGAAGTAATTACAGGCTTATTCAGGGGCTGTCGCTCTCTCTTTGCATCTTTCATCACCGTTATCAGTGACAGAAAGAGGCCAAACAGGCAGTGTTCTTTTGTTAGGTTTTGCTAGTTTCTTTCCAGATAGGAAAGATCCTCTTTTAATACCATCCCGGAGGTTCGGGTGATAAGGTACAGGCGATTCAGCCTACACCCTACCTCTGATTATCAGTCTGGGTCATCTCTGCTTCACTCAACCCTCACGAATTATCACTGTAAAGATTAACTCTCTCTAAGCAGTTCTTCTGACTGTACTTGCTGCTTCAGTTCTCTACCTCTCTTTATTTTTTTTTTGAACTGAAGAGTTATAAGATTAGTGGATGATGTTTATCCTCTTTATTTTGTCCAGTTACTTCCTTACCATTTTATATCCCAAATTTATATCCTAAAATTGTGTCTTTCCCTACCTCTTTCCCCACAAATATGGATGGTACTTGCTGTAAGAATTAACCTGCTAAATAAAGTATGTTCATTCAAAACAATTAATTTAAATGAGTTAAGACAGTCAGCTAAGTTAAATGAACAAACAACTTTGCTATTGATTCTTGTCAGAGCTGTCTATGAATATGATGAAGCATGATAAGAATTAATTAAGCAATTATTTTGGGGGGTGGGGAAGGTGGGCTGTGTGAGTCCACAATGACCAGCATGCTGATGGTGTGTGATCATTTAGGTCTATCTATATTGTTAGCAGAGCTTAGGGCATTTGCTCTCTTACTCTCTGGTATTCCTTCTTCTTCTTCTTCTTCTTCTTATTGTTATTGTTAAAGCTGAAGATGTCTCATGTAATTCTGTGAATACTAAGTTCTGGAACAAAAAGCCTGTTGCTGTGCAGCAACGCCAGTTCTAGAAGTAAGCCAAAAACTAAATCAAACTGGTACGTGCCATATAATTATCCTTGTGAGAGCTTAACTAGAAGTAAAGCTTTTGTTTTTCACCTCTTTCTTAAGAATATGTCTTGGTTCTCTACTTTTTTGCCTGTTGGCTTAGTGCCCATCTTGTAACAGAAAAAAGGTGCTTCAGAAGTTAAGGTACCAGCCTGGGGTTAGGGAAATCTGTATTTAGTTCCCTGTCATGCCAACTGTCCAAAATGATTTTTAAAGTTTGTGATGCGGATAGGATCCTAGACCTCTTTGCAGTCAGTGAGACCTGGGGTCCTACAGTTTCCTTAACCAGAAACAGGCAATAAAAGAACTCACTAGTCTTTAAAAAACACACTTAATAATCTGTGAAACATGAATAGCATAATTTCCAGAGGCATGTGAAGATGAAGACATTAAAGATTTTGAGGGACTTAAGAGTTAAAGTAACTGGTGACATGTCACTTCTAAAAGAGAGGACTGACTTTCTCAGAATGAGAAGACAGGAGTTTATTTTTCAAAGGAAAAAACTTTCCTGCATACTAGTGTTGGATTTTTCATTGGAGACCATAATATACAATATAATAAGCAGAGTACATAATTTAACTGTACCATCTTCTACTGATATGCTTTTTAGCATTTAAGTCAATATAATATTTCTCTCTCTTTTTACCACTCTATCTTTCTCATTGTGCTCATACAATACCAAGTGCTTTCTTGAAATCCATATAAAATTCTGAACACTCATTTATTTTTATTGTACAGTCATTCTGTTTTTTATATTCCATGCAGCCTAAACTCTTTTATTGGCAACATTTGATGCTTGGATGATGTAAGGAGCTCTGCACTGGGTGCCTGTTTCACAGTGCAGTCAGATTTGTTGGCCATAGCACTGCTGAATTTATGTTTTTCTAAACTGTTCTGTCACTTTAGTTCTCAATTAACGGTTCTAAGTTCTGTTGTAGTATACTTTGTGTCAAAAATTTGGATAAATTTCAAATGTAAATAAAAAAGAAACCACAAAAATGAATATTTAGAAGAAGGTTTACAAATCTTGCTGTTCCATAGCCCTTTGAGGATTGGTTGGTTGGTTTTTTTGTTTAAATTTTATTTTAGAGAAGCTTTTTCTTAAACTGCTTTTTTCTTTCTTTGCACTTGTACTGAATAGGTCATATTTTATAGATGCCACATCTATGTTCTGTGCTCATCCAAAACACTCTTAGGCTTCATTTTACTTCAGGAAGAAAGCAACCCTGCGCAGCAGAACTGAAGGAGAGATTGTAGTGAGCACACTGCATGTACTAGCAACCCTAGGGAATACATGACATCTGTGCTGGATTGCCGCTCTGCTAGCACAGGATGAGACCAGTGCTAGCACCCTGTCACAGCTTTTACTGCCTGCACTGTCACAGGTACCTTGTCACTTGCTGCCATCAAATTTTTGTTTTGTGGTAGCTTTTTTTTCCCCACTTGGTTGTGTGAGCGTATGATGGAGCTTAAGGCTGTTCAGAAAAATGTTGCTGCTTAGAGCAAGAGCTGCACGCCTATTTGAAAGCGGGGCTTTGCATCATTTTAATAGCTGCAAGAGTGAAAAAGAAACATGCAGGTTACAGTTTAAGAGTTAATGGGAACTGGGGTTGCAGTGGAAGCTCCTGGTAGAGTATGTATTTTATAAGTGAGGGCTTGATCTGTAGTAGTTAAAATGAGGAGAAAGGAGCTGCATCGGTTTGGTATTCCATTTTGGGGATATACGTGAAAGTCTGTACCCAGACAGAAACCTTCTTAATGCAAATGTTTCCAAATGCCAGCCTCAGATGTATTGATGGTCTCATTTTGGGCTGTGTCTACTGTGATATTTATTGTTGCTCTCAGTGTTTTCCTGAATGACCTCAAGCTGTCCATGTTCGCCACCCTTCCCAACAGAATCATCTGTACTGCATCTCCAGCACGGCATCAAGATACCCCCTGAGCTTTGTGGCACTGCACAAAGCAGTGCAATCACTCTGCAGGCACCTTGTCTGCTTCCACGAAGTTGCCCTTGCCTAGGGCTGGCAGAGGGTTCAGGAGTGTGAGAAGGGGACACAGAGGAGGAAAGTCAAGACAGGGAATTGTGGGGTTGCTGGTCACTGAATTCCCATGCTGGAGGCCTGCAGGGTGGGTGGAAACACTGCCAGGAGAGGGGAGATTGGAGGTGAGGAAACCCTGGACTGACCTCAGCCTTGGGGCTTCTGGAGAACTTGCTGGGCTGAGACGAACTGTTGTTTGGGATCGAGCTGAGGGGCTTGCAGGAGACTACAGCCTAGTTGGCAAACAGACACTTCTGTAGGGATGACTCTAGACTGAACCGCTACGAGGACTGTAAGCACCATGCTGTAACCAGAAATCTCTCTAGGGACTGCTTAGACAAGATTTAACAAGCCATTGCATATTGTCTTATATTGTTAAAGTTTTGTGGAAACCTATCATAGCATTTACTGGAGAATGCTCTTAAGTCATATTCAGTAATTTTGATCGATAGAATTTTACAGCTTTTTTATTGAATAACACAGGTTCGTTAAAATTCTGTAAGAATTGTATTATTCATTTTCAGAAGCCTCCTGAATTCCTAGGGAACCTTTTGCTTTCCCCCCTAATATGCCTTATAGGCTTTTTTTAATAAGAACAGGTTCTGTTTAGCTAGGTGTTGGTGGTGCTGTAGTAGCCTCTGGCCCTTTATGAGGCCAGGGATCTCAGCAAGACTCTCCATTTACTGTGGACCAGATCCCAAGTGTAGTCAGTGAAAGTCTTTGCATTGATTTAAATAAATGTTGGCTCAGGCCCTGCAATAGTGGCCAACTTTTTCTCTGCCATAATGGTCATGACAGTGCTTTTAAAAAGTCTGTCTTTTTCTTTCTTGGTAAATGTACCATATGCCAGCATCATAATTAGTTTGGAAAACACTGTGTATATGTTCAAAGGGCACTGAATAGCTTTGTGTATGGAGAGCTACCAGACGTAGGAGGATGTTTCTGCTGAGCCATTAGGCACATGCTTACTGTTGGTATTGCTGCCTCTGCTCCCCACTTCCTACTGTGGTGATGAGTGCACTGATATATTATTTTTTCAGTGTTGCTGTTTTTTTTAAAATTGTTTCTCCTTTGGAGCTCCAAAACAGCATATCTAAGATTATGTGTAGGAGATGTTGTGTCTGTGTATAATATATAAAAAATTGACTACTATCTTCAGTCTTTCTACTGAACACAGTTGTTTAGTCACTTCCAATAATCATACTTAATTTATCAAAAAGGGAAATGCAGTAAAATTGTAATGTCAAATCGCTGATTAGGTGTGTGAAGGTGAAGGTGTGGAGTTTTTCTTTGCTGTCCTATGATCTTTACCCCTGAAAATGAATTAATCTGTTATTTTCTGTGCTTGCTTCTAGAATCTGTGCAAAACATTCTAGTGTCAGTGCACCTGGTGTGCACATCCCTACAATCTATGCAACTGTATGGCTTAAGTATAGGATTTCTTCTGTACCATCCATCATATTAACTGCTAAAGCCATGAAATTAATGATGTAACAGCATACCAAGCGGCTTCAGTATTTGGATCTCACAAATCTCAGTAGTCTGCATTTCCCATGGATGCAAAGTTCAATGAATCCCTCTTAACTACTCAAAGGGGAGGACTGAGATGGTCAGGTATATTTACATAAATAAGAGTAAGACCATCTAAGGCATGATACAGAACACCATCTGACCTGGCAAGTATGGAAAGCTCTCTAATTATTCCTTTGGTCCAAAATTTGGACAGCATGACCTCTCAAAATAACACTTTTTGACTTTAAATAGACTTGGGGTTAAAATATGGATATAGGCCAGTGTGATGATAAAATATGATTAGATGGCTAAGGAGGTGCACAACTTATATCTACCTGGATCTACCTTCTGATATTGCTGCACAGATGCTCATAGTTAATTAAATTACTGTCTGCCTTATTATGTTACCTGGGAGCACTACAGAGCAGACAACCCTAGTTCTTGCCCTAGAGAACTTTACGACCTAAGTACAATGCCTAAGTATTTAAACAAAAAGAGATAGAGAAAAGTGAGTTAGGGGAGTAAAAGAAACAAGCAATATTTGGTCAGTATGATCCGCGGGGTGACAATTTCTACAGCTTCACAGTCACCAAAATTTTCCTAAAAACATCATGAGAGTTTGAAGGAGGACGGAGAGGTGCTTTTGCAGATGCCTGGGGATCTGTGTATCCCATAAGATGGAAAAAGCTAGCTGTAAATTAGGTAACCTGAGTTCCCAGAATATTATGCCATGTTGGTGATGTGCTCTGTCTCAGCTAATTCACCTTGACAAACCGTTGATGGGGAGTTCACCCCAAATATTAAAGGCAATCGGTGGGAAAGGTGAGGGGTTTTTATTTGAAAGTTTAATGAATGGGCACTGGAGATGGACATTAGGTATACATTAGAAGTGGGTGGACAGTAAAAGAAAAACATACACAGAATGTAGGTTGTGGAGACAGTGCACTTCTGATAACAAGTGGCCCCTTAGCATGTTGGCCTCCATGCAGCTGGTGACAGGGAAGAGCTCTTGCAAGCAACATTTTTTACCTCCAACAAGAGTCTGCCGGCCAGTGTCATTGGTGTCTCTAGGAAAGTGGCTGCTCACATGCATGGGACTGGGAGGCAGGGTTATTGTCTTCTGGATACGAGAAGGAAGAAAGAAGTAAAAATAAATAAATGAATTAGAAGTTAGAAACCAAATAATAAAGTGCACTAAAGTGTGAAAATAGGAATGCAAAATACGAATATTAAATTTTTGTATTTTTTTTACAGAATCGAGTAATCCCTAGACATGAACTCTTATCATTGTGTGTCAACGTTATGGTCCACTTTGATGCTAAGTGATGTCCAACTGTCTGTGGTTTTGAGGTCACTGTGCTGGGAAATGCCAAGGACAACTGCAAGCCCAGCTTAGGTGTGGTTTAATGATAATGGGAGTCTGAAACATACTTGTTCACAGGCAGTGGCACCCAGCACATCCTGTCTCCCTGAACATTAGAAGTAGACTGATTTAATGGTAAATGAAGTTCATTCCCTAGCAGCTGGCATGTACGACTCATTGTAAATTTGTCACATCTCATTTAAAATGTCAATCAATGAAACACATCTGATAGGACAGAATGCCTTATCATGGTCATATTATAAACAAAATCAATTAGAAGAATTTCAAAACCTTATTTCCAGAGAAAGATTGAACTAAAAGAAATACATGGTGCAAACGAGGCCCCCCACCCCTTTTTTCTGGGCCACAAGATGGCCACAAGAATGGACATGAATACAATATTAACTTCTGATTACAGTCTCAAGAAGGGTATTTTGCTGGTCTGCTCCTTAGATTTGGCTCGCTATTTTAGCCTCATAATAAAAGCTGATATCTGGGAAAAAAGTTCTGCGTGTAGCACTCTTATCAAGTAAACATTTAGAATTAGGCTAAAATCAGAATATTTACTCCCTGCTGTTACCAAAGGTTTGTAAGAAAAGGTTAGATGAGAATGTAGAAGTATTTACAGTGCTCCTAGGCAAGGTTTCACATTAGAGTTTATTGCTCAGAATTAATATCCTGGTTTTGCACCAAGTATTATTCGTAAGTGCTCAGCTTCAGTGTTTTACTATAAAAGAAGGAAAGAGCGGTATCTGAAAAGGAGCAGGTTTTGTCTCAGTACATGCTGATAGAAGCAATGTGATAGTCTCTTTAATCTTTTAAAGGTCATATTCTCCCTCCATCCCTTCATTTCTCTTCACTTACAGCTTTTCCTCAAATATTAATGCATGACCATTGCATGCTTGCTGCTTCTAACTGATCAGAGGTGCTGCCGTCACATGTAATTACAGTTATCGTGAGAGGAACCGTGTGAGGCTTCTGCAATAACCCTGGTAAGTGCCACATGCTGCGGTAGCAATAAGGAAAATTCTCACTTCAGGGTAAGCTGCAGAGGGGATTCAGCTCCTGACTTCCCCCACTTCCATCCCCGTGCCTATCACATATGCTTTGTTTTCAAGTGCTGGGAGTCTGCACCTCTTTCAGAAACGTCCAGCAGTGGCCTAGGAAAGCCCTGAGCTCGCTGGCTTCATTGATCTGATCTGATACGACAAGTCCCGTGTACTCACACCCTACAGCTGCTCAACAGAGAAAACCAAAACTGCTTGGAAGATGCTCTAAATTAAGTTGCATTCTTACGTTAGTGGAAAAACAGTGCCACGTAAGCGTGCCTTTTGTCAACACGTGGCATGGGTCAGTGCTGGCTATCAGCATCTGGGTTCTCTAAACTTGGCCCATTAAGCAAGAAATACAGGACCACTCTCTGGCATGAATGAATGCTTAGATGAAAGTTTTTCACTGACAGCTTTTACAAAAATACATTTCTTTCCCCTTAAATTGAGCCAGAATAGCAACGGCAGTTGACACATTTTGCTCTCAACTGAGAGAGATTTTTAATGCATCTTGGAGCAGTGGGGTGCAAAAGTTTGATAGTTTCTTTCCACTGAGTGCACAGAGGAGCAAGAAAACCACTTCTTATTTGCTCTGTTTATTTGTTCAAGCTTTGGAGCTGAGGGTTCCACTACAGCCTTTTCTCATATAATACCTTACAGTTTGTCCAGGCTCCACTCTAAGTGCTGAGACTTACTTGATACAATAAACGTGGTATTGCAATCCCAATACACAGGAAGTTATTAATCAATGATAATAAAGTGGTCCTGGGGAAAAAAAAAAAAGAAAGCCCCAATCTGTAACAGCTTCTAAAAGACCGAGCTGTTAGGAGGTTCTTGGAGCATGATGGATGGTTCTTATGGGAACAACCAAGAATATGCAAGGAGTCCACTCAGTTTTCATCTGGCTTAGGTTTTTCCCATCAAGATGTACCATATACTTCAGGCAGACTTATTAAAGAAATGATGATGTGACAAAAGCTCTTCTGCAGAATAGCGAGGAAAGGCTTCTAAACTCTGAATCTAAACATTCCAAACTCATTTTTAATAGTCTCTCAAATTTTATCCATACATTCTCTACAGGTGTGCATGCTCCCACCCTAATTTTTGATAATTATGTTGTGATGTGACATTCATAAAATCTCCTTTTATTTGAAGCATCCCAGATGAAGAATGTTTTCAGAAGTTTTAAGTTATGTACCTGGTGTTTGGCCAAATTATCTGTTTCAGGTTCAAAATCTTTTCTTTTTCCAGTACCACCACCCAAACCCAGTGTATTTCTGTGAGCCTCCGATTCAGCTTGTGTTACAAAACAAAGATTATTCAAGTGCTTATTTTCAGGAGAGGAGGCAGAAGAGATAGTGATTAATTTTAGATTTAAATTCATTTCAGGTTTAAGTGCATTGAAATCTTACAAGTTTTTTCTCAAATGGCGGCAGTTGTTGCATAAGTTGTTCCTCTGTCTTGAGATGAAACTTCTTTAAAGTATTTGGAAGTTGAACCTAAGTCCTTGCTGCCTTCAGAAAGAGCAGGTCTGGACCTTGATATTCAAAGGATTACAGGATTAAATGGTTTTGTCATATTTGTTATTTACTGACCATGTAATAGTGATACTGACATTTCCCTCCAAAAGACTCTCAATCTATAATTGTGTGTCTTAAAAAATGTGGTCATCAGTTTCCCATCACAAAATCATACTGTCTTATCCATGGCTGCTGACCTCTCATTACCAAGTCCTGTCCTTATATTAGACACATCAGCCTACCAAATCACATGCTTAAAATGCAAATATTAGCAGAACTTGGGTAGAAAGCTTTGGGGCAGTCACTGTGCTTCAGTAGGAGTCTAATTCCATAAAAGAGATACAGAAAAGCTTTTTCTAAGGCTGCAAAACTCATTGCAATGTGACAGTGTTGAGGCTAAAACCAGAAACATAACACATAAACCTCCCCAAATTTTGTTGAAGAAAAGAAGATAAAATATTTCAATTTGTACTAAGTAGCTTGACTTAATAATTCTAACACATTTAAAATGTATGTAAATTCAGCTATTTTTGAATCACCATGGCATTTTTATAGAACTATTAATAAGTTGACTATGGAAAAATAAATTTAAAAAAATAAATTAAAAATAAGAAAGGAAAAAGATTTAAAAAATAATTTGAGTGAAAAAAATAGGAATTGCATCTTTACAATGCCTGTTTCGCTCTACAGATACTGATGTTGTCATCCTAAATTAATGCAGTAGTTTAAAAATACTGCATTATTGAAAAATTTTAGCAGAAAAAAAACTTAAATAAAATTTTAATTTTGGAAAAATACCACTTGGCCTTTTTCAATGAAAAACTAGTTTTGAAATCAGCAAGGAGATCTGTGCAGTGCTGCCCTGCCTAGATGTTATTGCTACCTTTTTCCTAAATGGGAAATTCTCTACTTGGAACTGTAGGATGCCAGCACATTTCAGAAAAAAGACTGTAAGAACCTATAAATGGTGCTGAATATTTGGCTTCACTCCAACTCATTCTTAGAAATCTATGACTGAAATTTTGCATGTGAGCACGAACACATGTACCACCACACATCCACAGGCAAGCAATTAGCCTGCTGCTCTCAGACCAGTAGCATGAAAACTGGAAGGCCATGCGACTGAATGCAGACTTAATCATGAGCTAGGTCTTGCAATAGAAGCTTCAGGATGAAGTGGTCAGCCTTGTCTTTAATAATGATGCAAAAGGAGGAGATAATATCAAGAGGGAACCAAAAAAGCTATCCTTCATGTGAACTCCGAGGCTTGCAGCTTCATCACCAGAAACAAAATTTCTTGTTTCGTTTTCGGTTGATTTCAACTACCAGGTCACACATCCCTCTAACAGACTTTTAGCACAAATGTGTAGTTGTAATTGATCTGTTTTTTTGGGGTGGATTGCCATAGGGGAGTATTAACCAAGAGTGAAATTAACTGACTTGTATTCCAGATGTCATGGCATCCCTATGAAAATACAACAGCAAGGATGCTTTTCTCTAGATATCAATTCAGTAGCCCTTAAAGACAAAATATGGAATCATCAGTTGCAAGCATCTGCTTCACTATCAACCAGTAAATAAGAAATTTATAATACTGATATGTCGTTGATCTGTCACAGTATAACACCAGTGCTATTCGTTGCAGGTGGAGCTTCTTAGATGCCACTGTGGTGGCCGTGTGGCTGAGGGGGAAAGAGAAATATAGGTACTTCCTCTACTGTTATAGTCAAGCTATTAAACTTGTTCTCTCAGGGGAAGCAACGGCAAGTTTCCTAAATGGCAAAAGACAAACCGTGTTGCTATCTGCATAATTTTTGTGATGCATCTCATACAAAAAAAATTTAACTTCATGGGTTACTAATTTTCTATACAGAAGGTCAGGTTTTATTTGATATCCTAGGTAGACATGAGCAGGGATATAGACAGAGAAGCAGTATGCATTTAACATTGGATGGCTCTTAACTTTTAAGTCAAATTTCAAACCTTTTAATACAGTTGGGCTGAGAGAACAGTAAGGTGCTGGGGGTGATGGACTAATGGCTTGAGGCAGGCAGAGAGACATAAGGATGAAGAGGAGACAGAACCAATGGAAAGTCTTGAGGAAGCTTGGTGGTACATGTAATGAGCTGGGAGAGAAAACTCATGATGGAAGAGAGAAATTATTTGACCAAGGCTGAGCTGTTTATGTGAAAAGATGGAAGGATCTTTATGTGATTGTGTGTCACAGAGCCAATCTCAGGCTTTAAAATGTAACAGTTTACATAAGTCATGTGCGCTGTTTTGTTTGGGATTTTTGCTTCACCAGTATAGGCCAGACTGGGTGGACTTGCTCTACTTCCTTAGCTCTTAAGTGTCTGTTGATAGATGTGAATAATATCTTTTATCGTCCCTGAATAGGTGAGAGAGTGGAAAGACAGGGGGAAATATAGGAACATAAATGAAATAGGACTTTTATGGAAGCATCAACTCAAACCATTTAGAAAGATGTGTTATTGCATTTAATTTCCTCCAGATGTTCTTGCGAAGGGGGAATTTGGATTAACCTGGGAAAGTCAACGGAAAAGCATGGTTTCCTGATTTTAAAAATAGGGAAAAAAAGGACCCTTCTTGTGCTAGCCTGACAGCTTTACAATTATCAGAGTAGTCATTGATTTTACTTACAGTACTGTGCCTGCAGAGCTCTCAGAGGAAGCAGGGGAAATTTTTGGAAGAGGCCACACCATGGCAGCTATTAAAATTCTAGGAATTTGCCTGCCATTCAGAGCCCCTGAAAAGCTGATGGGGAAGAGGGCCTCTATGTTAGCATTGGATTAAGATTGTTTGCATTTAGTCTGGGTTTTGTGTGACTAAATGTTGACACTGACTGTAAGAAAGAAAGAATAAAGAAAATAAGAAAACGCTATCACCAGAAATAGCTTTAATTAGCATCCCGTTTGACAACATCAGCAAAGGCTGAAGTACCTTATCACCTTTAATCAACTGCTTTGCAAAAGCTTTGTCTTATGTGGAAAAGTAGGTCATATTAGAAGATTGAGAAGTAGTTGCTCTGGATTTAGCATGATGAATGTGGTGGAAAACCTAGATGGCTCACAGCTGAAGTCATATGAACTAACATGATGTTAAACGTGGTTTTGTAGCCTGAGGAACTAGAGGCAAGTTATCTGTGTCAATTACTTGCTTGAGTACTGAAGATTGAATATATGGCTTTTTCCTAGCTTGTGCTGGTTATGAGGTCCGTATTTAGTATTTGCTGATGATTTTCCTGCCCCGGCAAGATCAAAAGCTACTGACAAGACAGTGGGGCAGGTATCTGTATAGCTGCTTTTCTGCTCCACCATCACTGAGTCAAACTGAAATGTGAGAACACAGACCCAGCAGAGCTAGTAAATGACAAATTTACCTTGAATGTCTTCTCTAGGACCTTTCTGTCCCTTCTTAACCCTCCACCCAGTGAGTCCTTGAAAGAAAATGAAAATAAAGACCATACCACAATACAGAGCTGGGCTGCTGGAAAAATAGGTCATTGTCAAGTCCTCAGTGGTGTGTGGCTTTTCTGTACAAAGGAGATGCTGGTGAAGGTTTAGATAATTTTTCATTAATATTCTCCCTAGTGCAGGGAAAGGGCCAGGGTAGAGATGTGAATGTTCCTGGTTGGTTAGACAAGCATTCCCTGCTGTTCTGCTGCTTCAAAGAAATAAGGTTGAGGACCCAAAGATTTTCCATTTATAGTAGCCAAATTAGCCAAAATAGAATTTTCCAGATCTCAGTTTGCATGTCTGCTATTTTGCTGTCTCAACATATTTCAGTAAAGGAGATTACTTAGAGAAACATGCACTGATTAAAATAGAAACTTGCTTCCTTCTCCTCCATTAATTGGTCCCTATCTTCCACAATGGGAGTAAAAAATATCAGCCACTGTTAAACACCAAAAGGCAAAATGTTTTCCCATGGTAGTTTAATGAATTTTTTATTTTCCCATTTATTTGTTTGTGCTTTCACTTCACAGTTCTGTATTGAACATAAGTATACCCTAAGCTTTACTCATTTACTTTCTACCGCCTGTGGCTCTTGTTTCACAGATAATATTGTGTTTGCTTGGCCATGTACTGCTTTTTGCAGCTGTTTCGAGTTGGGACTGGGACCATCTTTCTGAGTTTCATTCAGCAGCAAATAGTGTTGAATTTTCTTGCTGTTCAGTGAAAATCACACTATATCTGTGAGGAAAATGTCAGGCCTATAGTGTTTTCAGAAATCATTGTGCAAATAAATAAGATACAACTGTAGTCTTACTGAAGACCATTCATGAACGGGGAAAAAAAAGAGCTGAATAAGACAAAAATTTATATGCTTCAACAGATGCAATTGAAACCTCTCTAATCTGTTTGGATTTCAGAGCTGTTAGATTGGAGGAGCCCAGGGGGAGAGGGGGCAGAGAGTACTAGTAGGTTTTGGCAGGGTTTCTGGAAGGCAAGATGGAGAGCCGTCATCGTATTTATCTGTGCAAGCCTGACTGCAGTTGCCACACCGTGCTGGAGTCAGATTTGTGTTCCAGTGTAGTCTGCTCCAAATAGCTTGTTTCAACATGTTTCATTTGTTTGTTTTAATTTGCTTTTTTGCAGGAAGGTGAACTTAAGTGGTCTTTTTCTAAATATTATTTGCAGGTCCAGAATCAATTAGCTCATCACAATGGGCTAAAATGAGGGGCTGTCTACCACTTGCATCCAGCTATGGTGGGAATAGATATTTGGGATCATCTAACTCCCATCTGTGCAGTGCAACACATTGTCATTAGCACACCAGAGGATGTTTTATTCCTTCTGAATCATAAGTGCTGTGTAATCCATAGCCTGACTCTAAGAGGGAAGAGAACGATATCATAGAAATAACACAAGCCAACTGTAGATATTTTTTTTCCCCTCCTGAATCAGTCTTTATGCCAGTGCTTAGTGACTCTTCCAGTCTGTCACCTCTTTTCCTCTAAGGATCTGCATTACCCTGAGTAAAAAGCTATCTTTGCCAGAAACTTAATTAATGCCCTTGAACATCATTATCAGCTCTTTGCAGCCTTGCAAACTTGGTCTTTGCATGGGACCCTCTATTACCAAATGATACTGATGAAAATATTCCCCTGTGGAAACCATTTATGTACTGTGTATGGCAGCAGCCACTGTGTGATGGCTTCTGTGGGTGTCACCGTGGCAGGCTGGTTAGGGAAGAAGTAGAAAGGGACCAGGAAACTGGAGAGAATTGAGAAGAAAGAAGGTGAAAAAATAAAACCAAGCCAAAACACAAAGCCAGCGGTGTTGTGCAGAAACCACATCAAGCTGATGTGAAACAGAGAGAGCTGAGGGTGGTAGGAAGCCTTGCGCTCAGTGCTACTCTTCCATTCTTAAATTGCAGTTTTCCAGCAGGTGCCTGCCTTTTGTCTGCAACAGCAGATGATTGGTGATACACAGTTAAGTGTAGCATTTGGTTTTCCTCAGAGACACTATGTCTTTTTGTGTACATGTTAAGCTCCACAGCTGGTCATCGAGGGAAAAATAGTGTTACCTGCTTGGGTACTCAGCATAGGAGAACATTATGATAACATATCAGCTAAAGACAAAGCTGTTGTGTTGTTTTTCCCATTAATTTGCTTTCTATTTTTTTCCAGGTAATATCTTGGGTAGCAATGAGTGGACGATAGTCTCCCTTTTTCTTGCTACTAATGTTCACTGAACCACATTTAATTAAGAGAATGTGTATTGACATGCATAACATAATCAGGTCAGGGACTCGAGCTGAAATTGATTGAGTACAGCTCTTCTACGCTTATTTCAATTTATGAATGTTCAGATGCAGATGGGTAGTGAAAAGGTTTAATTTCCATTTGTGTTGTTAGCACAATCCTTATAATGTTAGCATTAATTGAACATGCTCTGTGTCGGTGTGGAGCAATCAAGCATGTCCAGTTTTCATAAGCGGAGGTCAGAGGTCAATTTTGAGCAGGTTCCAAGCAGCTTAGTTATAGAAATATACTTACATTTGATCAGCTATAGTATTAAAGAGTATGTTCCTGGAAAGCCAGCATTAAAAAAAAAGGTAGCAAGTATTTTGGAATAACAGCTCTTGCGTAAAAGTAGGTGATATTTTTATTTTTATGAGTTACAGGGATATAGGTGTGAAATGATTTCCTGCTACAGATCTCTGCAATCATTTCTTCTGGTTAAGTCATCATGCACATCGTTGTAAACTTAGGGTTTCAATTCTAACATTGATTCATTATTTATTTTCATGAAAATCTTAATACACCAAGTTGATTTGACCTGAAAGCCCCGTGGCAATAATGAGTTACACTGCTTTTTCAATGTGAGACATGCAGCATTCTACACCTGCTGAGTAATTTTCTCTATATCTTAAGCCACAGCAGTATGGGGTGTTCTAAAATCTGTGTTTTGTTAGTGAAAGTGTTTTATCCTTGTAATGATCTTTATTACTTTCCATCTTATCAACAAATGGATTTTTTTTTTTTGCACACTGCATCATGGGCATATGACACATTTTCTATCATCCTTCTTTCCACTGTGTCCACATAGTGATTTGCAAGCATTTAAAGCTTGAATAGAAAGATGCAAGTAACTTTGCATTTTGTCCACAACAGTAGTGTGATTTATTTATTTATTCATTCGCTTACAGGGGGAACAGACCATTAAGATACACATCTCATTTCCAATTTAGATACCTCATAAATTCTGCTTGGTTGATAAATTAATGGAACGGTTTAGGGATTTCAGTCTGGGAATTTCTGTCATATAAAACATTCTTCTTTCCCTTGGGATTTTATTGACCTAGAAAAGAAAATACAACCTCCTGTTTCTGGAAATCTACCTTAGGAACTAAGGGCCATAACTTAAAAGATATTTAGAATGGTGCAGCAGTGTGCTGTACTGTACAATACATGGAACAATAATTGATTTCTTAGTTCAGCTGCCAAATAAAAAAAAAAAAACAACACACCACCAAATGCAATTGGTTATGATTAAATCAAATAGAAAAGTTTTCAGTTTTTCTCACAAGGACAAAATGTTGCAAACTTTCCTTTTCTGTTGAACTAAGTCCCCAATTTCCCCTGAACTGAAGTGTTTATTATATTTTCGTATTCATGTAAGGAAGGCAGCAAAGGACTTGAATCAGGTGGTTGTCATTGCACTTTTACACTAAGAAATTGCTCACAATTGGTGCCAGGCTCCTTGATTCCCTTTTCCCTTTTTCCTGCAGGCTCTGAGCCTGTGTTTCCTGAGAGAGGCCATGGGGCATCCTGTGGAGATACCCCCTCTCTCATTCTGCTTTGCTGAGACTCATTTTCTTCCTCCACTTGAGAAAGAGAAACACTCTAAACTCACTTTTTTTTACCTATGCAATGAGCATACTAATCAAGCTAAGAGAGGGTCATTCCTTCTCACATTGTCACATACATATCACACACAACGATAACATATGCTGTAGCTTATCAGACAAGATACCCTCTTGGAAGGTGGAAGATGAAGGCTCAAACAGCTTCAGTAGGCTGTGAAAGTTGAATCCAGGGTTTCCACTAAGTGGGTGATTGCTGTAGCCAGTAAGTGTTTATCTGTGACCATTCAGTCATCCAGGTTTTTTTGTACTACTCCTGAAAAAACAACAGAAAATATTTTGACCAGCTTTTAATCTTTATGCTCTTAAATGTGAGAAGAAGCAGGCATGTTTTTTGGTTGGGTTTTGTTTGTTTGTTTGTTTTAAGTTCCTGACTGTCTAATTCCTATTGATTCAGAAGACATTCAGGAATTAAGAGATTTTTAAAGTTCTCACAAGTGCTTTTGCCATCTGCATAAATGTATGTGCATATACACCTTAAATATCACCCTAAAGTATTTGCTTGAAAAGGAATTTTTGTGAGAGAGTGGAATGGAACCAGGATGTGGAATTGTAACAGTTTCTCTGTGCTAGACGTGCACTAAATCAGAGACATGGTGAGGTTTAAACAGAGTCCAAATCAAATTCACATCTGGCATACTTTTCGGTGTTGATCATAAATGTCAATAGCTCTTGATGATGTACCTCACTCCCACCTGTGCTCTGTTCTTGCCTTATGTGGGTACATGATACGTCAGGTAGAAATAAAGAGTGCCCAATCCTCCTTTTACAGGGCTGGCATGAGATCAGAGTAATCTCCCCATGGTTGTAGAAATGGAAATTAGAAAGTCTCAAGCAAGCGGAGGAAAAAAACAGTGAGAGGTCACCCAGCTCCTTCCATTTCCAGCTACCACTCAGTGTAGTTGCCTGACTAAGGTGGAAGGATCTTGTTTAGCCCTGGGAATATGATGCATCTCCTCTGCACACTGGGACATCCTGATCCTTCAAATACAAAAAGTATCTTGTACACAGTTTATGTGTAACTGGCAATTACTAATACTTAGTGTATACGTCCTTTTGTATGAAAGGTGGTATGCAAAGCGGTAGGGAGCTTCCTGTCCACTATTCCTTGGGCTAACATTCATTTCTGGTGTTAGATTATTTGAAAGAGAAGCAAAAGTTTACCCGATGGTTTAAAAAAACATACATTTGAACAGAAGTGGCAGGATACTGTACTTTTGTTGTCTAACTCTGTGATTGACTGCAGCAGAGGATGACAAGTTGCTTTCTGGAAAAGTGGTCCTCAGTGCATCTGGTTGATACTTTTGGCTGATGCTCATTGACTAGTGATTACTTACCTTGCAGACCTTGTATTTGAAGCTGCTTTCAAACACAGAGTCAGACTGGCTGCTCAGACTTTCTGGAAAAAGTATCTCTGTAAAAGGAATGGTTCCTACAAGATGTACCAAAGTATTGTATACTACCCAGCTAGGGCTAGCTTCATTCAAAGGAGGTGAGGTAGATACACTACTGATAAATATTCTTCAGGAAAACATGCTTTTTCTTGTTATTATTCATTTCCAATTAAGTATATTGTGGTTCTCTCTAGACTAGCGGTAAACTCACCAGACTGATGATATCTTTACAAATAATTTACTTAATACATTTTCCAAACTGTTTCTACTCTAATATGAAAACCTTGCCCTGAATCATTGTATGGAATAGTGGGAAGCAATGTCCCACCATGAAATTCTCTAAGGCACTTGGTCTCGGCAGGCTCAGCACTGTTGCATCAGCTGGTCAACCAGTTCATACCCCATGTTTCTACACTTTAAGAGCTGCCACAGCTTCTCTGTAGGTAGACTCTGAGGAGGGGTTTCAGTTCTGATTTAACTTTAAATATCTTTAATTTTATCTACAGCTGCTATGTTGCAAAGGACCAACACGTCCAGGACTCCATAACACTGCTGCCTCCATTCATGTTAAAGTAGACAGCAAGGGGGGCCTTGGTTTGTAGAATTTCTTTTGAGGGGATTCAGGTATTTGTACACTTGTTGACCCACAAACACAGAGGAAAGTGGTGGGGAGCAGTGCCCTGGGCACTGTGCTGAGCTAAAGTTGTCCTAAACCCCCAAGTTTTTTTGTAAATCTTGTGGAAAGGTATATATTCAAAGGGAGTACATCTGTGGAAATGGAGATGCTTGATTTCTCCATGGACTCATCTATATTCACTCTCACAATGAATACTAGGAAAATTGTGACAGTCAATATTAAAAGATAAACAGACATTTGTGTAACTCAGCAGTTAAAGAATCCGTTTAGTAAATAACAATAACAATGCCATTAAACAGCTCTTTGATCCTTATTTATTCAGAGCTTGTTTTGTGAGCTGGCAAGACCAACTAATTGGCCCAGAAAGCATTCAAAGCCAGTTCCTCAGACAGGAGATTTATAGCAAATTTTTTAATGTAAAGACTTTTTACCCTTGCAAAAAGTATCTATGTCCTTCCTAACTATTTGTAGGGAAAATACTGTGCTGGCATAACAGTCTACACATAGGCCTCTCCACTGCTTTCACTAGTTTCTAAAGCTGCCTTTTGACCTACTATGGGAAGAGTGGGCTTCAGTGTTTTACTGGACTGAATGTCTCTAAAATCTGGTTTAAATAATTTTATAATTAAAATATTTGAATTGGTACAGAAAGCAGATGGAACAGTGCTGTTTAACTTAGAAGCAATAGCCCAAACAGGAAGCCCTACCTAAGACAAGGAATATGTGCCACAGACAACCAGCCCGCTGCTCCAGGGAGGAGCTGTAACTCCACAGGCGGACAGACCACCGTGGAGCTGACGCCATACAAAACAGTTCACTTTGGCTGGAAAAACAGAAATGTTTCAATTTTAGAAAGAACACAAATTTTGTTTCAATTTTCCTTTGTGAAAACTGAAGTAAAATGTTTTGTTCTACTTGGCTTATCCTAAATCCCAGAGACTGGAATTTTCAAAAAGCCATCATTTCCATTTGTGTGTGTTTTTGGCGTGGAAAGTCATGAGAGAAATATTCCCAGCCAATCTGTTTAGAGGCTTTTTTTGTGAAGAAGATGTTAAATAATTGTAATAGGTTTTGTTAAAGAAGTCTGCGATGGTGAACGGCGGTAAGTCACACAGAAGCAGCGAGGCTGAAGGCTGCAGGTTGAGAGGTGTGTGCATGGACCCTTCCACGGGAGGATGGGAAAAGGGAGAAATGCCACCAGACTGTTCAGAAACAGAGACTTGTGAAAGATTCAAGTTCAGCGAGGCCCTGTGACTTTCAGGAAAAACTAGGCAGGAAAGAGAAACAAAATGTGGTAATCTGGAAGAAATGGAAAAGTTCTGCCAGATGGCTGGGTGGGTTTTTTGTTTTGCTTATTAAATAGCAACAGTAAGCAGAAATAGCAAAAGAACACCAGGGTCTCACAAACTAGATTTTCTAGCCATATACAAATATGAAATCCCTCTGCTACTTTGCCTTCTGGCAGTTTCCAAAACATGGGAGATTTGCACCAGGGGCTGGAGGAAAAATTTCTTTATAAAGAAAGTTCTTAAGTGAAATCTCCAGACCCTGAAGTGTGCTTTCTGTAAGGATATGTATGAAGCAATACTGAAAAGTCCAACTTTCAGAATACAAATTCCCAGGAATCCAGAGTGGGCAGGACAAGAGATTTTTCTAGGTTTGGGCTGTCTGCTGGTTTGGAGTAAGGGCAGCGGGCACTTGAGCCCTACACAGCAGGAGAGGAGGGCTACGTAACTAGAATAGAATTTTAGACATGCTTTTCCTCCAAATGGATTATCAGCTTAAAACTTTAGCAGAACTGAAAACTCCATCCTTGCTGCTCGATACTGATCTCCTTCACAAGGGTTTGCTAGAAACACTTCAAAGACTTTTTGACACATGCACACACATATAATTTCTCTTCATATGTCATAGCCTGTTTGGTTTTGATGTAAATATTGAAAAGCTCAAGCGATGCTATTTTCCTTTTTCTTTTTGCTCTCAGTCCAAATCATTTTACAACACTATTTATGACATATCTTGGGGGGGGGTAGGCGTGGGGAAATCTTTGTGTGTACATGCCCACTCCAAATGTACCTCATACACCGAATGTATATCGTGTACCTGCACCTCGAACTAAGACTTGGCATTGCTTCTGTTACAGTAAGTGAAGAAACTGTGTCGGCAGGAATGAATTGGGGGATGCAGCTGTGCAGGCAAACCACGTGAACTGTCAATCTAAAGAGCTTGCTAGAGGAAGGGACGGACAATGCTGACAAAAGATATTTCTACGCTCTTCATGTGTTTAATGAATATGATGGAATATCTGATGTCTGTGAGAACTGGAAAGTATCTTGACTTCTGAATAGCATATAATAAAAAGCCAGCAGTTTACTGAGCAGAAGAGAAAGTGCTTGTTTCAGGAAGATGAACTGTGGCAGTTTTATCAAATTTTTAATTTATGTTTTAAGGAGGTCTTAATCTTTCCAATCTGAAGCTTAAAAAAACCTGCTCATATGCCTTAGCATATCTAAGGTAATGTATCTGAACTTGTCTAAAATTATTTGGATTGGAAACTGAGATGGAAATTTCATGAGAATGTAATAGATGTTTCCAGTAGCTCATGACTTGGCTGTGTTGGAAATAATATACAAAAAAGCCTTCTTTTAGGTCTAGAAAAAAGTGAAATCTTAAAGGATAGGAAAATTCAAATAAAATATTTAAGAATCATAAACTCTGTGTGATGATTAACTAAAAATTCATTTTTATTTTATTGAAGCCAGTTTATTTCATTCTTGGTATTGATGTAGTGATATAATTGCAGAGCTCAGCCACCCTTTGGTTTCTTAATCTATCCATCTGAGAGGTAAGGGCTTTGCTCTTAGTGTGCAAGTAGTTGTATAAAAGCCAAGATAAAATACATAGATTAAACCTTTAACCACAGATTACAGCACTATGATGAGTGTGTATAAATCTAGAATAAAAATCTCATCTCACCCGGGGATCTTCTGTTTCAGGCAGCAGAACTGCTAAGAACGTAATTTGTGGAGGTTTGTGTTTTAGTGATACCTGCTGGTGTGTTGTGATACACCAAAGCTAACTAGAGGTTGAGCAAAATATAGACCTTAGATTAGATTTGGCACTTCAAGGACAGTGAACATGCACTCTGTGTGCAGAGTTGCTCAAAACTGGTGAGGGCGTCCTCACCGGATACATAAGGCTTTGTGCGCTGCATTTCTGTTAGCACTGTTATTGCTCTAAAATGTACACAGAAATGGTAAAATCTAATAAAAATTCAGACCTGCCCAGTAGAAATGGTATTCTATGTTTTGCTCTTTTAATCTCTGCAGGAATCTCTGCATGGATAAAATGCTACTATGGGTCTCTGGGATTGCTTTGTCCTTAATTTTTTATTAACACACTGGTGGACCATAGTACCATGATAAAAGGTGAAAACACCAGATGAAATACGTTACATTTAATAGCTCAATACTGATGTTGACTAGTGTTATTTTAAAAAGGGAAATTAAAACATGATAAATAATACTAGACTTGGTCTTTATAAGACTCCTTTTAAAAATCTATATGCGGTTCTTTAAGATGCAAAACCTTGGTACAGAGAATGCGCTTCACTCTTCAGTTACACAAGAAAGATTAAGAAGTTAACAAACTCAGACCTTTGAAGGCGCTTGAAAAATTATTATTTTCACCATTATTCTGTCTTCTAGGAGGAAATAAAGGGGGGAAAAAAGTCAGTCCTTAGATTTTACAACTCAGATTAGAAACTTTTTGCTGGTTTGATTTTCTCATTACACTTACAGACCTGAGAGCAGAATTCTCTCGGCATGATTTCAGTGCCTTTAAAACCATTTGCTATGAGCAGCAGAATTTTATGAAAACCCTCTTCCTGTAATTTTAGTGATGAAACTCAAGGAGGTCACAAAGCAAATGAGTTGTGCAGGTCATGTCTCAGCCTGACTGTTTCTGGTTACTAACTTTTCCCCAGAAGATCAAGCTGTCAGTTAAATTTCAAAGACAATTTTTCTGAAGTCTGAAATTCTCAAAATTCTTCAGCTTCCCATAACCTCCCACTATTTAACAACCTCATTAATTGCAGCAGAAGCCCCGAAATGGCCAGCCAGTCAAAATGTAGTGAGATGAACAAGGTCAGAAGCTCAAGGCATCAGGAAGGCTAATACCAGCCGGTGCCTACTGTTGTTCCACACCAAGTCAGCACTGCCTGTGGCATTATTTGTTATCACTTAAAAAATCCTAACTCCATTGATTTCAGTAGAGTTTTTAGATTCAATTGGGATCCCTGTAAATGATATCCAAATCTGCCTAATGTGAGTAATATGTGATTAAATCTGATAATTTAATCTTAATTGTGTAGATGAAAAAGATGGCATTAAGACAAGGCAGAGTTTCTCACAAGAGGTTATTAAGAAAATTAAGGATTAGAGAGTGAGAAACTGATTATAACAATTTAGCAGGGAGGCAGAAAACACATATCAGGAATAAATGATTACTCTTTTTAAATGGTACAAGATCAGAAGATTTGATACCTCATATTCTCTCTTAGGACTGGTCCCAACTCCTGGGGTGTGCATCTAACATACTACCTGAGAAACAGGTCTTTTTCATCCAAATTTTGTTATACAGGTCTGGTGCCTTAGTATTCCCTTGATCAGGCAGCTGGTTCCAGGTAAACAGGTAGTTTGGCTTCCTGTGTAAATGGCCCTAATCCAGCAAATCAAATGGGTACATGTGTAATGGCAAACATGTGAAAAGTTCAAATAGCTGCAGTAAGATCGTTTCCATGCCAGACAGCCAAGAACACACGTCAGTGTCTTCCTGGATCTATACCAAGCAAAAGAGTGTTTTATAGGATCTTGTTCAAAATATTGGGTACAATGCAGCTACCCCACAGCCTACTGCTTTTCTGACATTGTCCGCTTTTTTTAACAAAGGAGAACAAATACTGAAGGGAACCTTATACCTATTTACACAGCTGGTTGCATTAAGTCTAACATGAAATTATATCTCAGATGCCCTTCCCTTCCTTGTTTCCAATGTTGTCTTCAGCCTAATTATTTTCACAAAAGGGTCAGAAGTCCAGCTATATCACGTAATGACACTTTATGTTGGTTTGCATCAAAATCTTCAGGTTGCATTCAAGTAGCATAATTGACACATGTTTTGTCATGTAGTAATACCCTGCAATGTACCTACAGTACCTACATTCAAGATTTGATTTCACTCAGAGAATGAAGGATTACTCAGCTTTGTTAACTGTATACTTACATTTTCTTAGATTTTTTGTTTTTTAATGAATGCAGGACACTTTGGAAAGTTCTTACCTTTCGTATGCCTTCAATTTTCACTGGAATCTATTCTATGCATTTAATTGTATGGGTTTAGTTTCAGTCATTAGTAATGAAATGTGGTTTAGGTTTTTTTCCCTTGGTTTTTTTTTTTCCTAATCTGGTAAAGACATAGAAAATAGATGTTCCTCTCTCTGCTCCCCATCCTCTTTCAGACCGTATCCAATACTCACTTTGGCATGGCAAACCACTATTTAGCATTAGTGATAACAAATGTGTGGAGACGGCATATGTGGGTAGGCTCATTTACACGCAACTGCCCAATATTGTGCGTGAACAGAATTAAGTCTTTGTGCATTCATGTAATTGTGCACTGGCAATCAGCAGAAGTAATTGCTAGATGCAAGATAAAACTGACTCTTTCTAAAGCGTTTAGTTCTGTCTTATGGCTGAAATTTTTTTCAATATATATTTTTCTGTGTAATAAAATTTAAAGAACAGATAACATTCTGCAGACAGGTTTTTATTAGGAGGGTGGGTATTAGATCAGTAGGAAGCTATACTTACTTGATTAACTTCAGTGGCATCATCTTGCTCTGCTGCCACTCTAATGTGCTGGTCCCTGGTGTCCATGCAAATAAATAAACAATATTTCTCGTGCAAAACCACTGAAGATGCACCGCTAGTGAACATAAAGTGAAAATGGTTGTTTCTAATGCAGGGAAAGGTGGGGTTTTTAAAATATGTTGATCTGTAACAGTGCCCATCATTAGTTTGAATGAAGTACTGAAGTATTTGTGACTTTTGGAGCTCGCAGCAACTTAATTCCTAGCAGCCTGCCGCTTCGTATGAAATCCAGGAAAATCTGCTCCAAAAGAGTGGGCACAATGCAGTTTTTTCCCAAGCAATCTCCTTTTGATCCAAATGCAAACAAATAAAGATTTCAACAATATATGAGAGGTGAAGCAATTAGTACTTTATCTAATGTCTGGTTTTTTCACTTAGAACAGATAAAGATATGTTGGCCAGAGTAATTTATTGGTATTCTTGCCACATGTGTTTTTCAGTCTTGGGAAGGGATTTCAATTGTCCAAATTTTTAATTCAATATTGGTTTTAATATAGTATCAGACTATTTGACAGGGCATTTTTTCTGATTCAGGAGCAGTGCATTACAACAGTTTCTCTGCCCAGTCTCTTCCCTTTTCCTCTGTGTTCTGCAGGATGTGACAGTGCTCCCATCGGTTGTGATGAGACTGTACGTAATATGTAAGTATATATATTATGTATCATAGTATATATTATATATAATAATATAATATATTTATCATATTGTAATATGTAACATATAGTTATATTCTTTAAGGGTCAAATGTGCAATGCACATTCACAATTAATATTCAGCATAAGCTGTGGTATGATGTGAAAAAAGTCTGAAGAACAGAAGCAGCACATGCATACCCCCAAATCCTAACCTTTTGCAAGAGAAGCTATGAAGTATCATATCTATTATGGGTCTGCAGAGAGTAAAAAAGAAAAGAAAAGAGCTTTGTGGAGGTCTGAAGTTAGAATAGCAGTTGCCACATTTTACTGTCGTCAGATTACTCTTTTAAGCGAACAAAGGCAATTAAACCTCCAGGATCTTTGTTTCCTCTAGGAATCTTGCATGTAGTATGTATGTTGGACATGAACGCTTTTTTATTTGTTTTCATAATCATACTACACTTAAATATGAAATCTATTGCCTCAGTATAGATTTTTCTATTTAATAGGCTCAACTTTCAGCCTGTTAAAGTTGCACAAATGTACTACGCTGCCAGCTTTCATTACTGCTTTAGTTTAAAAACAGAATTGTGAGTATGTATCATTGCATGATTTCAAAGGAAAAAGATCAGTGGAGGTCTTTTGAGAGTTTGAGTCTTTTTTGTTTTTTAATGAAAACCTGTGCATTGTTTTTCCCACGTAACTGACACCTTTACAGACACTTGCATCTAAACTGTTGTTACATGTATTTTATTTGAAGTAGATCACAGGACTTTTGATGCCAGAGACCTTGCCTTCTACTGTATTTTGTAAAGCATCTTTTACGCTTACAGTATTCCCTAAATAATAAATAAAACAGATAAAAAGCTTTGCAAACCCTTCAAACAAATATAAGGCATGTGAGATTTTAGTCCTATCAATATGACAGGACCTCCTGCAGAGGTGTGAGACTGCAATAAATTATCATTGTGAATTAATAGGGATTTTTTTGTGTCAAAACAGGCCTTCAAAAAACCGCATAGGTTGGTATTTTGGCACTGTTGGCCTCGAAACCTTTGGTTGTCATCGTTGCAGAAGCTGAATACTGCAACACTAAAGAACTTATAAAAGCCATGTTAAGCAAGGCAGCAGACAACATCGATCTTTTGAATGAGAGTTAGGGCTGGGCCACGGGCTGAAAGACAGATTATGGTTCTTGCTCTGTTTTCAAGAGTTACTGAGTACATAAAGACACCGAGATGCTGATCTTCTGTTATCTTGGGCTGGACCTTCAGTGGGCTGCCCCCAGTTGTGCAGAGGAGCCGTGGTGGCACGGCGACTGTTTAACTTACCCTGAGCTCCAGCTTAGCACCTTTACTGCAAGCAATGGGTGATGTTGTAGCTTACAACAGGGAAATAAAGAAGCAGCTGTTACTTAACCGTAACCAGCAGCACCTCGAGGTCCTTACTGAGATTAAGGGTCTCACGCTCTATGTTACGCAGCAAAAGGTGGCCGGTCAGACCATGTGAACCTGGGCTAGCAAAGAGCGAGAAGCGGGAGGAAGACCAGAGGCACAGAGAAGGTAAGAGATGGCCAAAGATCTCACAGCAAGTCATTGATAGATGTAGATGCACATTTCGCACTAACAGAAGCTGTTTTCCTGCTCTGCTATACCTGTGAATAATTGACCAGCTGAGCAAGAAGATGTGTTTAAACAATTGTCAGCTTACTCTGATCCTCAGCATACAACTGGTCAAGTGAACTCCAGCTGTGTGAGCTGAATATTGCATCCCACATTGTGCAGAATTTCTGTATCAGTAGTGTATAATAGGTGGTTGCATGTTTTTCTCTTTAGATTAACAGGATGAGAGAAGATAACTGTAGCAGCTGGTTACACAAGAACAATCGATGCCTCAACCTATTTTTGTTTTAATTTCTACTAGGAAGCAGACCAATACTGTATTTCTTTATTATTAAGCGGTGAAAAAAGGGAGATGTGTTTTGAATTAGCTACCTCTGCCAGAGAGAAATCACCACTACTTCTGCTTGCTTTGCTGGAGGAAAAATAATTATGAGAGAGGCTGGCTTTTCCCTTCAAACAGATCTTATTCCCAGCCTGCATATGCCTCTTGCCTAGAGATCTCCTGGGCTCCGGCAGGTGATCAGTGCAACATGTCTCATAACAGCAGAAGACTTGGAGTCAGCAGCATCCTTCAAAAAGATTGGTGGGGGAAAAATGAAAATTAACAGGAGCGATATGTGTGGAGAGATTTCCATGTGGTTCTTTCTTCTACTTTCTTATATCTACTGCTGCTCTGCTGATGACATAACTACGCAAGTTATTAAAACTTTAATGTTATTCAGAACCATCTTTCCCTACACAATTCCAGCACTTTTCATTTCTCACACCTGTCCTCAGAAGCACTTTCATTCCTCAAAAACAGCAGGGGAATAAAATATATCAACAATGTATATTATGTTTAATATATGGCAGCTGATCTTTACTCGTGTACATAAATGTCACAACAGATCAATTGCTGAGAATCTTTTGTCTCTCTGAGGTACTTAGAGATTTTTTTTTTCCATTTCCAAAAAACTGTATCTACTGTATGAACACAGAGGATAAGGGATTCTGCCGTTTGAAAAACGGACTGTTCATCAAGGATTTGAAAAATGCCCGCAGTCGCACACTGTGCCGACAGGACTACAGCAGCAGCTGCTCTGCTGCCCTTTGCTCGCTCTGGGGAAGAGATTGGGAGCAAGGATGCTCATGCGGGTGTTTGCAGCTTGGCCATGCCTTTGGGTGAGGAATACCTTGCTGTGCAGGAGCCCTGAGATCGTGAACAACTTGGGCAAGGTAAAAGGAAAATGCAGTGATTGTGCATATCCAAGAGAAGCAGCACAGTTATAAAAGACAGGGGCAGAGGAGCTATGTGTAATTTGCCTCCCCCAAGATTCAGCCAGGAGGGTCTGTCCCTCAGTCCAGCTAACCCGCTGCAGCTTTTCCTCGTGTACACCTCCTTAGGGATCCTGGACTTGTGTGTATTTAACACCTTCTGTTGCGTGCTGTGGAGAGAACCCCTTGGGGATGCTAGCTTTTATAGTTCATCCAAAGTCCTCCAGGAGGTACATACAGATTTAATCTTCCTCTCCACAATTTCTCTCTTGACTGAACTAGACATTGTTTCTTTTCCTGGGAGGTGCCAGTTTTCTCCATTAGAAAAAGTGCCAGTACTTGCCCAGTTAATTAACAGCTCTTTGCTTTGAAAAGATAAAGGTCTCCCTTATACACACACACACACACACACACACGCGCGCACACACACGGTTTTATGAGCCACAGACCCGCTCAGCGGCCACTTAGGCTGATCTATTTGAGGCTGTCATTGCTTGTGTGGTCCTGCTGACTTCCTTGTGAATGGGCAGTCGCAGTTCAGGGAATGGATCAGCCTGAAAAATTATCTCATCTTTGTTTTGCAGGGCTGCTTTTGGCTGGGTCAGCTCCCCTGTGCTATAGCAGCACAAGGGGTAGCGGCGTTCTACAAAGTGGCAGAGGGGGAGCGGGCCTGTGACAACCTATCTGGCTGTGGAGCTATTTGAATTGTCATTTTTCACTGCAGTGTGTATCCTCTACTGATCCTTAGGTTTTATGTCAGTGTGTACAGGAGCAAAGATTTTGCATCTAAACTGCTAGAAGGGATAGAAGCATGTAGCTTATTATTAGCTCTTAACTTCTGCCACATACAACAGTAACCAGACACTGGGGTGACAGTAGGATCGGGATATTGACTCCCCACTCCCAATATTTTTCTCCATAGCCCTCTGTGGGAGTTACCAAATTTGGAATGGCCCCTTTTCTACTGCAGAGCAGGCAATAGGATTTCAAAGATCATTGTGAAGCACAGTACAGAGTCTCCAGTTATGCTTTGTTAACCCAGTGCTTACTGGTAGGTTGCATCTATGTGGATTTTTTTTCTGTGGGAAATGTGGTTTCTACAAACTAGAGGGAATAGAATCATGCTTCCAAAAAAAATTTTTTTTTTCTATCAGGAATATTGAAATTATATAGTTTTGGTCATTTTGCATGATTAATTTAAAATATTTCAGTTTCTTGAAGCAAACAAAAATATTTACTCTTGAGTCACAGAAGATTTTCCAAGCTCTTGAAATTGCAGTTTGGGTTCTTTATCACTTATGCTCTTCTTCTCCCACATCTTAGCTGTGCCGTGTGTTGACAGGACACGTGATACAAAAGTAGAGGATGGACTGGTAAAGGTAGGTAGTAATGGGAATTATTTACCCCAAGATAATCATGGGTAAAGGAGGCAATTGTAATTTAATGCCAAACAGATATGAAAATAAACTTATCAGTTAAGTTCAACAAACTGGAGTGCTTCTGTACAAGAACACTGACGTGAGTATTTCATTGTAAATCTCACAGTGGGACATTTTGCTGTGTTACCTTAGAAGCTTGCTGAAACTTTGAAATCACAGAGCAGGTGAGGTTGGAAGGGACCCTTGGAAGTCTCTTGTCCTCTTGTCCTCTTGCTGGCCACCACTGCTTCCCTCTTCTTTACTCCCTCCTGTCCCCTCATCAGGTATTTATAAACAAACCAGGTATCGAAATACTGGAATTTCCTATGGGAAGAATGTTCTGGTTTTCATTTAGATTTCTGTTAAGTATAAGACCAAGAATAGAAAGATAGAGGAGACAGAGGATGAAAGCAGATTTTTCTGGAGATTAAGTATTTGGCACAAAATAGCTCCTATTCTGAACTTTTTCTTAGGTATGGTATGACATGTACAGGACCACATCACCTCAAAATCCTTTATATTCAGTAGCATTTCTGTTTCTTTCCTACCGAGACAGATAGATCACAGCGAAAGCCGTTACTGTTTTTATTAGGCCCATCTGAATAACATTGTAAAGGACTCTTGGGGCTGCCTTTTAATTTATGACCCAGACTGGGCTGTAACTTTATGTGGACAAAACTGCCTCTTTCCTTAACTCTAAGAATTAAATATCACCAGCACAGAGCTGCAGAGACCATGCACTACTCTTTCCCTGAATTCAGATTCAAGTTGTGGAGCAGCCTCTTGTTTGCTTGGCTTTGAAGTGCAGTTGCACATGACCTAGAGGGCAAGATTATTTAAATGTTAATATTTTTTTCCTGAAAAATTAAAGCAGCTAATATCCAGGATGTAATTTCCTCTTTTCCGCTTCAGTGAATTGCATTTGAGTCCTTGCTGGAGAGGAACCATCTCCTACAAATGTAAGAGATGTGCCTCTACCTAGAACATGGATGGATGTAATGAAGCGATAGTTTAAGTGTGCATTGGCTGCAGATGGCTGTGATGGAGAGGGAGATTATGACTGATACTCCAATTTTGCTTCAGTGATTTCCCTTAGTTGTTGATGTAAGACCCTCCTGATCATTTGCTGGGAGCAATGGGGAAAATACTGGGGCACTTTGACATGGTGTTCTTAGATGTCTTCCCCAAAATTAAGGCATTCTTTTTCACTCTTTTCCATTTGAGAAAAGCCAAAATGCAAGTCTCTCTCCAAGGCTGGCTAGGTACAGGAAAAGCAAAATATGCCCATGGAGCAGTAGCAGATGTAAGTTTGTTCTGCAGCACCTGAGTGCAATGGCACCGAGGACCCACATGTGAGGTCCCTGTGCTCCCTGCAGCTACCTGCACTCTGCCAGGAAAAGGCAGGGCAAATGGGCAGGCACGATGTGGATCTGTGCGTATTAGACATGTACCTTCCTCATTTAACGTGTCCTCCACTCCTTGCACAGCAGGGCTGTAGTGATTGCTTTGCCAGTGGGTTTTATTCTGACCCTGTGGAGTATGCTGAATTTGCCTCTTTTCTGTATTGCATTTGCAGTTATGTCTTCTGTATGAACAATCCCTGCCTTATAAAGCATTGCATTTAATGGTGCCGTTGAACGTTGAACGTTCTGAGGAAGGAAGCTGAAATCTGAACAGGCCGTTCATCCCATATAATTTGTCTCTTGGCAAGACTGTGACCATAAGTTTGAATTTCTGTTAACCCTGTTATTCTTATTAGATGGGTTTATAGGAGGTTACAGCCTTCAGGGCTGTCACTTCAACCCTTAACTGACAAGACTTTGGCTGTCTTTCACTTCACAAGAGCAAGGGGAAAGAGGAGAAAGGATGCTGAAGACATTCCCACACAGAGGTGACCAGGGGACAGATGAGATGAAGAGATTTGTCTTTCAAACAGTACTATGCAGGTTACTATTATTTGCTCCTTTAAAATGCCTCTATTTTGTGAACGTACGCCAAGACAATTGAATGATGGGTAGAACAATTCAGCGGCTCAAGTGAAGTTGGCAGCTTTCCATATGCTATGGTATTTGTAAACATCCATATTGATTAAAGAAATGTGAATAATATTGCTGGATATTATGCTAACGTTACAAAGTACTCTTGTTGGTAATTAAAGAATTACGCACATGTAAATGATCTTAAAGGTGGCTTAAAATTAAGCTAGAAGTCTACAGCAGAACAATATTGTGTTGGATTGGTGCCACTCCTAAGAGATGCTTACTCACTAACTTCCAATCCGCAGAACTTCCCCAGTTCAGTAAAAGGGTCCTTTGTGCTTAGGAAATGACCACATAGATAAATGATCACAAAAAGGGATTTTCTCTTAATTTGTGATATATTCTGCCACAGAAAAACAATTAAAGCTGTGTTTCTAATAAAAAGCAGGAGTTGCCCACTGTGGATTGATTTCTATTACCAATTTTAATCATAATTTAAACCAGCAAACAGGAAACTTACTTTTAAATAATCAATTTTAATCTTGTTTGCATTTTTACTTATTAGTCATCTTCCTAAAGGAATATTGGACCCTCCTGGTTAGTAACGACAGGAATGTGTTGATTTTCACCTAAATACAACCTCTATGTTAAATAACATACTTATTTTAGTGAAGTGAATATATTGTAGGCATTTAGCTGGTGTACAGCTTGATATACCTTTAGTCAGATTATGATTATAAAGTAATATAGAAAGATGGCAAAAGATATATTTACTATTTACCCTGTTATGATAATGCTCTTATTTGTGTCTCTTGTCAAGATGCAGTTGGATAGATTTTGCAACTCAATTAAAAGCACAAACCCAACATTATAAAGTAGTTTGTTTTAGTTAAATTAAACCACCTTAAATAGCTGGTTACTTAGGGAAAACATTCATTTATTTAAATGGGGTTTAAAACTAATCGATTCATTAAACACAGGAAGTATTGTCCGTGGTTAACAAATTGTACTAATAGTTTCTGATCATCGTGTCTGTCATGATTTTAGAACTACCAGATCTCATCCTGTTACACCTCATTTATATTTATGGATTGGAAGGGGATAATAAGCTATCCAGTATTTCAGCAGCCAAAAATTTCTCAGCTATGAATTAGTCACTGAATTTAAGTAACTAAACAAACAGAAATGCGGAAAACATCATACCTGCAGTTACAGAAGAGGCTATAGCTTTTTGGCTAGTTCAGTACACTTGCAGATTTAGATTTAGAACTCCATAACTCCTGAATTACCTGGTTCAGGGATTTGCCTTCAGCAGTTCACGTATACTATGGGAATATTTATGTTTATGTAATACAAATAATTTCATAAATTATAATAAATGCAGGCGTGGATGTGAGTTGCCAGTGTTTCAGTTTTAATATTATATGTTTGCTAACAAAAATATATGAAATTTAAATTAGGAATCTGATTTGAACATAGGCTTCCACTGTGGAATCCCCTTTACAGAGTTATGCAAAAGGACAGAAAGAGTTACCCACTCACCAGTAGCTGTTGATACAGATTATTACATTATATTATTAAAGAACAAAATCCATCTTGTACCTAGGCTGAAGCTGGACTATGAGACCCACCTTAAGTGAAATAATATTAATGATCAACACGTGCTTCTAAGGTATGAGAGAGTTGCCACTGGACTAATGCAGGAAAAAATACTTTAAAATGATGCTAAATCCACTTGAGCGAGAATGTCTGTATGGCACAGAGGTACAGAACTAGCCTGCTGATTCATCCTGACAATTGGGTCAGGCAGGCTGGCTCATTAACTGAGAAGTATAAAATACTGAGCTTTTCTTTGAGGCAAGAGAAAGAGAGAAGAAGGGACAGTGGAGATCCTGCAGGCAGAAGCCATAAGAACAGTTAGTTCAGGAGGGACTTGAGGACTAAAGCTTATGTTTATGAGTACATTTTTGCCTGCAGCCTTTTCCTTTACTGGAAATAGGAAGAAAGTCTACATCCAAACCCTGTGGGATGGACAGGTATGTAGATGGCCCCAAGTGGTGATCGCGGCTGGAGAGGTCAGCTGCCCCGGGGCCAACGCGCACTTTGGTTGGCAACAGCTCGGCATTCCTGCTGTCCTCTGCTGTTGCTGGCAGTCTCTCCTGGCACACAAGCATGCTTGTGAGTTCTCCAAAAGTACAGGGGAGCTGAGGGTCGCACACCCACGGCCCTGTAGTGATATAACCAGTGGTGACGTAGTCTTCCTACGGTTGAGTCTTTGATTGCCCATGGCAAAGCATTGCTTCGTGGGTTATAGTCACTAAGGCTGATAATTGGTCACGCATTGGTCACACAGCTTTTGCAGGCTGCGTTCTGGCTCTTCCAGAGGTGGTAGTCTTAAGACATGGCAAATACAGGTGTGACATGCCAACAAAATCACGGTATTCCTGTTCTCTCTATCTCTCCCTCTTAAAAACAGCAATATGGTTTCCTTTATCAAGTAATGAGTAAGTTTTGAGAAAAAGTCCTGAAACCCCCCCAACTCCTTGTGCCCCCCCAGCCTCCTCGCTGGTGGGGTGGGCTGAGGAGCAGAAAAGCCCTTGGCTCTGGGTGAGTGCTGCTCAGCAGTAACCAAACCATCCCTGTGTTATCAACACTGTTTCCAGCACAAATCCAAAACACAGCCCCATACTAGCTACTGTGAAGAAAATTAACTCTATTCCAGCCAAAACCAGCACACATAGATAAGGGGCTGCTGCAGATGGGAGCCTGTTCAGGCTGGGAAAGCATAAGTTCTGTCCGAAGAACAGAGGCACTCAATGCAGAGTCTGTGGTGCTTTTCTTCATATTACTTTTACAAATAGTCCATTCTCTAAAGGAATTTTTAAGGCACTGAACTAAGCTGTCCCTTAGTTAGGAAATGTTTAGCAGCTTTTAACTGAAAGCTTTGTGTCTGAGGCAATAATAGAGAGAGGAGGTAAATGCAGCTTGAAAGGATGACATTGCTTCCTGAATTTAAGCCCTGGAGTGTCATTGCTGTAGTGTTAAGAACGACTGGACCTCAAAAATGCAGCTCTAGGTGTTGGTTTAGGCACTTCCAGGTACCTGGGGGGAGAAAGGGAGAGGCCTCTGTCATATGTGAGAGACTGCACCCTGGAGATACAGCATGGCAAAGGAAGATACCTGGGGTCACAGCCCTGCGGCTGCTTTGGCTTTTGCAGTCAGCCTCGATTCTTGATCAGGGATGGGGTAAATAGGTAGAATAAAGCTGTGTACACCTGACTCGTACATCACACATTTCTCATGGAAGTGTACCTTGTTTCTGTTACTCGTTTAGAAGGCTGTGAAGTCCAAAATTGTTCTGGGGAGCTTCTTTGTTGGTTCCTGGAAACAAAAATGGCATAAAAGATATTTTGAAGTGTGTGTTGAGAGGTAAGAGCATTTCAGACCACAGAAGGGCTGTTCCCCACTGTAGACCCATGTTCACATCCACGCAGGCAGCACAAGAATGATACGAGACTAGTGACTATGTTGTTTTCAGACTTCAGCTCTTCGCTCAATCCTACAGCTGTAACAAGGGCCAAGGTATTGATGGGTTGCATCTGACGCACTGCAAAGGAGATTACTTTTAGTCCTTTCTCACAGCAGTGATCCTCAAGATGCTGTGGGGGTCCACAGAAGCAAGAGGAAGCCTGACTTCCAAGAAAGAGAAATTTCCTTTTAATTCACTGGATCACAAAAAATCTCATAACCACTCAGTGTTTCAAGGTATTGCAATGTTGGAGTGCTGGGGAATAGGAGCAAGAGTCGAATTGTAAAACTATTTTGGTATTTTATTCAGTAAGTGATGGGGGGGGGGGGGGGGGGAGGGGGGAAGGCAAAAAAGCAAGCCTAGCAGAAAAAAAGAAATGAGAGGGGCCTGGAAGAAGACCTGAGAATCAAAAAACAACTTAGGGGACTGAGCTGGAAGGAGGAGATTGGCTCTTCAGGTAAGTCTAGCCCAACAAAACTTAAGCATGTGTTCTTGTAATGACAGGTGATTGAGTGAGGCTAGCTGAATTCATCTAGGGGACTCACAAGCTAGTACACTTGGCTGGACAAAGCCTGTATTTTTATGTGATTTAAAAAAAACAACATGATTTTTATGCAAATTGACGCACAGCCACATATTGCATACTGTATTATTCATTTTATTTTGCATGGCAAATGATTGCTTCACAATCCTGAAATGTCTATTAAATCATCCAGACATTTTTGTTAAATTTCTGCACCTTTTTCATTATTTTTTCTGAGCCAGAGGAATTATTTTTAAATATTGTTCTTCTTTTACATCACTTGTTTTGATTTTAATGTGCTAAAAAAGTAAAATTTAGTCTAACCCAGAGACCATTCATTACACATTTATGAAGTAAAAAAGATGCACAACAACAAATGATGATTTATGACAATATATTCAAGTAATGTAGTTTTTAGCATAGGGGCCCCATAATGAACACTAGTGTCACAAAATATTCTCAAACCCAGTCATGCATATTCTGCTTTATATTTAATATCTGTATTGGTAAAGTCACTCCTTTTCTCCCCTACACGCAGCGTAAGTAGAAGTAAAGAAAAAGGAGGTCATCTGTTGGCTTCTGGCACCACTTCCCTGAATGATATCTTTTGTCTCGTGGGAGTTGTGCCACCATAGCAGAACTGCTGGAGAACACAACTGGTTCCACATTCCTCCCTGGAAGCAAATCTTTTTTGGCCTAGGATGTTGTTTTTTGTCATCCCAGCAGACTGGACAAAAATACGGCATTCATCCCAAATGCCTTACTCAGGCTTGAAGGCAGCTGGTGTCCTAAAATATAAGCCTTTGTTATTCCCATGAAGTCTCTTCCAAGAAAATGGACTGCTATTCCTGAATTAGAACCAGCATCAGAAGCTCTAGTGATTTATACTTTTGTCAGACATCTCATCCAGAAGGACTGTTGCATTAGCTGATTTTCCTCTTTCAGGCCAAACACTGAATTTTTAGAACAACACTTCTATTGACTATTGGGTAGATTTTGGCTGATATTGACACTGTGAGCTAAGCCCTTCACTGCTCAGTCAGAACACTACAGAAGAATACATCCATATGACTCAACCTATAGATCATTTGTCCACCCCTTACGCGCAGCTCTGGCTGCAGTACAGTATGTCACCTGTTTAAGACCAACAGCGTCCACTGTTTCTGCCAAGGGAAAACCCGTACAGGTTATATATGGAACTGCAAAGTGAGTATGGGTAGGGATTATAAAGTCACCTGCACTGAACTGAACTGAATTGAAATACCAGGGCTGTCCCTGTCTTCTTGTGGACAGTACCACCTTCTCAGGTTTAGGAATGGCATGGAGAAGACCAGGGCTCTTTTAAACTATGAAATCAGGGGAATAATAGACTGAATTAAATGACTATAGAATGCACACAGAGAACTCAAAATCAGTTTTGAAGCATCTTATCATTGACCTAAAAAAAACCATGCAGGGAATGAAATGTGTTGGGATGGAGACTGGTCTTGGAAGCAAGGAACCGCTGAAGCTGAGCTTCCAGGAGAGCAGCGCTCTGCTGCTGGTCATCGCATGTGCTGGCTTTCCAGCGTTCATCAAAGGAAAGGAAAATGTCTTTAATGCGACTTTAGGTCTTCAATTGTATAAGGTGACACCACTGCTAAAGAAGCAGACATCTTTCTGCTAGGGAAAGTAAAAATTAAAGAAGGCCTTGTTGTAAAAATGGTAGGAAAAGTTCAAATCTGCATATTCACTGAACACTTTCTTGCGCTCAGATTTTTCCTCCTCAGGTGTATGGTAGGTGGAAAGGTTACGATGTTCTCTTAATACAGTGCTCAGATGTAAAGTATTGGTCATGCTGGTCACCGTAGCAGTTGGAGTAAATAGACAAGTTAGATCAACATCTACTTAGTCTGCATTGTGGGACACGGTTAAAGACTAAACCAACACAGGTACATAATGTAGACGCAGGCTTAAAGTGGTGACAAATGCCGCTGTCGCCCTTCTCCCTGTTAAGACCTGACACTTCCTCTGATTGTTAATCAGGGTGTGCTCTGCAGAGAACAGTGGCTGCCTACTGCCGCTTTGAAAAGAGTCAAGCTAACAGAAAAGTAGAGGCTCATCACTCTGCAAAGGAGATGGACACTATCTAACAAACTAGCTTATGTAAAGGGTGTTTCTTTTATCATCAGTATCATCAGACTGGACTGGCAACAGCTCAAGGCAAGTGTAGGTGGAAGATAAACAATGCATCTGCTTTAAGGCACATTGGTTAATAAAGCTTTTGTACACCTTGATTCATTGTCTAGTTGGGAGTCAAGACTAGTTATTAAACATTTCAGAGAGAAAAAGGATTGCTCTGACAACAAAGTATGAATAATTCATCTGAAGGGGAGAGGGGACATGCAATAATAGAACAATTGCTAAAATTCCTCTTAAAGGATTTGTGTGCATCAAAAGCAATAATAAAAAGAAAGAGTTTCAATCTATGCTATCTCGCTAACTGCAGCTTAAAAAACATATGTCATTGTTGGTGGCTTGCACAACGCAAGATAGAGTACAAAGTCTGCAGCTTCTTACTTTTAAATAGAGAGCAAAGGCATAAGAAAACAATCAGGAAGCCTCTCTGAACATTGAAGTTTTGGGTGTCTGGACTTAGTTAAAGTTTTGGAATTTTTTTCCATCATAAATGTTGAGCCATATAAGTCAGTGACATGACCCAAAATACAGTAAAATACTATAACACAATGTTTGTTAGGTTGTGAACTGTTTCTCTGGGAACTTTCTAGTCTCTTCCAGAAGAATTTAAAGAAAGTGGGGAAAAAAGTAATTTTAACGCAAGAGTGAAAGTGGGCTCATCATCTCCATTGCTTTATTTCATGTATCATTCGGATCTCTTACCAAGAAGGCTTTTGCCTTGCATTTTGTTTGATTCTCTTTAACACACAGCATGTGCATTTTAACAAAGCATGGCAAATCTTACTAAATATATTTAATTTTTAAAAAGCTGGTTTACCTTTTCTTTCAAATAAGGATAGCAATCCACAAAGGAATTAAATACTGACCCCCTAAAAAGCTATCCTAGAATAATCTACAAAAGCAAACAGCATAGACAGCAGCAATGGAAGCTTTTCTGGCCTGCTTTTCTCCCTCTGGACTTGAAGGAGCAACTATTTTAGAGACTGGTCATGATGCCAGCTCAGGTTTTGGTCTCTCTTCTGGTACCACAGAGAGGTATGTAGCCTGTTTTTACCATATATTCACATACAAGGCAACCTGGATGAAATCAAGACAGTGTAAAAACCATTCTGACTGTAAAAGGAAGGGGAGGTCATCTGCTGTTTTTATTGAAGACAGTAGTATATGAAGGGGATTCGCAATGCGAGCCCCCCCTTTCCCCTCCCCCCCCCAAAAACCAACCCAAACTAAACCAAAAAAACCTAGGATTTTTTTTTCTCGGTAGAAACTAGTTCTGAAATTTTAAACTATAAGTCTTCTCCGTGTCTCTAACTAACTAAATTAATTAATTAAAATAGAGCATTATAGATTAGAGACTTTAAAATTACATTTGTATAACTTAAAGTGGGTTTGAGTGATAACACAAACGGGTGATTAGTTTAAAAAGTTTGATATCTGGTAATGTTTTGAGAAAATTAATTAAGGCAGCCATTCTCTTGCAGTATAAAAACCAGTTACTGTGGCTGCATTGCTGTGTTGTTATACTCAATAAAAATGTCCTTAGGATTTTTAGCATGTGAATTAAGCGCACACTTCTAGCAGCTAAACTGATGAGAAAGAAGGTCAGAACTCCTTTATCTGCTAAATTATCCAGGAACTGAAATAGATCTACACAACAGGCCTGAAAAATCAACTTTGTAGAAAGTCTTTAAGCTCATATTCATGATTCCTGATCACTGTTTCCTTTTTTTTTTTCCCCCCAGTGTGAACTTTCATAGAAGCTAATGTGATTCACTCCAAAGAAGCTCTCAGATTCAAAAAGACTAATCTTTAAAAGTCAGTTGTAGACTTACTGCAGCAGTGAATTCCAGAAGTAAGTTATACTTTGCCTCCCTCAGCATGGCTTTTTATGTGCTTTGTGTTTACCACATTTTCCCTTTGGTCTTTTTCCCCTTGTATTTTGAAACAAGTTTTTAAAAAACATCCTTCTCCTTTAACTTTTCCACATATTAATTGCTTCTCACCTTCCCTTCTTCCTTGCACAAGAGCTTTCATATGCTTTCTAATGATGGATTAATCAGATGAAATAAGGTTTCACTGAAAAAAATGAGAGAAGAAAAGCTAATTGGTCTTTACCATTTGCAAGGCAAACCTGCCTGAGATCAGGAGGCAGCTGATGCCGAAGTGTCTGCCCGTGCCTGCAGTCGCAGCAGGGATGTGAAGCAAAGTACATCACATTGTAATGAGGAAGTGTAACAGGGTTACCTGGCCAGAGAATTTACCTCCAGTTGGCTGTGGAGTTCATGAGACTTCATTTGTGATATGGGAGACTTGGGACTTGGTCGCATAACGAGATCAGTGTCTGAGATGCAATTTCTTCACTCTTTTGTGGGGGCTCAGTAAAAGGTAAGATGTTATTAGAGAAGGTAAGTGTATTTTTGCAGCAGCTGATGCAAGACAGAAGTCCCATCTGTGCGTGGACTGAGTCACTGCATTGTTCGGTCCCCCTAGAATGGAGCTGTAAATTACAATTAGACCATCCATGTTCTTCAACAGCTGAACTTGGCTAGGTAGATTTTACAGGTACTAGCAGAAATCTGAAATGGGGTGTCCTCTTTTCGTTGCTTTATTTCTGTGCTCTCAATGAGGGATGTGCTGCCCGGCCCAGATACAATCACCCACCAGAGTCCAGCCTTCCTGAATCTCTAAAATGCAAGTTATCTCTTGCAAGTTATGGGTACCTTTGTAAAGGCACATCTATAATTCCTAGTTTCTGTTGGGAACAGAAATGCAAGTGTCAAATATCAAGGAGAAAGCTCATTCTGTGGCTGTTCCTAAGCTCAAGGAAGGCATAAAACTCACTGATTTCAATAAGCTGTGAAGGAAAACAAGTTATTTGCAAAATGACCAGAAATCGGGAAATGTGAAGTTTTACAAGCCATGCTGACCTAATGATATTTCCAGTCCAGCCTTGCTGTCAAAATATTTAGATAGTTCAGGACAGCACTTGAATATCATCTGTGAATTTGAAGCCAATATCAGTGTTTCTCTGGAAGTGCTGTTGATCTATAGGTTTATTATTTTTTATGCAAAGAAATCAGAAAAAAATGTGTCAGTTCCCATTTTGCTGTGTTAACTCGAAATGATGTCAGTCAACATTGCCAGTAATGCCATGTGATATTGTAGAAGCCTTCTAAAAATGCCCTCTGAAACTTGTACTTGGAGTAACACAATAATGAAAGAAGAGTCCTTCGGTCTCTTGTTTTTCTTCATATGCCCTTAAATACATAGGAATCTTACTGCCTGTTGTGAAGTAGCTGCTACTGTTTTTGTTGCAAATATGGAATGTTACATTCGCTAACAGTACATTTTTCAGTTCACTTTGTTTCTCTCTCTTATTGGAGAGCTTGGCCGAGTTTGTCAAAAACAGATACCTGAAGTTAGGCTTACATTTGCATAGATCTGAACATCTAGCAGCTTCTGCTAATGTCAATTAGAGTAAGAGCATTCAGCACTTCATTAATCACTTAGTAATTTAGGTCAGTTTTACGTGGGAGTGCAGGTCTACATATTTATTTATTTATCTATTTATTTATTTCTTTAGCTATCTTAAGTGCCCTTTAGAATTATTTCTATTTACTGGTAGGGATTTTTTTTTGCCTCAGAAGTGAGTAAGCTGCAAACTGAAGGGGAAAAAAAAAGTTTTTCTAACTATGGAGGAGAAAACAACAAAATGAAGATAAGTGCAGTGAGGCCCATCAAATGGGTGGTAGAGAATCAGAAGAGTTGTGCAGTTCATGAGCATAAGGTAAAGGAAAGGATTAAGATAGAGAATGAGAGCTCATAACCTCAGAACCAGTGGAGCCCTGGTTCAGTCCTACAGGGAGCAGAGACGCTCTCCATGTCGTGAGGGCTCTCGGAACTCTGCAGAAGGGACTCAGCCTTGTGCAGGGTACATACCTCAGGCTTGTTTTGTGGCTGGAGATCCAAGGAGAACATAGCAGATACCAAATGTGAGGAATCAAAAAGCCGCACTGGGCTAAAATGTCATAAACGGCCTAATAAAGGGAGGTAGGAACAATTCAGAGTTCAACTTATTTAGACAAAAAATAAGTTTGATTAAAAGAACTTAACGATTCCATAAAAATGCATGAAGACTACTAATGCTAGGAAGATAAGCAATGGGCTCATTAAAAGGGCAAATCAGAATTAAATTCTAAAAAGGTGCTGCTGACAGAAAAGGGCAACTGGACCAGGAAACACTTTGCCCAAAATATCATGAGGCAACATTGTCTGGAGCCCTGGGTGCTGGGTCCTGCCTAACACAGCTGTGGCAGGCATGGGGTGGAGGTTCAGGTCAGCTGCCAGGGCACACATGCTCCGTGTGCCAACACGGTCTTCACCGCCTCATGCTTTGAAACAAAGTCACAGCCTAAAAGACTAAAATCCATAGCTATATTGCGCACCCAGAACAGACAGGAATGCTCACGGGGTCTGTCTTAGTTCGTCAAAATACAGGGAATTTGTTCAGTGAAATTCCCAACTTTCCAACCCTCTTGTGCTGGGAAGTAAAGCAACTGCAAAGCTGAGTGGGAGAGGAGGCAGGAGCAACTCAGGGCAAACCTACAGCAGTTGTTAATAAGCTCGTCTGCCATAAATTACAAGAAGCAGAACTGGAAGAAAAGCAAGGTGGTTTTCAAAATCACGCACTGACCAGAGAGGACCACAAGCAAATACACTTCCCAAATATTAATTAGCGAGTGCTCAGTGAATGTTAGGATCAGTTTTTCTGTGAATGTTTGTTCACATTTGAGTGTGAATTCAGATATAATGGTTTTGTTTGCAAGCCATTTGTGTCTGCCTTTCACAATCATTTGAGTGCTTGAGGTCTTCTATTACTGCGTAAGGCAAATGTCAGGCTGAAATGCACAAAGATTTACCAAGAGAATACTTCATGTAGTGTAAAATTTCCTATTTAGATTTTGTGCCGGGATGAAGAATTACACAAATCATCCAGAAATAAAGAGGTTGAGTTGTGTAACAAAGCATCAGAGCATGAACTGTGAATGGAGAAGCAGTGGAACAAACTCTTTGCAAATGATCTGTAGACCAGGAACAAATTTGCTGATGGCATTCCTGTGTAATCTCTAACTATTAAACTTGAGATTTTTATAGTCTGGGTGAGGACAGTTTCCCAGAGAAAAGAGTGCACGTACATGCTTGGAAACACTTCTGGTGCTTTATCTATTTATTTGCTCATGCCTGCAAACGTACAAGGTGACATCCTGCTGAAGCGTCCTACTGAAACAGGTTGCACAAAGCAGTTGTCTCCATCCTTGGAGGTATTCAAAACCCAACTGGACATGGTCCTGCGCAACCTGCTTTAGCTGACCTGTTTTGAGCAGGAATGTCAGACTAGGTGACCTTCAACTTCAGCACTGTTATCTGTTCTTCAGTTCCTCCGTTTATTCCCATGTTTAACTTCATCGTGTCAGATCCTTTGCTGAAGAAGATCTGTGCATCTCAAATCATATCTGGTGGAGCCATCGCACTTTTACACCAGAGAAGAATTGTTGGCATGAATGGAAACGTCTGGGAATAAAGCCTGTGGAGACTGACCCAGCATTACCCATCATTTTGTGTAGTTCCAGCTGCGAGCCTAGTACTGTATGTGCTGCTATTTTGAACTGATGGTGCTTTACTCTCACCATGCACAGGTGCAACACTATTGACCTAGCATGGATGGTAATGCTGGATCACCACTAGTTTTATATCTCACATTCTCCTGCTGGGAGAGGAGGACAGTAAGAGATTTAGCAGACTCTCTTTAGTGGAAATCCATGTAGTGCCCAGATAAGACTGAATTCTCCCTATAGCACAGTCAATTGAAATACAGTTTACTTTGGGATATAAAAATCAACCTAACCTTTCTAGTCTCTTTTTTATAGGCACAAGCTGAGTTCTTGCTATTTTAATTGTTGCTTTTCCAGAAATCTCCTAAGTCATTTTGCTATTTGCCCACTTAAAAAAAAGCCACAGCCAGAAAGGGGAAATCAGACTAAATGGTGGATTAGTCTTTTTTAAAAAACACATTCATCATGGCCACTCTTGTTCATTTTTAAATTGTGTTGCCATGTCATGCTTAACAAAGCATGCTGCAAGCTAATAAAGGAATACAAAAGAGCTACTTGAGTTAGTTGATCCTTAAAAAAAAGGCAAGATATTTAAAGAGGGGAAAGAAAAAGAATTAGCTTTTTAATATCCTGCTTGCATTATGCTACGTGCATCTATCAACAGATGAGAGAGGCAACTTACATCTCAGCAAGTAGAAGCAAAGACATAGATGTCCTACTGTGATTTTAATTCAGTGTATAAATATCTAAGAAGGAAAAAAGAGAACTCTAGAGGTAATTTAGAGGTATTGGTAATGTATTCAATGGTTAGCATTGTAGGAAGTGATTAGAAGGTAAACCAAAGAAAAGTCAATAGGGAGAAGCAAAACTATTTTGTTATACCAAACCGTGGTAGTTGCAATCATGATCTAATTTCTGGTCAGGATCTGTTTTCAAAGATAAGTTTGTTATGACTGGAATGGCAGACATCATTATATGTTGTGCCATGTCATAATTTAATCTACTGATTTATACAGGTCTGACAAAGAGCTTGATGAACTGAGCACATAGGAGAAGAATGGGAACAGTGGCCTAAGTAGTTATTTGAGTTACTGCTTTTCTCTTCTTTTCCGACCAGAAGTTTTGTGGCTTCATTTTTTACACTAGGATTCAGATTCAGTGTCAGGTGCTAGTAACAAAAAACACTGGGAAAGAGGGAGTCATAGTGCTGCTCTGCTAAAGATTGCATCTTCTCAATGTGTAATTAAATTGACTTCATTTCCGAGTGCCTTTTGTAAGCAACTCACTTGATGTTAAAAACCCTGTGAAAAGAAGAATATTGGAAAAGTACCATTATGGCAAATATGTCTTCTGTAAGAAGTCTAGACAAAGGGTCCAGGGATCTCAGATGACCATTGCTACCAGACCTCAGCTGGAGATTGAATTTCTAACTCATCTGCTGCCGTGGATACTGGGTCATCACTATTCAACTTCTTGTTGCAAAGAACCTTTAAGGTACCTTGAGTAAGAAATGTGGTACAAAACCAAAGCCTGCTTTTCCCTACTAAGATATCGTGAGATTTGCAAGGTGAAAGAAGGTGTATAATTCAGCTCTCTTCCCAGTGTAGACAGCTTGGTGGAACTTCAGGACAATAAATATAGTCAGGTTATGCTAAGACTCCTCTATATCTCCCCAGAGCAGTTAGGACATGTATATCAGAAAGGTCTTTAGAGAAAAAAGAAGCTTTTAAGGTGAGAGTTTTGATCTCAGGGGGGCGGGGGGGGGGAGGTTAATGACTTGGACATTGCTCATGATAATAACTATGAACACTCTAAAGAGGGGAGAACATTTCTGTAGTTATTTAAAGGATTGCTTCCTTCTGCCACTTGTTTTAATTGCAACATACAAAATCACAAGCAATTTTGGACATATTAATGGACATTCATCTGAGCAAGCGGCTTAAAAGATGAGATTATCTACTTAAAAAAACAGTAACTGAGAAAAGAAGCAATAGAAAGTTTAGGTTTTTTGGGTTTGGTTTTTTTTTTACTTTAAAGAATATTAAAATCTTTTAACATGGTTAAAGGCGGTGCCCACACTACAGGAGCTGCAAAACAGGAAAAAAATAAAGTGCTATGAACCAGTTGTGTTTCAATGGAAGGGATTGAAGAGAGCCATGATGACGAAAAATTATACGACCAGCTTTTTCAGAGCAGCTTCCCATTTCTAAAACAGGAAATTATGTGAAGACTGATAGTACCTTCCAAGCTGATCTTCAAGAAAGCACACAGCAAGTCAGCAGTAATGGGAGCTGTTCTCAGCTTGTGGCTTGGTTATACGTGCTTGCTGAGCAGTGTGCAAAGAGGCAAAGCTCTCCCTCCAGTTCCTAGTGATGGGTACCACTCTCTCCACAGGCACATCATGGCAATTTAGAGAGACCCTTAGAAAGGTGAAATGCCCGAGTGAGCACAGAAACCAAGCTGCCCTGACACAGCCCCAGTGTGCATTGCTGTTATCGATTTTAAGGATCTATCCAGCCTCTTCTACGGGAAACTACAGGAAAGAGTAGCTTCGTGCTCCTAAGCGAGATGCCAGCAAAACTTTGTAGCATCCGCTAAGCCTTGTCTGTGTTTCTTACCCGTAAGGTGTTGCTAATATAATTTCAAACTCCTGAAATGGAATGACCTAAGCTCAAAATAGTTTTCTGATTTGTACATAACCATTTATAATTATATCCAGTTTGTTTTGTACACACATATAGGGTGGTTGTCATTAAGAAATCTTCACCTCCCCATCCTTGCCACACAGTGCTGTTAGAAATAACACAACAATTCTCTGCACTATAAGTAGTAGGATGTTGCAGTGAGTATATAAATGTTACTTTTTGAAATGGTAGCTACTGTAGGGCTTGTATGCATGTGTGAGCGCGCACGTGCACACATATAAATGTTCATGTGCTTCCCCTATAAGAATCAAAGAGGAAAAATACAGATGCAAGAGGGTCCTGCTTCTGCTCAGATTTCCATCTCCAGTGAGCTCTGACAACTGTGTTTATGGTACACAAATCGCCCCTCTGAGAGAAGAGAGAATGGAAATTAGCAAAACTCCCAACAGACATTTTTGAAAGTTTCCAAGTATGAGTCAGATTTTTACTGGCTGGCAGTGTCATTTGGTCACTGTATACAAAAGGAGGTCTACAGTACGCATCCAGTAATCATGGAGTATCTTCCTAAGTACCAATTGCAGTTAAAGTATTAGAAACAATTTGCTTGGCTGTAGGGAGGGAACACCTTGCAATTCAAAAAGCACAATTTGTTTAGAGACAGCCATGTGTGAAAGGAGCCTTAGTTAAGTTTTAACTAACTTGGAAGGTTTCAAGCAGATTATGGCAGTGAAAATGCAATGAATGACAAAGGCTTAGGGCCAGTCACTGGGAGAACTTTCCAAAGAGTTCATTTAAGAACCTACTTAAAAACTTATGGCACAATTTAAAGAAAAAATATCGCTACAATGGCAACAAAACCCTCAAAATTGCTCTGGGAAGGTTCAGAATCAGAGAAGAAAGTAAAAAGTCTTTTAACAAAGAGCTTGTTGTGGAACATCTGCGCTATACCTTTTTGAGTGACTTTTTGTGAGACTGATTGGAAAAAGGCAGTTTGAGATAAATGAGGAATATTTGTTCAGGGGAAACGAAGAGAGGAAAAGCAAGTGCTGACAGATTTTTCTCTGCAAAAGGGAAGAATTCAAGGTGACTTAGAGAAACATTCAAAATGATAAAGGACTTGGTTAAAGCTGAAAAAGGTAAACAATATACACCAATGAGGAGTTCAAAACGGCTTTATAAGGGCCTCTGAATGGATTTTGTGTTATTTGGGCTTCAGCTAGGGAAACGCAGGGTGGCTTGACAGCAGGAGTGCCCATCAGTAATTAATTTCTAGGTTTAAAGGTGCTACCTACCCAGAAAAACCTTTGCTGTTTTTAATGAAAACTGTTGTAGCTTGGAACACAGATGAAGGAAGAAAGGTTTTTACTTATTTATTTAAATGATGGCTTTGGACAGAAAAATTAAACACAGTAGGTAGAAAGATCCTGCACAGATGTGAATTGATCTTGTGTGTGTCTGTTCTGACTGAGAAATGGGCAAACTGGCTGAGATTAAATAGGAAAAAGTACCTCTCCATAATGTTCACAGGAAAACTTAAAAGGTTCTTTTATTTAAAAGCCTGAAATGTTTTTCACTTTGGCACAATGTTGTACTTTTGTCTTCCAGCCAGGACGAAGTTTTCAGTACTGAAAATATGGATTTATTGTTACCAGGTAATTTTCTTGAAGCAGTTTTTGCACAGAACTAGGAGGATCCAAAATCAGTTGAGCTAACTTTGTCATGGGGAAGCTGCAAACCTTTGGGATACCGGTACACTTAAACATTGCTATAGTAGCTTTTGGCTGCTTTACAGAGGTTTAGAAGAATTATTACCTTTATTTTACAGAGCTGAAAAAGGGATGCATAGAATTTGTGTGACTTGCCCAAAACACAGAAAACTGCGAGCATAAAGTCCATTTCCCCAAACATCCAGTTTAAAATACGAAACTCTGACATGTACCTAGCCTTGCAGTAAGGAAGTCACTCTAAAGTGGAGAGGAATTCTCCTCTGTATAGGCTTAAGGAAGGCTGGAAAAAAATTGGAGTAGGCATAAGGAGCAAATCGTCTGTGTAAATGCTGTTGTCATGTTTATATTGCAGATGAAGGCGTGTTTGTGGCCTCTACCAGCATCCTTGGTAAGAACAGTAGTAAAGACAAAGGGCTTCGTTATCATTCTGGCTGTTATCTAAAACCTTGTGGGAAGAGGGTTGTTGCCTGCTTGCTAGTAGGAAGAGACATGTATGACATGCATCCTTGATGACAGCTATCCTCAAGACATGCTACAGTCCTCCTTAAGCTTACTTGCTAGATATGCCTGTGGGCTCAGTGGGGAGCACGACGATTGTGCCTGTATTACAAAGTATTGTGACACAACAGAAGCAGGTTCAGAAAGATGAATGGCTGGTGCTGTGAGCTCTGCACAACACACTTTTTCAGAGGTGTGGCAAGGGGGGAGGATCATTTCGCTGTAGCTCTAGTCTGGTCCCATGAACTGAATGCTGATCAGCAGCTGGAGCACATTTGATGAGTTCCCGGAGCACTTCACCTGATTTCATTTCCTCTGCAGGGGATTCAGGGCCAGGACAGCTCTGCAATGTGAAGCAAAACATACTAAGTGGGGTTGATCTGGAGTTTCACTTCAAAACTGCACCGTGCTCCAGACTAAAACACTAGTGTGTAGACACATGAGAAGTCACTCAGGACTGCAGCTTTAGAGTGTGCACTCCAGAGTCCTGTTTCTTAGACATTATAAGTCATTATAGAGGATTTATAGCGTTTTATACAGCAAGCAACAACTTGTCCATAATGACTACAGATCCCTGAGAACAAGGTCCAGTATATAACCCTAGGATCCTTAACTGGGACTTCTGCCTAGCGCTGAGGAGCATGAGGTCCAGCCTGAGTTGAGTGCCCTGGAATGTAAGAGGGAAAGGGTCCATATGTATGACATCTTAGCGGAGTAGGACAAAATAGACTTTAACCTGTACCTCTCCTGGTTTAATTAATCAGTTCTGTAGGGATTATAAATACAAAGTACAGGACAGGACAGAGCTTTATGATGGAAATTCTCTGCTGTACAGAGTTCTGCCCATTCAAACGTTAGCCAGTAAAACACAATAACTGCATGGATGATATTTATCTGGAAAGTAACTATAGCTAGGTTTTAGAGTGTTTGTCTGTGCTATTGAAGTTGTCAGGTCTCTACATGGCACTTGTCATGTCAAGCATTGCAACAATGGATTGAGGATGCGGGGCTGCTAAGTGCATTGAGGTGCAATCTGAGAAGCAGCTAAACAAACTTTGACTTAACAGTGTAGTAGCACTTCCTATTCCAGGAAGAAAAGTTGGTTGGAGTAAAATGGCACTATGGATTTGAAACTGCCATCCTTAAGCTAAAAAGCAAAGGAAAACTGAGTCAAAAATCTCACCTTTTTTGATTATAGCTGCACATGCCATTTTGCACCAGATAATGTGGTTGTTACCTGCGGCTTCACTCCTCTTCCCACAACAAAACCCTTGACCGCTCCTAAGCCTTATGGAAAGTTGGACTGAAGAGACTAGTGGAGCTCCTGGTTTCTAGCTCTTGGTCTGTAATGGGGACTGATCCCTTAAGAATTTCTGCTCTGTCCCTACTTCCTAAGGCTTCTTGTTCAGTGGTGACTTTGAGCATCTGAACCGTGGATGCTGGAAGAGCTCTTTTTCAACTCAAAAAGTTCAAAATTCAACATTTTTGTAGTTGCATATTTGTAGCTAAGTAAAATTCTTTGATGTTGTTCAGATTTTCTCTCTGCAAGACACTTCAAAATCTATGTTCTTTGCTACAGATGAACTCATCCTTTTTTCCCCATTTAAAAATTCCCTATGCATAGATCAGGTGGTCAAGCTCCCATGTCTCTTCCTCACTTTGAAGACAGTCACCATCCTTGACTACTGACCTTCTGAGGTGAGTAGCAAGGCAGGTTTACGTCTCAGTGGTGTCCACTGTTTGTTTTTCTCATACCAACTGCACACTAATAATTGATGATTTTTCCACAGTTTTCTGAAGTATTTTACCATACAGAAAGGACATACCAACTGTACAACCCCTCTGAATTTGATCCCACTGAACCCTTCCTTCATCTCTTTACTCCTTACTGCAGATTCTGTGGAGTCAGATGGCCCCCCTTATGGCTGATTGTGGGGGTTCCCCATTTGTTTGCTATTGATGACTCATTATCAGATTTGCTCAGTTTATGAGTAAAGGGATTATTTTTCTAAATGGGAATTCAGCCTGGGCCCTGCAAGTCAAGCTGTGTTCCCTTCTGCTTCTCACATTATTGCCACCAATAAAGAATCTGCAGGTGGGGGCTTAGCTGACAACTTTGTCAATGATGTATGAAGCAGGTTAGACTCTAGTTGCTCTTCCACAGCTGCAGTACAGCTACAGTATGAACTGAAGCAGGAGCTCCTTTTTTTTGTCATTGAAACAAGCAGATGGGACAGGGTGGCTACATAGAAGCCAAAATATTGAAGCTATTTAAAGTACCTTTATGATGAGTTTGATTTCTAAATAGTTACCACTTCATCTTGACTATTTTCTTGCTTAGTTTATCTGGTGGCCTAAAAAGCATCTCCTGTAACAGCTTTTCACTCTCTCCTACCTTTTTCCCACTTTGTAGTTGCAGTGAACATAATTTTGGGCTTCTGCATTCTGTGGTCAGCAAGACTAGGGAAGTGACTGTCCCCCTGTACTTGGCACGTGTTCAGTTTTGGGCCCCTCACTACAGGAAAGACATTGAGGTGCTGAAGCGTGTCCAGAGAAGGGCAACAATGCTGGTGAAGGGTCTAGAGCACAAGTCTTATGAGGAGCGGCTGAGGGAACTGGGGTTGTTGAGCCTGGAGGAGAAGAGGCTGAGGGGAGACCTTATCGCTCTCTACAACTACCTGAAAGGAGGTTGTAGTGAGGTGGGTGTTGGTCTCTTCTCCCAAGTAACAAGCGATAGAACGAGAGGAAATGGCCTCAAGTTGTGCCAGGGGAGATTTAGATTGGATATTAGGAAAAATTTCTTCACTGAAGGGTTGTCAATCATTGGAACAGACTGCCCAGGGAAGTGGTGGAGGTATTGAAAAGATGTGTAGATGTGGTGCTTACGGACATGGTTTAGTGGTGGTCTTGGCAGTGTTAGGTTTACGGTTGGACTTGATAATCTTAAAGGTCTTTTCCAACCTAAATGATTCTGTGATTCTATGATTCTCATTCCTTCATCTGCATACCAATCACTACTCTTCTCTCAATGTTTCCAGAACTTCAGCAAAGATGCTTTTTAAAATCAAAAAATATGAGCATTTTCACTGGTCCCTGATGTTCTTTGAGGCTAGTTTTGAGATCATTTTTCTTTTCTCAAAGAAAAAATATTGTGAGATATTATCCAATTGCTTAATTTCTTACTTAAGTTTGATGTCTTTTTTGCTTGGTAAACTGGAAGATGAACTCCTATGGAAAAAAGTCAAAACCTTAGCTGTCAGACATGATCAATTATGCAGTTACTATGACTAAGACCAGCTTGAGAAACAGTGCTAAAATATCTAGGAGACCCAAGAGTTCATGTGAATGGACATACGATTTTTAGGGTTTTGCTTCTAAATTGTGACTCAGATGGGAAGAGACTGGGAAGCTACCTGATAATTAATGTGAAAGTACTTCTTGGTTTTCATCTTAATCTTAATAAAAAATCATACATCACCAAAAAGAAAACCCTAAACCAACAAACACTGCATCACAGTCAGTAGCAACTGCCACATGAGGAGATGGTATACAGAAGAAAAACAGGAAACAAGAAAGTAAACTACCTTCTTTTTTGTTAAGGTATGAAACAAAGGGGGGTTTTCAGTCAGTCAGTTTGGAATAATTTGACTTATTCTGGAGTTCTTATCTCATGATCCATGCAATGTTTGTAAAACAAGAAATTAAGAAAAAAATATTCAGAAGTAGGAAGTGTTACAGAGGCAATATTTAAAATTTCTGCGGACTGGAATACATGGAAAAAGGCAGTCCTAACCCCGGGGGAAACTTGCCCCTTCTGGCTGCACTTTATGTTTAAGGAAATCAAAAAGACTTTGTAGTTCACTGTTCTGCAGTGAGGGCACAACAGAGAGGTAGCACCACTCCTGGTACCATGGATTCAGTACCAAGGACTCTGGTGTACCTCTTGGTAAAGAGCATGTCAGCATAAAGAGTGGCTCTTTCCTGACCTGGCCTTATCCAGAGCAACAGGTTATTTACTCGGTATTTCTTAGAGGAGTCATCACTGTTCTCCCATTTCTTTCCATCTTTGGGGTCTACAAAGGGCTCTCTCACTTTCCTTTTCTTTACAGAGCTCCAGATCTTTAACTCTGCATACCCAGAGAAAATCAGATTTGCTATTCTCTGCTCATTTTGATCGTAACACCATCTGATGAAAATCTACTAGAGAAGTTGCTTGGCTTTTCTTGGTTTCATAGAGGCACCTGATGGGTATGTGCTCTGAGAGCTGTACACCTCCAGGGTCATTCACTGGTAGGATGTCATGGGGAGGAAGAAAAGAGGAGCCAGCTTTGATCACTGGCATCACACAAATTCAAAGGAAAAAATATCCAGTAAAGAAAAATGTGAGATAAATTGAGGAACTGGGAAGGCTAATGCAAAGGTAACACTGAGTGGGTCTCTGTTCCCGTTGTCAGACAGGGAGATCTGAACTCTTCTGGAGCACAGTGGGGCAAAAATGCTGCAGTAACCTGGGAAATGGCACAATGTGCCTCTGGCTACCTTCAGGTGAAAGAGCCATCTCCATACCAGGGGTTCACAGAAAGTATGCATGTGGGGTTAATGTGCAAAAAGATAGGTGAGATGATCTCTTTCTTTTAACCACAGAATATTCTAGGAGGATTAGGAAAAAGTTGACTTCCACTGGGATCAGTAGGGCAGAAAGAAAAATCACCATGTTTATTTCTGGGCACTCCCTCCAAGGCTTTGCAGGTGACAGACCCAGTGAAAGCATCCATCTCCGCTCTGTGCTCAGTAAGCAGAAAATGAAACAGAAGAGTCGGTGTGACAGTGAGTGATTTCAAGCCACTTGTAAAGGCATGCATTCAACCTGAGGCCATCAGCTCAGGAGCCTTCACAACAATAGGGGTAGTTTTTAATAAAACCGCAGCCACTAGAATCCAAAGAGATCTTGAACAAGGCAAACAACAAATGCAAAGCCTTCTAAAACGTATGCTGCTCATCAAGGTACAAAAGTTCCCCAAGGCACTTTGTGAAGATTTGAAGTTACTATGGGTATTCTTGCCTGCCCTCGCCTGGTTTCAGCCCTCCTCAGCTCAAGAAATTCTTTCCAAAACAGACTGCAGCAGCAGGTAATAATTGTTTCTCTTCTGTTTTTGTCTTGGGACATCTGGATAAACTGCATAAGTCCTTTCCCAGTGTCTTGGCTCCCTCAAACCATTTGTTTAAGACTGGAGAAGGGAGGGTGACATATGTAAATCCTGGGACTGACATCATTTTTACCATGTGCTGTTGAACTGGCACTGCACTGCTCTAGGCAACTTACATATAGATATACAATTTGCCAGAGGAGGCTACTCAAAACCACACTATGGTGGCTCACAAAATTTTGGTATCATGTTCTCTTCAACCTTTGAACACTCATTGAAAAACACTGATCCAGCAACACAGGACATTTTTCAGTGGGGTCCTGGATGTGTGGGTAGAGGTATGGACTCACTCCATCATTACCAGGACTCCACTGTTTAGGTTTGAAATATAATAAATTGACATTAAAATCCTAACCAGAAGACAGTTTTCTACCTGTATCTTCCTAATGCCAAATAGTGTCTTCATCCAGCAGGCTGTAGTCAGCCTTTCTCTTAATCTCTTCTGGAGTTTTCTCTAAACACAGCCAAGTGATTCAGCCTCTTACCTGTGATGTGAGAGATTGAAGACCAAATCCAAGCATTGTGTGATCCTGTTTCTGGGGCAAGAAGTAGTTAATTTTTTGTATGAAGTGGAAAAGTGTAATGGGAGGCATTAAGAGCAGTTGAATCCATAGTGTGGGAGTCAGAACTACCAGACGACATGCAATAGAGGTTCAGAAAGCTGCTGTGGGCAGGCCAGCTAGAGACTTCAGGTTGGCTCTTATGCATCTCATATGCAGGTTGTAAACATTGGCTGGTGGGATGATTTCTCCTCTCTTTCTTTCACTGGGTACAGAACAAGTTCAAATGGTAAAATTTCAGGCTGTTTTGCAAAAGGGGATTGTTGTTTTTCAGCCTGCTCTAATTTTCAGCTTTTCTTTGAGTGTGTGTGTTAGGGTATGTTTTCTGCTGCAGCAGAGATCAATAGCAAATGATACCTTTGAAGAGGGGGATTTGAGGGATTCTGCAGGAAATCAGAGAAAACAGGGTTATACAAGACATTGCTTCCTTGAGAGGGTGACCTCATAATATTTGGTCTCTCCAAGCAGTGCCTAGGTGTGTATATCACAAACCAGTGAGTTATAAAGCAAATAGAATAATGAGAAAATAACTTAATTGAAGTTTCACAACCAATGTATTCTAAAGGCTCCCTCTCTCAGCCCCCTCAAAAAAAGTGTTAAAAGGGAACCAGGAATGCAATTTTCACCTTTGGTAGCACAGTCTATCTAATATGCAGGCAGAGCCTTCCAACAAGTCTTATTTTAAGGTGTGAACATGTACTGAGGAGAAATTTGCTCCTTTGTGCATCCTTTCCTGAGGAAACAACGCCAACAGGCTCTTTTTAACCTCCTAATCTTTTGAAGGACCCAGCCTCGTGGATGAGATACTGAAACGTGCTATTGACTACGCAATTTTACGGGACTTCCCTTCCCAAGCAAAGACAAAAAGAGAGAAAGCACACCTGAGGGATGGTACTGACTGTGTGCAGTTTCATGTAGTATATCTATCTACTACCTTTTTGAAGAAACTTAAGCTCATCTAAACGGCAACTCTTTTAGTAAGTCTTTCAGGGATGGGCTCTTCCCTTACAAACTTAGTGAAAGTTGACTATCCAGTCCAAGTAAATTATCTCAGCTCCCTCTGTCACCAGTAGAGAGAGCCAAGCACCTTTAAAAATCAATTGATCTGTTCTCCCTGGCACAAATTTCTGAAGTAAAGTAGGTGAGGTGAATTTTCTGCTTGGTTGCCTCTTTGTCCCCATTGACAGTAGAGGGAGCATAGAAGGAGAATTAGGCAGGGCAGGATATTAGGCAACTGTATGAGAAAACAGTGGAGAATCCTCTCTTAATATGCAGACTCTATTGTATTTTATTAATAAATTGAGGTGTTTTGCTTTTTGCTCTCTGGTCTCTCTTACCATGGTTTCAAACTTAACTGTTTCTAACAAAGTTTTTTCTTTTCTTTTCTTTTTTTTTTTTTAAAATAGGAATGTGCTAGGAAATGCATATTTTTGAAGAAATTATCCTTTGAAAGAGCTAAGTTAAGCAGGGAGGGTATATAATCAGAAAAGGCAGGCCTTGTATCGTATACATTGGTCATGTAATGTACATGATAAACACTGTAGGTCTGTGGCTTAATTTGCTGACAGGTGCATATAAGAGAGTGTGTGTGTGTAGAGATACACAGGTTGTGGAAAGGTCTAGACTGGACTGAGGGACAGTAATTTACTTGAAATAAAGAATCCTGTAAACTGTCTCATTATGCTCTAATCTAGAATATACCTGGAGGGTGATCAGTGCCTTCAGCATCCCCTCGGGTCATGCGGAGAGTGCTCCCTGCCCTGCAGAGTTGTGGGGTCTTGTGTAAGCTTGCTTCAGAATCGTTGTGTCCTTCAGGGAGTTCATGTGCTAGCAAGCTCTGAGGACGACAGCTCAAATATATATCATGTATATAATTTTTGTTTGAAAAAGGTTTCTCCAGCAAGTTACTGCTAAAGTTGTGATTTCTAACATGAGTAGCAATTAAACCCCAAGCACTGGCATTACAGTCAGCATCTTAATGCTTACTTTCCTAAACACGCCAGAAATGCATCTGCTTTGTAGTGAGGGTGAGAAGCAGTTACTATGAGAACATGGTTTGGTTTTTTTGTCATTTGTTTACTCTCCTTGCTATTACGTTATACCAATTAAGTCTTTTGTGTATCTAAACCCAGTGGGTCAAATGTTCAGCCTGAAGCTACTCAGTGGAGCTCCCTAGACAGCAGCAGCGTGGTGTAATTTTACACTAAGGAGGACCTCGCCTGCTATGACCACGTGAGGACAGCATCTCGAAGTATTTAATAATGCTTAGCAACATGCCATAGCAGTTTATAAGCTGAAGTGAAGAAAACAGCACATCATATCAAAACAGGGGAATTTAACTTGGTGGAGTATCGTTAGTTTACCTAAATTGGGATTTGGACAGGCCTACGGCAATAATATAGTGTTTGCCATGTAGCTGTCTTGCCTTGGTATGATCATTAACAAATCATTAAGTGACCAATAGTTACTTATGCAAGTAAAGATGACTGGTGTAATTCGTGGCTTTTAATTTCAAGTGTTAGTCTATATTACATTAGCATCTGTGCACTATCTGTTCCTTTCAGCACAGCTCCAATTTCAAGTTCCAAGCATAAGAGAATGCAATTTAATATAATTGTGGTCATTTTATTTTCTTCAATAAAAGCAATCATTGCCTATAGCTTGTTTCAGAGTGTTGTGAGCAACTTGCAACTGTAACGAAATGTCTGTTAAAAGGAGTCTCAAACCTGGCAAATGTCTTTGGAGAGGTTTTTTGTAATTGGCATTATATTTAGATTTAAGATGGAAAAGCACAGGCTGTTCAGAACACCTGGCAGTCACTGAAGTAAAATGAAAGGTATTGTTTTGCAAAAAGTCTCAGGTGAGCGCAAAGCAAACAATAGCCAAACTCTTTTACTTTAGTCAATTAAAAGTTAATATGTGCATTAAAAGCTTGATCCTTATCATACTGAAATTAATGGCAAAACTTTCACTGACTTCAATAGCAACAGCGGAATCCAAGATGAAATTGCCCTCTAGATTGATCTGAAAAGAACTATTTCCTTCACGTTTTTAACAACATTATTTTTAATGACAAGAATAATGCTTTGAGCAAAAAACTGGTAATCAGGAGCCCTGTATTCTGTTCCTGGAACAGAAAAGCACACACGCTCGAGTTTAAGGACATGTCTAATTGCTCTCCTGAATGGAGCTGCTTTCTGGAGTTAAAATCAGTTTTCTGGGCACTGCCCTCTGTGTTTTTGGCAAGATCAGTTAGGGCATTGTCCTGCCAAGTGACATACACTCTTGCCATTGGTGTCAGGGTAGTGTCATCCGGGCAACTCCTTACATGTCCTTGGTAAATACCTTCATCTTTAAAATGGGGATAATAATGCCAAGATGACCTGGTGCAGATACTATGAAGTTAAATCTTTTCATATGGTCTGGTGTGTTTGCAGATTAAGTGATGTATAAATGCAAGGTTTCACTGTGATATCGACATATTATTTTCAGATGTGAACGTCATCTGGCTTGCTAGGACTCCAGTTCTCCGTTTTGGAGGTTGTTATTGACTTCTGATTGATCTATTTGGTCAAGAGCTGAGCACTTTCTATATAAGTCCTAAGTCTCTTCTTCTCCAAGGTAGAGGAGGACTGAGGACCATTCGAGTGTAATGTTTTACCAGCAGCAATCTCTCAAAGTGCTTAGCAGTCTCTGTCTAAAACTGAGGGGTAGTGAAACAAGGAGGGGATGATGATGATTAATGGAGGAATATTTATGCACCTTAAGGTAAGACGAAAAGCTGGAGTGACTGTTTCAGTTCTTGAATTTGCTAAAGTGATGTAGCCTTGTTCACATTGCTTTTGCATCCTTGGAGTCTGAAATCTGATTTCAGTCAACTGTTTTCTTCCAAAGAGTTGGAAGTTCCTGCTCTGAAGAAGTACATTGATTCTAGTCATTTTGCTATTGAAATATAGCACAAGCTACAAGCCTCATGAAAAGAGCAAAATGCTGGCTTATACCATCTTCAGTCTGATTTCAACCCTTTTGGAAATTTGCAGGTGTGCCCATATTCAAGGGTAAGCTGAACTCTTGCCTCTTTTCTCTTTAGCTTGGTTTTCTCACACATAGTGCTGGACTATGCTTAAAGTGCTCTGTCCTTTTGTTCTGCCTAAATGCAGTGCTCCTTTTGTACGTCTGCTCCTTTGTCCGTCCCGGTTCTCGTGTGGTCCTCGAACAAGAGCTGGTGGCAGAGGGGGAGCCTTGGATCGTTGTCGTACTAACTTCCCACCAAGATGTTCAGGCAGTTTTCACTGGCAGCGATGCTGACCAGAATGTATTGTAATACTGAAGTAGAGGCCCAAGTCATACAGAAAAGTTACAACACAAGTCTACAACTGGAGCCTGAGGTAGCTAGTCTGTTACAGTCCTTCAACCTCAGTGATGTTCATTTATCACCCCAAGGGTTTAACATTGGGCACCAAAATTCGAAAAAATTGCCCACAATTTATGAAAATGGAGTCTAGAATATGGAACAGTGCCTTAGTTTTAGCTTCAGTGACAGACTTGGAGGACAGCCACAGGTCTGGAAGTCAAGCAGATTCAGATCTGGATCCAAATTCCAGGGCCTGCATCCATCGTGACATGGCACCTGCTTGATTGTGCACTGAAACAGGAACTGAAGAAGGTAATAAACTCTCTTTGGTTTTTTTGGCACTATCTCCATGTTTAATTTCTATTCACTGTTTGCATTTACAACACATTTGAAAGTCTGGCATTTTACAAGAATATAATAAGAGTGGTAATTAGAACAAGCTGGAAGAATCCAAGCCAAAGTCAATAGTTACTTTTTTTTTTCTTGTAAGCAGAAGCTTGTCAAGTTCAACAGAGAAATTTTCTTCATAAGCATTTATTACAACAGTTATGAAAACAAGCTATCTCAGCGAAAACCCCTGTGGCTTTCTTTCCAAAACTGATCTAGCAGGTTGAGGGAGATCAAACTAGAAGGGATTATTTGTTTTAGCTTAAGCCTCTCACACCAAAAACCCCACTCCACAAACAAAAACATGAAATGAGACAATTGCAAAATTAGGCTCTGTTCACAGAAGAGAAATTGCCTGGCTGGGATTCATACCTCTGTGGCTTTTCTGGGAGGAGCTGGGCCTTGGGCAGTAACAGCTGTGCTGCTTGGGTGCTCACATCTGCAGGGGTGCTGAGATACAATCAGCCATGGGAAACGGGAGACGGGTTGTTACACCTGCCAAAGGCGTGAGTCTAAGAGATGGAGAACTTCACAGGATGTTGAAGCATCTTGCAAAGTGTTAACATCTAACAAGAAAGCTTATGGCCCAAATGCTGCACTTCTGCAAACATTAATACAGGCTGCCGTTAGCCAAGGGAAATACTTTGTGAGGCTCATTACTTTAATTGGTCCCTGTCATCTAGTTAAAAAGGAGAAAAGAAGAAATGCTCCTGACAAAGAAACAAGGCTCTCTGCAAGTGGTGTTTTGCTGCTGTAGCTCTGCAGTGTGCTGGCTGGCTCGCATGCCCTCGCATGGGGCACGTGCGTCCATCACAGCTTCGTCCTCCGTGGGCACGCAGCAGCAGCAGGCAGCAATTCCCTGGCACAAGTATTTGCCTAAAAAACTACTGTTATAACCAGCCAGGATGTGCGTATGCCTCAGCCTCTACGGCACAGGTCGGAGTGCCACCAGCCTGAACGTCATGAGCCCTTTCACTGCAGGCAGCAAGGGGTTGTTGTCCTGCTTCGGCACTTCTGAGGCTGAGGGGCTCACAAAGCTGCTAACTTCTCCAGTCGTTGTAAGCGCAGTTGTGTGGGAATCAAGATTCAGCAGGGACCGTTGTTGGAGACTGGTTGTACCAGTGGCTTCTTCTGTAAGCAAGGATAAGCCGTGGACCTCTACTTCCTTCTCTGTGGTGCGGAGCTAATATTTACTTAGGGCAATGCCTGTTTTGATGCAGGTGTGTGTGTGGGGAGACCCTTCCAGGCAGAAAAGGCACTGTGTGCAGGTCATTACTGCTGTTGCTGGCTCTCGGCAATTCTAGTGGTGACTGAGGTGCCAACCGGGGTGGATCCCAGCGCTGGTCTGTGCTGGTCTGTGCTGTTCCCTTCTGAGCCCAGCTAACACAAGTTCAATTGCACTCTTAAGATCTGTGCATATCTATTCCTAAAAGGTGTATTGGTTTCTCATTTGCAGCCCTGGCTGCTGCAGGGTTTTACTGAAATTCCCTTCTGTCGCAGAGCTTGAGTTGAGTGTATTAAGGCAAAGTGTGTATTCTGCTTTCTAGATCATTTAAAACCTGTGGCAAAATTAACAATATTGTTTTGGTTAATTGTCCTCATCCAAGAAACATTGGCAGCTCCCCTGGGTCACTACAGCAATTTCTTTAATGCTGTAAAACGCTTTCTTCCCTAGAGTTAAAATGCATAGGCTGTCATTATGTGACTCTCCAGTTCCATAATGATAAAGGCTACCTGTGCTTTTTTGTGTTTTTTTTTTTAAAGCTAGTAAGCAACTGTCACATTTACTGGAATAGTCTCAGAGACTTATTTCTATATTTTTCCTTTCCATTGTTTTTGATTTGATGTTACAAGATTGATAATAACATTTTGTTCTTTGTGAAGCTTGCCCTCTTTGACTGCGCTGGTTAGCCTCCATTTTTTCACAGAAGTCAGCCAGGCTAAGTCTCTCTTTTTGATTCATGCAGGTTGTAAGGTCAGTTCTGGTGGGTATGATTTGCTAATGAATTCATGCTCCATTTCTCAGCTGGCTGGTTCTGCAAGTATGCCTGGACAACTGACATTTGAATTTCAGGGGACATTCAGAGACCTAGTCAAAAAATATTTGAGAATAGATTTAGAAATCTGTACGGTGCAAATGAAATATGAAGTAGAATAAACAAAAACACTTTGATATTAAGATCACATATATGTGTGTGTGTATATATGTCTCTCTTTGTAATAGATTACAAAGTTTATATAATTTCATATATGTCACCATCAGTTTGAGGATTCCTCTGTGCTCCAAAGAAATGGGAAAACTGAAGCGCAAGGGAAAGAAGGGAAAAGATGTCATGTGGCGAGCAGCATTTCCAGTGCATTCCTCACTAATGGCATGGCAAGTGTCAGCGCGGAGGAGAGAGAGGGACTCACAGGGCCACTATTTCATGTCATTTCCCAGGTGTACATGGAGGGTGGGACAGAGCATGGGCAGAACTGAGTAGGTTGCTCCCCATCAGAGCACCAGCCACCCAGGCCGGGTCATTTTAGTCAGGTGAAGTCTAGTGTGGACTCACTTTCCTACTCCTGAGATAGGGAGAGGCCAGAATTTGAATCTTAGGTTGCAGTTTGTCTTTTGGCACCACAACTATGCCTGAAACTGGGATGGGATTCTAGAGGCAGAATTGCTCTCTGGTTCCCCTGGTTTTTACACTCTTTGCCTCAGCATCAGAAAAATTACAGATCTTCTTTGGTTCAGCAAAGGTCAGTCCAACAGATGAGGCAAGGGCTAGGGGCTAAGGCACTGCCAGGGACTTCAATGTTGGCTTAATTTTCCAGTTTCGTCTTATACGTCCTGTGTGACTGTACTCAAGCTATTTCATCTATCCATGTCTCCATCCACCCCGTCATGAAAGATAATGCCAATACCACTTCATTTTTACTGCCATGTGGTTGTAAACTGCTCTCATTATTGCCTTTGGCAATGAGTTCCCCATCCTTACAGATGACTTTTGGTCCTACAGAGTGGTAATTAAAAATGATTCATGAACTAGTGGCTTTTCAAAGGACAGCAACATTATGTGATCCTTGGTGTGGAAAGGTCTCTGAAAGGTAGAAGGAAAACAGGGAAATCTATGGGAAAACTCCAAACTTCCCCTCAGCATCCTCAGTGGTTCTGACTAATAGAGATTCTCGTAATTCATCTAGTATATACCAGGAGTAGTCAGCTTTCCCAGAATGCAAAATACAGCTCAATTTTAATGGTGAGAAGGCATTGTTTCATGGATGGAACTGGGAAATTGGCTTTGACTTCACTCCTTGATCAGAGGACTTTCAAAACTACATTTGCCACCACCAAGGATGGTGTCCTAAATACCATGTGGGAGTGAGAGGTACCCTCTGCCTGTCATGGTGAAGTTATTTTACAGCAAAAAGGAGAAATCAAGAAAATTTTCTGGGAGTGAAAGAGAAGTGGGGAGAAAGGCATGGAAAAAGAGGAATGTAATGGTAGAGGTGAGAAAAGGGGGATAACAGTAAATGGGGACAGTCTTGGGTACCAGTACTTACTCTATAGGATGTATTCTGTATTAAATGCAGAGTGAACAATATATGCCACTGTCATCACCACCACTATTACCTAATTAATACTTTTCTCTTGCCAGGTCTTTAAAGGAAATGCAGAGCCCTGAATGGGTTTTGAGGAAGAAAACTACAGGCTGTTCCCTGCTTCAGGAACAGGCTCCAAATGGCATGTCTGCCTTTGCTGCTGGTGCATAGTGCCACAACAAGAGAAGACCCCTTTTTGTTTAGTCTGAAGTTTCTAGTTCCCCATACAGAGTACAGACAGGTTGTGAGAATCTGGCATTTAAAATGTAAATATTGTTGTGCCTGATTTCTAGCCACCAAGGTCCGTTATAGGTTCTTAATCCTTACCCTGGGATTAGACATAATAATCTGAGTTGTCTGGAAAATCTCTGATATAAAACTGCCTTGGTTTTGTACAGAACACACCACAGGTACAGTTGTTTAACTTGCACATGAATACCTGGCCAAATTGAATTTCTTGGAACACCTGGTAATTCAATTTCTTTGCAATAATCTGCATGTAAATAGGCATGCAAAATTTTAATTTCAGTTTCTCTAAAATTATAGCTTTCAGTATAGATACATTAATGAGTTTCAGTGGAGCATGAGATAAGCTCCAGAAATGTGAAGTCCTTTAGAGTACCACATTTGTGCTATCACTCAACAACTAATTCCATTTTTAATGATCTTGCCAAGATGCTCAGACTACGTTAATTATGTCAAATGCTTTGATTGGTATTTAAATTGTTTTCTCTCCCTGTCAAAAATATTGCCATTTTAACTGCCCAAGTGTAAAACACAGTTGCAGAAGGGGTTTTGTGTGGTAATGAGACACACTAATCTTACCTGCTAATTCAATATAGATTCAGATTTGTGTGTCCAAGATTAGTATAATGACGCACTCTTGCTTGGATTATGTAGGACTCCTGCATAAAGAAAAGAAACACAGGGAGATTAGTGTCAAAACTTTTCATTTAGTGGATAATGTCTTGAGGAGGGGGGTCTTAGGTTCAAATTAAGGATAATTGCAATTAATCAAATGTAAGTCTAGAAAGCAAAGTCTTTTAGAAATTATGGTCAGCTAATAAGTAATCCAATATGTCTGGCAGAGGGACTGTTGACTGCAAAGCAATTAATTTGATGTTTCAGTGTCATTTATCTCTGCTTCCTTAAAGCAAAGTGAACACAGAACTCCAATGACACCCAATGTCAGGAAACAAGAAGGTGCAGGGATTTTTTGATGACATTACCAGGCTCTGATTTGTGAAGAACTGCAGCCTGTGGAAAGGACTCACGTTGGAGGAGTTGGTGGAGGACTGTCTCCCGTGGGAGGGACCCCACGCTGGAGCAGGGGATGAGTGCGGAGTCCTCCTCCCCCTGAGGAGGAAGGAGCAGCAGAGACAAGGTGTGAGGAACTGACCCCAACCCCCATTCCCCGTCCCCCTGCGCTGCCGGGGGGAGGAGGTGGAGAAATTGGGAGTGGGGTTGAGCCGGGAAGGAAGGAGGGGTGGGGGGAAGGTGTTCTAAGGTTTGGTTCTACTTCCCATTATCCTTGTTTTGATTTGATTGGTAGTAAATTAAATTGATTTTGTTTCTTCCCCAAATTGAGCCTGTTTTTTGCCCATGACCACAACTGGTGAGTGATCCCTCCCTCTCCTTGTCTCGACCCACGAGCGTTTTGTTATATTTTCTCTCCCCTGTCCAGCTGAGGAGGGGAGTGATAGAGCGGCTTTGGTGGGCACCTGGTATCCAGCCAGGGTCAGCCTACCAAAATTAATTATTCTGTTCAGCCAGTGCTCATTAATAATGGCCTGGGTAAAATTTTCTCCTATGCAGCCACATTCAAGGTAAAGTGAGAAAACCTATCCATGTTAAAAGTAGTTTTCTTCTCTTTATATAGCCCATTGCAAATCAGCTGGTTTTCTGCCCCTTTTTCTCCCCCATTATGCTGACGCTCAGGACATTTTAAAGACTGATGAACCAGCTTTCTGGGAGAGGTGAGAAAGCACATTGGCAAGCCAGCCAAGTGTACAGAGTTGTGTTTTGGATCAAGAGCAGCAAGGTACTGAGGTGTACTGAAAACATCTGACTTCATACATACAAGCACACAGCTTTTCTCTAAACGGACTGTTCTTCCATTTGGTATGTAGGAATCAGGAAATAATATACTTCGCAGAGCTAAAAAGCATTTATTTTCCTAGTGCAGAGTATCTCAAAGTTTTCTTGACGAATCCCAGTCAGTGAGGAGATCATTTACAGATAAGGAAAAGGTAAATTGTCTTTGGAGAGTTTACAGCACCGCCCAAATGATTGCTGCTTTTTACATGTTTATAGCTGCCTATTTTTCTGACTTTTATGTTTGCTTTTCTGAAAGTGCATTTAAGAAGCTTCTGACAATTATTTTACCAATAATCCTGCTTTAAAAAATTAGTGCCATTTCCTCTTATACCAGTCAAACACCATATTATTTACTTTTTTGGGGGGTTGTTTTTTTGATTTTTTTTTTTTTTTTTAAGAAGTGTTTTATGCTGGGGGCTACTGATAATCAGCATTCAGCAAACCCAACTACCAGAAACATTGTCCCTGAGCTGAAATATAGATGATCTCCTGTAATACATGTGTAAACTGCTATTAGTGTCAGTTCTATATAAACAGTAAAGCTAGACAAGAAATACTGCAAAGATAAATTAATTAACGTTGATGATCTGCTCCAATGTTATAGTAAAAGGAGAAGCTTTTCTTTGTGTACAGCCAGAATGTTCAGCCCTGGGCTGTACATTCAGTTTGAAATGATGGGTTAAGGATCATTTACCATCTGTACAAAACTATCTGGAAATGTTCCTCTCATTCTACTCAAGTCTCCTTTCCAACACCAGCCAAGACCCAAGAATCATGGAAAGATTTAGCATTCATGTATTTTAGATTGGAGTGCCGTACATTCTCAATGGGTCCTGAAGTGCATGACCTACATCACTACAAAGTTTTTTACATCCTTCTGAACCATAATTATAGGGCAGTCCTACACACAGGCTGATTGGAAAGAAGACTTGGGTAGGTGGGACTTATTCCTTTCTTTGATATTCTCCTGGATTCTGGTAGGAGGTTGCATTCTTATTTCAATTTAGGCTTGACTCAGCTTAGAAGCCCTCATCTCATTGCGATAACCTCACAAAATCTGGACTGTTTTGCCCCAGCTCAGAAGAAGACGGGGCACAATGAGTATTGTGGGAATGTGAGACCTTGGAGAATGCTACAGGGAACACTGCTGGGGACTTAGGAGTGTAAACCATGGGTGGAGCAGCACGACAGAGGAGGATGGGGGAGAAGGACACCCTAGAGTAAGATTAGGTCTGCCCCATAGCCTCACCCCGAGCTCCTGTGTGCCCTCCTGCTGCACCACCGCTCGGGAGGGCAGCTGGGGCACAACCTGAGCTGGGGCAAGCTCTGCAGCGGGGCACACCTGAGAGTAAGGCTCCAGGAGAGCACCAGAAGGCACAGCTTCTCGCACTCGGTGAGGCCAGGTACAAGGCCCCTCTGAGGTCTCTGACCTGGGGGAGGTCCAGCTATTAGGCAGCCAGTGGGGGTGGTTGGCACCAGGGCTAGGAGGCATGAGCTCTGCTGGCCCCTGCTAAAATTAGCTTTTCTCAGGTGCTTCATTAACAAATAGATAAAATGATGGGGAAAAAGTTACAGGAAAACCTACCCGAAGTTGAAAGTGCTTTGTCTTGTTTTCTTTTTAACTGGAGACCTGCTGGAATCCAGAGATGACATTAAACTTCGCTTTAGAAAAGGTAATTGAAAAGAAAAAGACGATCAAGGGATGAACAAATGAAGCCTTTTCTTACTGCTGTATGAATAAAAAATGTTATTAATAAGCCCATTCATTTCAGGCTTCCACTCTTCAGTCACATATTTTGAATGTATAACCACGCAGATGAAGGTTTTTACCTCATAAGTCCTTCACCGCACTACAGATGTTTTCAAAAATAGAGAAAGGAACCACAGAAAGTATGGACACACAGCGATAGAGGACAGTGAGGATATAGATTTAATCAAAAGCCCTTTGAAAATGTCTCTTTGTTTCTCAATTTTCAGTATTTATTTTCCATAACCAATTTTTTACTAAGAATAGCTGGTCTCATTTTCCTTTTTTTTTTATTTCAAACTAAAAAAACCATGGATTCTCCATGAGCCTGGAAAACAAAAGCATCCATTTGGAAACCACCTGAGATTCTGCAGAAAGAAAAGTAATAACATCTAGTGTTGAGTGCAGGCTTTCAGGCTCTTTCAGCACTCGCAGGACATCTGCAGGATGCGATCAGGATACCAGTCTCTTCGGGAAACACGAGTCTCACAGAGGTATTCCATCAATGCTTATCTTTTGTCGATGGAGACATATTCAATGGAAAGTAAATACTCGCTTGCAAGCAGTTATCTAGAGGAGAAGAACATGATTTAAGAAGCTTTGAACATCAGACAGTGGGTGGAAAGCCAAATGGTTCCGCTGTGGTGCTGAGGTCAATAGGACGTTGGAAACCAGTTAGTGTTGAGCTTCCCCAGTTAGGCCTTTGGTGTGATAACCAAGGACAGGACAACCCAATGAGCATGGAAGGAGAAGACACTAAATCAGGAGAGATGAAAGGGAGCGGAGGAGCCAATATTGCATATACAGTTTATCTGTGATAGGAAGAGAAGTACAGCAGCTCCTGACTATGCATTAGTGGGTGATTAAAAGGAAAATCTCAATTGTATATTTAACTATGATGCCTGTAATATGAAGGTCAGAATGCTAATGAACATGCAAGGAAATGGACAGAGGCAGGGAGAGCAGCACCCATGTGCTTTTGATTCACATGCAGCTGGAAAGACCTGAATAAGCTAGAAACAGCAGCAGGCTAGTAAAAGAAAGGCGAGAAGAGAGGAGAAGAGAAATCAATCTCTTATGCCGAATGCAGTCTCACTCTAACGAACCTTTCCCCCTTTACATTCCTGTGGGGAAAACGTTATTTTTATATATTATTTTTTGGTTTTAAATCTAATGCTGAGTTTTTGCAAGAATACTCTAGGCCTTCAAGGACATGCTGGCAGTATTCATTTTGACTAGTCACAGCACAATGAGAAGATAGCAAGTGTGTGGGGATGTTGGGGGACAAACATTGGTATCTGTAGTAGTCTTTTGAAGAAATATTAAACTAAACTGATTTTCGCTCTCTGGTACCCTCGGTGTGGTTAAAAAGAGGTGTTTGAGTGTGCATGTCATTGGCTGATGCCAGAATTAAGTAAGGTTGAAGAGGGCGGCAGGGTTTGCCCAGAGCCCTGCTGGTCCCAGCAAAGAAAAGCAAGTTCTGCAAATCCAATTGACTAAACACTACAGAGGGTTTATCCTTATTGTTAATTGTATTAACCTGCAAAAGGATTCAAGGATTAATTAGAAATAAGGACCAGGAGATGAATTGAAGATTCTCAAGGGAGGCACTAGTATGTATTATCCTTGAACTGTATAATTATTTGAATTCTTACTATTTTAGAGTGGTGTGCTCACCTGAATGTAACTCTAATTGCCTCTTCTATTCTTAGCTTCGTGTTTCTGTACAGATTGCTAATCATGTTCCAAACCCAAATCACCTACCGAAGACCTGCAGAAACAAAAGTGGAAGAACTCTTAGTGTCCTAATTTGAGAGGAGGTTATAGCACAATATTATTAAGATCAAACTGCCTCTTGCCTGAAATCAAGAATAAAACCATTCTTCTTTGACTGAAGTCAGTTAGGATTCTTCCCCTCAGCCTGTACTCAGATTTTCCCTTAGGTTAAGCTTTAGTCAAAAGAGAAGTGGTGCCTGATTAAAAGGTGGGATAAATGAACTCAAGTGCTTTCTGAAGGGAAAAGCAGAACTCAGGGGTCTCATTTTGATGAGTGACAGTAATACCATACAACGCTGGGCTTGTCTTCAGCACTGGTAATGGACATCTATCCTAGTCCAGGCCACTGCCTAGCACCTATGAAGGGCTACAATATACACCAGCTGGGGATAACCTGCAAGGTGCCAGGGATTGACTTGCTGTGGAAAGATCAGCTTTCCAACCTGTCACTTCCCGGGGGCTTTTGAAAGCTTTGCTCCCAGTCTGTGGCTGCCTTTTTGTAGCACTGTACCTCTAAGTAGCATCCTTAGAAACTGATCGTGCTCCCTTTTAAAAAAGATGTGTTAAACATAAAAGTAAAAAACTCCGAAATACATATTGATAAGCTAAAAAAAAAGAGAAGCCAGAAAAGTACCTTGCAGGCAGTGTTAAAAAAAAGCAGTGGAAGAAACCTTTAGATCTGTTTCTTTCATCCAAGCTCCCACTGAAAGGACAGAGAAACCTTTCTCATTCATGTCAATGCAAATATGTGACTGTCATGTTTGAATATTGAACAGTTGGTATTCTCTTTTTTTTTTTTCCATGCCAACAAGAATCTGACGTACTTCACTACTTTTGAGAAGTACCATTGGTACTATACAGCTACAGAACAGGAAAATTAAATTTTTACACTAAACCTAAGTGCCTCCTCTAGTTTATATGACTATTTCCTCAGGTTACTAGGAGAGCAAGGCACTAGCCATCACGAATTATCTGGCCTGATTACATCAAACACCCAGCACACTGTACGTATAGTCCAACCACCAATTTGCAAGGAGCCATTTTCGAGTCTGAAGAACTTTGTGTTTTCTAGATGTATTGGAAACTGAAACAAATAATGTTCAAAAGCCATGAGGTTCTGTGTCCTCCCTGTATTTAAGCCTAAGCGCACATTGGGAGTTCTGGGTATCTGGGGCCCTGATCCAACACTTGCTCAATGTCAATATGTGCAGTTGACTAGAGGAGGCACCCTCATAGCCCAGCAGAGATGAATCTGGCGTCTGAACTAGCCAAGAGCTGTTGAACAGATCTGAGGCATTAAAGTGGCTTGCAGTGGTCTCTGTAACTGCTGCCTTTCCAGCAGTGGCTGCGAGCCTGCCCACTGCTTAACATGAAATGCATTTGTCATACACCCTTGGCTGAAAAAAAGTCAAACAGGGTAAAAATCTTTTGTCTGTAGCTTCAAGCGGAAGGGAGGCAACCGCTTATTTCTCCTCTCCTGACACTGGTGCGAACACAGCATGTACTGTTCGTAGGTGGTGACTGATGAGATATCTGTGGTGGGGCTCCTTACCTGATGTGAGGTTTCGATTGTAACGCCAGGTAAGCAAACAATATTAGAGGAATGGGTTTGAGTTTGGAGTGCTTGAAGCTATCTTAGCAAAATTTATTAAAGCAAAATATCCCCTTAGGGAGGGAGGAAGGGAGGGCATGGATTTCAGCCCAGTATTTTAGATGGGTCAAGCAAAGCTCTTCCCTTTCCAAGTGCTGTGAGCGATCAGTGGCTCTTTTGGGCCATTGGCTTTGGCTGTTTGGAAAACATTGGGTCTTACTAAGTTAGGCTATGTGCTAGTTAGGTGGCTATACGGACGATCAGCAGGCAAGAGGCATGACTCTAAATTTTTAGTGAAAGTATATAGCCAGTTACCATTTCTGATTTTTTTCCTACTTTGGCTCTTTACGTTTGTAGAATGATTTGGGGGCAGATGAAAAGCCACAGTGCACATGACTGAAATGTGTGAAAACTTAATTAACAGAATAATTACAGAGTAGAAATGAGATCTTGTCTCAGTGAAAATCTGGCAGGAAGCTTGGGCCCTATGGAGTATGAGTCCAAATATTTAGTCAGTGAAAAAGCCATTAGTCACAAAGAGGCTGCATCTGCTGGAAAGAGTTAATCAGGTTCCTAACTTCAAAGAACACAATATGCCTTAAAATACTCTTCTCTGGGATTCTCAGGCATGCTGTAAATGAATATGTGATTTTTCTCCCAGCTACCTGGGTAAATCTGCATAGCTCAATTAACTTCAGTTGATTTATGCCAGTTACACCAACAGAGGATCTGGACAGAACATAATAGCATCTGTACATCTAATAGCCCAGCACGGTGTATGAAAATTGGGCATTATTCTGCATCAGCCATCCCTTTGCAGCCAGGATGAATAGCAGAAGGATTTTTGATTTATTAAATTAATTCCTTTTCTACAGAGTTGAATCTACACTGCTTCCCATGAGTTTTTACACTGGCAGGCCATGTGTTTCTTCCATGTACCATACATTTTCTGTGAAAAATATTAAGATAATCAGACAGTCAGTGTAATTTTCTTGATGTCTGGTTAGAGACACATTGCCTAATCATTTACTTTTATCAATAAAAATTTGCATCATGCTAGAAATTGATCACCTTGCTTTTTTTATTCCTAGCTTCTTAAATTATTTCAATTTTTGTCTGTTGGGCAAATTTAAATCCTAGGAATTAATTTAAAAATAAATTAGTTCAGATATTAGTTGCAGTTCATTTTTTTAAGCAGACTGTGGGGTATAAATCTGGGTTTTTTTAACATTCTTCTTTCATTTTATTTTTCACGTAGGGCAATATTTAGGCCACTGAGTTGAAGCAAATCCTGCAGTGTGATTATCTTCTCATTGAAATGCTCTCTATTGTGCCTATTTGTTTGATGTGTTTTTCTTGTACGTTGTATTTCTGATGGCTTTGGGGTAAAATAATCATTATATGTCACCCATACTATCTCTTTTAATCTCCAGAAGATTAAGCATGTTTATTTAAAAACCCCTTTGATAATGTCTTCACTAACTCAGCTATTTTATAAAATGGAAATAATGAATCAGGGAGATGCAATTTTGATAATGCCATTTACACAACTCCTATGAGGCTAGCTAGCAAAATAACTGGAGATATGTAAGTATCTGACATACATACAGTGAGAATGGGAAAAATATTGTAATTTCATGTAGGTTATGAGGTGCTGGAAAAATACAGTCAGCAAAAGAGCAGTTCAGTTAATGAATCACATTCTTCAGGGACCGGTGGACTCAGGAGATGGGTAATGGGATCAGGAATGGTTCCTTTAATCTCTGGGTCACTGGTTCAAATCCAATATGGATAGGTAGCAATTAAAAGTCAACGCTATTTGAGGGCTCTTGAAATGGAGCTGGTGAACACATGGACACTGCAAAACCACCAAACCCAAAACCTAGAATATCTGGGAAACTCACATGCGTCATAGCCAGTAGAGTGCTCAACAGGGCTGAGCAAAACTTCACAGACACGCTGGAGCTTCACGTGGGCTGTTTGGACGTGCTGTTGTGTGACACGTGGGTGCATGCCCATCATTTCAGGGCCACACGTCTGAGCCTGTGACCGAGGGGTCTGCATGGACGGTCACCAGTGGAGCTCCCCGAACCAAAGCTTACACACTGTTGGGGAGTCCACGCTACTCACCTGCAATTACAGCTCTTGCCTGGTGCTCTGTTGGGTCTAGGTGTGCCCCCGGGACACCACTCCTCCTCACTGGTCTGGAGGAGGTTGGTACACCCCTGGGCTCTGGGACCTCTCTAACGCCCAGCCATTCTCCGCCAGCTGGTGAGGAGAGGGCATGCTTTATCCCGCAGGTTCCTGAATGCTAGGTGATCACTCAGGGGGGTGAGGATTAATGTTGCCTGTCACCAATCTGGAGTTTCAGACCACAAGAGAATCGGGAGGTCCCGGTGCCCCCGTGGTTTGGGGTGTTGAAGTTCTCCCGAGGGAGGAGTGCGGATGAGGCCGTGTGAGTGGAAAGGTACATACGGGGCATCACCTGCCAGTCAGCACTGCAGCAGGCTACCAGAAGATGCGCTCTAGAAGGACAGTTTAAATAAAACCTGTAAGGCTGAAGTATACCCACATGGTACAGATGAACTGCTTACACCTGGCACTCAGCAATTTAAATTTATATTTTTGTTTTGTTTTGTTGTGGTTTTTTTTTCCTCTGTCAGTGCAACATCAGAGGGGGAGACTTCTGACTGCCAGCCATGGGTCACACTGTCTGCTTTCCCAAAAACCAGTTCTTGGCAGGAGCCATGCCAGCTGGCACAGGACAATGTTTTTCAATGATATATATATACCTTTGTTTTTCTGAACCTTTGTACAGTTTTAGCCTGTAAATCCAAATTCTCTGGAATTTGTATAAGACTATGGAAGGAGCCTTTGTTTTCAGGAAGGACAGGGTTCTGTAGCAGTCAAATCAAAGTCTGAAGAGATGAATTTATTTCAGCCATCTGAAACTGTGATTTGGCATATAGTGAGAACAGCTGAGACAGTGGGGGAAATTTCACGCAGATCCTGTCCTGCTAGCTGTTAAAGCAATTCCATTTGCGCTCTGCACTTCGTTGTTTCCTAGAAGATAAACTCACCAAGCTACCCCAGTCCTCCCCTTGGTCCAAAAGTGAATAAGCTATCCTCATAGCAGGGAAAAAAAAATTGGCTCGTATTCAGATATGTGAAAACATGAAATTTCCAATAAGCGAGACATATCTCGCTGGGCTCTGGGAAGGCTTTCCACAAATGACCTGTGTAATTAAAATCTTCATTGCCTTCTTGGCCCAAGAGAAGTTAATGGCAAAACAGCTGCTAGCATCCAATAACTGTATTTAAGTGTTGTTTATAGGGAAAGATTTAGGTGCCTTTTGGGCAGTGAAAATTAAGATATAAATACATGTTAGCCGTTATCAACATGCATACTTGTAACAAACTGCCTTCAGGGACTGAAAGCTGGAGTCACATATTTCAGGTGTTGCTGATAAGCATATGTGTTAAAAGAGCAGTTTATCACAGGAAATATACTATAGGGGTTGTTTCTGTATTTGTATGGGAAATGAGACCTTCACGTAATGACCAAGTTCTTGGACCTTTCAGTTTTGTTGCTTAAAACATCAAAACATAGAAGTTTTCAATTATTTTCACTTCAGGGAATTCATATGGACCTTTTAATTATTTTTTTTCCCCACTATCATTTTGTTTTGGAAATGAAGGATTTTTATTTTCTTCTTTCTCCTAGAAATTTTACCTTTTTCTTACTCTAAAAAAAGTTTCCCTGGAAGACAAAGCTTACTTTTTACTAAGTCCTCTTTTACAAACATTCCTTGCTTTTGGAAAAGTTAGGAAGTATCAGTTACAGACCTTCATGCTCCCTTTGTCCATTTGGAAACTTGTCCCTGGGTCAGTTTTGAAAAACTATGAGTGGAGAAAGAAAGAAAATTGGAGAAAAGGGAACATTACATGCCTTTCATTTTTGTTATACATTTAGGGATAGAAAGCAAAAAAATATAATGAAAAGGGGAAAAGCAGTTCTGTAAGCTGTAGATTAAGTGTCGCTGTTTTCCTGTGGATTTGAATTTCTGGTTGTTTAGAGCTCTGATGGAAAAATCTCCAAGTGCTGGAACATTTTATAATGTCTGTTTCTTGTGTGAACTCTTTGATATATAATAGGTGAACTCATACTGCTGCCTCTTCTCCCAGAGATGCTCACAGGGTCTCACTCTTTCTGCACAGCCACCCGAAGGCTCTCCTGAAGATAGTCAAGAAATCTGTGCAGCTTTCATTATTTCTGAGGACTCTGTATCTTTGTCAAATTTGGCTGAACTCAGGCAAGAGATTCAAATTTAAGGAAGGAAGACACAAACTGATCTGCAGGCAACGTGATTCTATAAATCATGAGTTTTCATGAGTAAAAATGAAATGAAAATTTCCATCTGAAATGGCATTCAGTGTTTCAATTTTGCCTCAGATTTCTTGTAAAATTTAGCCAAAATATAGCTGAATGCCATGTTATAGTGAGTTCTTTTTTTTGGATAGGAACATTTTCTTCTGTTATAAAGTTCAACCTGTTCTTCTTTCAAAAAGCAGAGAGACAAAGAAATGTTCCTCCCTCCTCTGACACCAATGCAGACCTCTCGTTTGGCCTCTCCTGAGTTGACCTGGCATGGCATGGGCTAGCAGGGAGCCCCAGCTCATTAGCACCAACGAGAAGTTTCATGTCTTTTGCCGCAGAGATCAGAATGGCTCCCTGGACCTAGTACTGGTCTGTATGTATAGATGGGAATGAACCGTTTACTACCAGGTAGCTTCTAACATTGACTTAGACATACCGAATATCACGTGCTCCTGCCTGTCACTGAGGAAAACTTAGGTCATCGTTAATTCAGCTGTACCTTGTAAGCCATCTTTTTCAGCATGGCTCTTCTCTGTGGTGTAGACAAGTATTGCCTGCTCCTGCCTCTCTGCAAGTAAATGCTCTCCTTGCTCTTTCCCAGCATTGAAAGTTGCTCTGCCAAGACTGTAGAAAGTAGCGGGCTTCACATGACAATCATTCCACAGGGAAAGCCAAAGCAAAGAGCTACTTGACTTATTGGTGCTATTACCCCTTATAAAGCAGTAAATTGTTGCAGAGACAAGATGATAAGCACGTGCATCTAAGACATAGGAGGCAGTCAAGTTTAAGGTCTTCTTTCTTGCCAAAGATCCAAGAAGGCCTGGCATCAGCTTCAACATCTAGAGCAAAGGACTTCCTATGGACACAGATGTCAAGCAGTGGATCTTTGACAGTGTCTTAGTAGCTGGAGGCAATACATCCGTCTGCTGTCTTTTGTTAATTTTCATGTTAGCTCAAACTCTGAAGTAAAGCAGCCTGGCTTGCCTGACGCAGTTGGTATGAAAGCTTCCCCTGCTGAGGTTGCTGCCAAGAGCAGACAGGAGACCAACCCGCACCAGAGGGAGGTTGCAAGTGGGCAGGTGAGAAGAAGAGCGATGCCTCTGCTGGCTTGGCATGGGCTGTTTTGGGGTGGCTTTCTAAGGCAGCAGAGATGTTAGTGGGTGGACAGCCATGTGCTCTTTGCTCTGGTAGACGGGTGTTATCCTCCTTCCTGGCACTGCAGCTGTCCCCAGTTTGACAAAGGCTGCCAATTTTTGTTTCCCAAGTACACCAAGGAATAACATCACGAGCTAGGAAAGAAAGAAGCCGATTTGGGGTTTCACTAAAACACCTTTTCCTTCAATATCAAAGATGGGCAAAATCTTCTAAATACAATGAGAGTTTTACATCAATACTTCTATATATGTACAGTAAAGAAATACATATGTATGTACATATGTAGGAAAACTACTTCATGGTAAGTCTCTTCCACTTAGACCTTGAGTTTTTGGCACATGGAAGGAACAAGCAGGCATTACGTGGGGCCACAAAACACAAGCAACACTTTTAGCACAAGCAATTCCTTGCAAAGAGGAGGTTGCTGTGAGTAACCTCCCCTCTGTACGCTCTCTTGGGTTCCACGGTTCCAGTCCAGTGCCCCAGGGGCAGGATGGTCCCTGCCAGCCCACTGAGACGGGCACATCTGTGCTTCTGCCTTGCAGTGTTTGGGAAGGAGGCATGACATCCAACACAGTCCGAAACCAGCCAAATCAAGCCTGAGGATAACATGGAAAAGAGAGAAGCTCCAGATCCAGAGAGTAAGTAGCCTTTTCTGTTCAGGTATGTATGGCTAACCTGTGAGTGCTAGCAAAGGCACCGAGTGATATAAAAACCCCCAAGGTCCAAGTGCGTTCTGATATGCCAAATAAATGTATTGTGGTATTGCCTGTAGCTGTTGGTAGTAGCAGATGAAAACCAACTCTCCATTAAAAATGTGGCTTCACATAAATCAGAGTATTTTGCAGAAGTTCAATTTTTGACTTTTTATGGGGAAAATTCAAAATATAATGCTGTAGCATTTCATTCTGATGGGTTGTTTAAAGTATTGTAAATGATGGCTATATACTGTCTCTGTATGATATTAGGCATATTAAAGATGTACTATTGCAACACTGAATGTCATAAAACCAAAGTGAAATGGTTCAGAGCAAAATATTTTAAAATGGCCCTTTACTGATTATTTTTTTTTTAAGATGTGACAATTTCAGAAAGCGGTTATTTTAGGAATAGCTTTTATGCAAACTGGGAACTAGAATTATTGAAATGCAGAATAGCCTGCAAACAAAAATTTCAGTTCCCAGCTGGCTCTGTCCGCTTGTTTATTGACTTATTTTGGACACTGCTGAAACAATCCATGGCAAAGGCAGTAGATAGCTCTAGGAATTTGTGCAGGCTATAGAGTCAGTTGTGGGCTGCTGGTTCAAATCCAGAGGGTCTGCGTGGGAACAAGGAAAAGTTGATAGTATGACTTCAGCTGTGTGGTATGAGTTTACCTCCCTGGGTGTAGGTGACAGCAACAGAAATAGCATTAATTAGTCCACTTCAGCACCTCAGCCAAGGTCTGACATGGCAAGGCAGGGAAACCTACTGTGCTGAAGGCTGAGCTGGCCTTGCTCCGTGGATAAAAATATAGCTTCCATATTCCAGGTCCAATCCAATTTTTATTAGCACTGTCACTGGGATGCCAAAGGAAAAGCTAAGAGAGCTGCTTAATAACTAGCAAGAATAACAAGAAAACATCAGACTTCGTAATTGGTTAGAGATAGTACCCTGGGAAGACAGGGACAAAAGGCAGTGAACTGTAACCAGCCACACAATCCAAGGTAACAAGCAGTCAGCACTGGATTAGCAACCAAGGCAACATTAATAATTTAACTGTAGCGTTCACAATAATTTAACCACGCTATCCAGAACACAAAGCTAATGGTGATATAGTGAATGAAGCCAGAATAAGGTAATATTCCAAAAGTTTGTAAGTGCCAGCACATAAAAGAATCTCCACGGAAGAGGCTAATGTTCAAATTTTTTGTGCTTGCTTTCTTGTTTCCCAAAGAACATAAAAGGCAAGTGGTTAGTTTTTGGTAGTTGTTATTTGCTAGCCATGAAGGGAAGATGGGCTGTTTCAGAAGTTCCTGTTGACAGCCAACTTACAGAGTGTGACAGGCCAACACATTTTGCTGTCTTTGGAAACTGAATAACAAATAGTTTTCCTATTTACAAGTCAGAAATGAAGGAATGGATATATCTGAGCTACAGAGCACCCTCGAAAATATACAAACCCCTTTCTGCATGCACCACTTGCAAACTCTGCCTTCATCTAAGTTAACATTAGGTTATAACTCATCCTAATTCATGGAGGTTGCGAAAAAAAGTATAAAGCGAGAACATAGGAATGCCATAGCTCACAACAGGCTCTCAAAATTTATTTTATCGCTTGCCTACACACAGAGTCGTACCACTCTACTGCTGTGATTAAAATGGTAGAACCTCTCTCTAAGGATTACACCCACTACTTTATCGCTGAAGATGCTAGCCTGAATAAAATCCATGATCGTCCTGTGTTGCATTTTCTCGCTCTGGGAAGTCAAATTCTTTTCTAGAAGTGACAATGTAAAATGGCTGCTGCTTTTACAACAGGGGTGCTTTGTGTACATATTCATAGGCAGAGCTTTTACTTTAGTGACAAAAAAATGGATTTTTACAATCCTTTACTTGCACTACCATTGGAGTCCATACACTTAGGAAAAAATGAATTAGATTCGATTGTGGCTCACATGTCCTGATTGAACCACTACTGCAAACTCCTGTTGCAGCAACAAATTCTGCTAATTGCATTGTGCAAGCTAGCTCCACAGCCTGAGCTGAAGGAAAATTTAAACTCTCGGGAAAACACATGTTTATGAATACACACTGCATGCTGCTCTCAACTTCAAGTAGTAGTGGCCCACCAAATCAATTCTGGCACAGTTTTGGAGCCCTGTGAATTTCCTCTGAGCTGGAAACTATGCAGATCCCGAGTGCTAACCAGCTGCTGGGGGTTTTTCTTTTGCTTAGCTCTTGGCTAGTTCTAAGCACACACCGAGGAAAAATGGTTTCTGCTCCCATTGACAGCATCTTTTTGAAATAAGTATATTTATGAAGCCCTGTGGAGGCATCAGGGTAGTGATGGGGGTGGAACTGTAATACTTAGTTTTTGCTCAGTTTGCATGCAAAAACTATGGCAAGCCAGATTTCCTTCAGTGAGAAGCACATGAGAAAGGATCCAGAAAGTCTGGATCCTAATGTTGTCCCTACATTCCTAACTACATTGTGACTGCTGTTGCTAAACTTATATTGGTCATACCAGGCAGAAGGGTAGCTCATCCTCCTGGATCTAAAGGATGAAAAAAAGACAGCCCTATAGAGGGGCTAAAAGGAAGGCTAGATTTGTCTTCTGCAAAAAGGTAGCACGAACAGCACCACTCATCTTTTTGGCCTGAAGATTCATGTACATAAGAATGCAGCGCTGTCAGTAGTAGTAGCACTCCAGAGCGTCTTTTCTGAGTTAACACAAATATTAGGCATGCTATTAATACTAACCCATTGCACACATTGATGTGAGAATGATTATTTGTATAGCTTCTCTTCTGCTTTATTTTATATTCTGTTCTGTTCATACATAAGTGAAACCCGTGAGCATTTCCTGCCTTGAGCCCCTGCCTTTCTGTAGGTGGTCTTTAGGTCAGACCTGAGGAAAAGCTGAATAATCATACTCCCAGCAAGAACAAATGCCTGGCTGAGCCCAGTGGTTCAAGGTATGAAATTTGGTCATGGAACACGCGGCAGGCTTTGTGCAACACATACGAGCGCCCTTGCCAGGCAGCCTGTGTGCTTTCTTCCATGCCTAGCAGGATGGGCTGGGCCCCTCGCAGACAGGTGGGGTTCCTGCCTCCCCTCGCTGCTGGGCTGAATTTGGTGGTAGGAGCTATGCAGCTACCCGGGGAGGAGTCCTCAGGGGACGCCCCGGCATCCCTGCCCACTCAAGACAGGCCACAGCCTCTAGCAGAGAGCTGAATTGGCAAATAGTGGGTTTCTTTAACTGAAAGGAAAAGCAAGCTATGGAAAAAGTGGTTATGATTGCTTTATATCCTGTCTCCTTAATCTCCTAGGTGTCTATATCGGACCTGCGGCAGTAATGCACTAACAAACGCTGCTCTGTCAGACTGTACTTTCCACATCCTTTTGTTCACACTTTGTCCTCATTAACTACGACCTTCCCATGGATGTGCTTGGATGATTTTTCCTGCCCATTCCTGTTTGCCACATCCTTTCCTTTCACCACTTATCTTTGAGGAGCAGAAACCAGCCTTGGCTTGCTACTGAGAAAAACAGATACAAAGAGATGCCTTCTGCATCTCCCTCTGAGGACCTCGTGTCACAGTCAGCAGAGGAATTGGTGCTAAATTGCCATAACAGAATATCTTGAGGTATGAGCTCCATCCAGCCTCAGTAGGTATTGATAGGCAAAGACATGCAATAGAAGTCACCGAGGAAATCTCTGCAGAACTGATGTTGGCAGGTGACTATCCCTTTGGACCAGGACACAGCCGTGTGCTAAAAGGCTCAATCTTTTGATTATGGAGAAAATTCAGATTCTTGCCAAGATCCCTTGATTGTTTCAGACAAATTGGATTAGTCAGAAAGGCTTCTTGTTACAGGTCATTTTTAGTTTTGAAGATTATCTTGTGAAAACAAGAGCCGCCTTTGCTGTCCTTTTGATACATGTGATTTTGTCATGCACATCCTCTCCCAACTGATTGAGTAGTGTTGCTCTGGAATGTCAAACCTCCTCTGGATTTCAAACATGCTACAGCACATCCACCTTTGGGACGAATCTCAGTGACAGAAGCAATGATGTCTTCAATGACTGTGTTGTAATTAATTTAAAAATATATTTACTGATTTTGCAAGACCTTAACGAGCTTTATAAAGTTTGCAAAATAACTTAGGATCCTTAAAAGAAACCTAGTACAAAAAGAAAATGTTACCCATACGAAACGTTTCAGGATACCATGGATGGAAGAGCCATATTCAGACCACTTACAGTGGTGCACAAAGTGGATTTAGGACTCAACGGTGTGCTGAGTGAGTTAAGCCAAGGCCAGCTGCACCAGAGGCTGTTTTCCTAGATGTTTAATGGGTGGGGCTCCAGCACTACTGTCATATCTACTTCTATCCTTTGCCTGTCCCTGCAGTATGTAGTGATGTCTTCATATCATATAAAGCCTATTTAGTAGTGAAGCTACTTTCTCTGGCAATGTTATAGATGGAAGACTTAGGCTAGGGAAAAGAAGAAAAAAAACAACAAAACAAACAAAAACCAGAATATTCCCCAAATAAAGAAAAGGCAGTCTTTAGCAATGTAAAACATCTGTTTTAGAGGGGGTACTCCTACGGGTCTCTCTTTTTTTTTTTTTCCTTAGCTTTTAATTACTTTTCTCTTAACAGCTCTGCATGACAAGACATCATTCTTTCCAGCCCAGGGGGAATGACTGAAGCTCCTGTTTGACTATCCCAGTGCTTTTCTGACAGCTGTACTGCTAACTTTGACTTTTTTCTTTTTTTTTAATTTTTCCTCTGGAGCTCTTGGGACTGGCTAATAGAAGATCTCTTCTGTGAAGCTCATCTATGATGTGGCAGGGACATTGTTTCACTCTGGCAAATGAGTTACTGCTTGCAACAGGTGAGGATGAGTTGGTACAGAAAATAGCAAGCTGTGTGTAGTAGCAATTCCACCAACTTTGGGGGTCTTCTATCAGAGGATCTCACTCAGTGATACATACAAAAAGAGGACATGAAGCTGATCTCTGAAAAGGAAGTACGGAAGACGACTTCTGAGCTTATTCCAGACCCCACTGAAATCAAAGTGAGTGCCCAAGTGTTCCATCATAGTCCTTCCCTGTTAGCTCTTAGAGCAAAATGGGCCAGCAGTCCTACTGAGAGCCTCTAGGGGCTACTGCAGTTCAGTAAATAAGAATAAATAAAATGCAAACCCGGTTTTGAGTCTGATACGGGCTGTATTAATCTCTAGTGTACTATCTTGGGCTTCAGAGAAGTTACATGCAATGGAATTTGGCCCACTGAGCCTTTGCTGTCTGCTCTCGCGTTGCCATGAAGGATAAGGGATGCCAGTGAGTACAGACTATTCTCTTAGGACAGAGTGTTTTGTCTTCTTTTCCTGGGGGAGGAATTAGTCTTTCAGTACTCTTTCTTGCTTTGTTCCCTGCCTTCTGATAATATTATAAAAGTACCATCTTTATCTCATGCTGGGTTCTGCAGAGAACACACCAACTTTATGTACATAACAGCTATTTCACTCTTTGCTAATGCCTTCATGAAAGTTGCTTTTATTTGAGTTAATAAGAATCATTGTTTTACTAATTTGTTCTTTAAAGATACCATACCCCCTTGATAATTCTCTCCCACCACATGGGGTTCGGTTCACAGTGAAGTGTTGCACGCAATGTACGAGACACAGAGAGAGAGCGTGCGTGTGAGAGAAGGGGTGAGCTTGAGTGCAGCCTATTTAAGAAACTCAGACTTTAGGAGGAAATCTCTACAGGGTATCAAAGCAAATTTCAATCCAAGAAGGTTTCACTGTGTCAATAGATGTAGCACAGGGGCTGCCTGTTGTTTCACAAACAATGAATCTTCTCCAGCCTATAAATAATGTAAAGACAAGTCTCAGGATTTTTAAAAAATTCTGCTAGCTTGAGGCTACCTACCCAGCATGCCTCCTTGTTTACAACTTCCAATACAAACATGTATTGTGTTTGGTTTCAGACAAAACATCAGCTTTCCTGACTTCTAGAATTAACCTCTAATATGTATTAGCAGCAGCCTTTTAAGCAGTTTTTACATACAGAGACGTTTAGCTCCGTGACTGCGGAGGGGTGTGCCCTCGCACAGCTGAGAGGTGAGCTCCTTGGCACGACATGTGCTCACAGCCCCTTTGCCGTGCTAACGAGTTACCGCAATCAGCTGCCAGTCCCTCGGCAAGCACCTGCTCTTCAGGTGAGCACTCTAAAAGCCATTTACAAACGTAAAATGAAATGACGTGTTGAGTAAAGGTGCTACTGCACCTTACATAGACCTGGGGATATAAACGGGGACTACACGAAGGAATGGATTTGTGAAATTCAATTTTTTGTTCAAAGGTAGCAGGTCCATTTGTAATCCTTGGCTTGTAAGGGCCTGAACTCCCAACGTCTCCAGGAGTGCAGGTGAGTGCCCTAACTGCTTGAGCCCTCCTCGCATTTCGTTTGTCTCTCGTCCCACAATTTCTGTATTCTTTTTCCTGTGCACATGCAGTAAGCCCAGTGGAGACGGTCTCCACTTAGGCTAGCCTGTCTCGCCAAGGTTAGAACCCCTTCCACAGCGTGGAGACGTGTGCTTGAACCCTGACAGAACGCAGAGGGCACAGACCCTGTGCCTGTCGCTTCTTAACTAGCAGGCTCTCGTAGGAAATGCAGGTGCTTGCCCCTTTTGTGTGGTGTCTGATCCTGTCCCTGCGGCTGAGGTGTACTCTATGACAAGTATTTGTCTGCATAGTTTTTAGACTCTTTTATTAGATTGGAGACGCTCAGACAGAGGGTGCTTTCATGTAGTCAGGAAAACAGAACCCTGGGCATCTCTAGAGCTTATGAAAAGGAAAACAAAATAGAAGACACTGATGGAGTGTGTGCAACAAGGGAGATTTGGATAGCAATTCTGGAGTTAAGCACTTAAAATCCACTTTCTTCCAATTTCAGGCACTTTCGGTCTTTATTGGAATTCTCCTGAAACACATTCTTTCAAAATGGCAGGACATACGACAAAATAAAATTTGGGTCAGGGACAATTTAGTCTATGGCTCTGTCTACTGCACTTTATGTGAAAAAGTTATAATGATGAAAAGCTTCTGTCCGGGACCTGAGTCTTGGCTACTTCTAAACGTCCTCAGAGTTTTATCTTTGTTGTTAGCCCCTTGGTTTTCCTGGATGCTTTTTTAAAATGAACCAGAGGTTTTCCAAAGTGAATGCAACTTATTTAAAAGCACATTTTGGGGTTCAAGAGGGGCAAATGGTTCACTCCAATACAATGTAATAGACCAAGACTATGATGGAGTATGGTCCACACCAGAGAGCTGGATTGAGTTGGTATCAATTGAGGAACAACTGCAAGTCATAACTGTCCATCAGCATTTCGATGCTGTATGGGAAGGAGCCTCCACTCAGATCTTACCAATTCTCTGAATCTTGGCTGACAGGTGTCCACATCATGAAAGCAACACAACAAACTGCTCAGCCAAATTCAGTGACCAGCCACAGAGGGAAAATTTCCCTCTCCCCTGCTTTGTGCTGATTCAACCGAGACAGAAGGGAAGTAGTTTCTTGGACAAATTATGTCTGTAGCCATTGTGCCAGTGATACCCATGTAGGAGCTTTCAGCCTGGCAGTTGCATGATCATGAAGTGTACCTGCAAAACGTAAGCAAGAAAAAACTTGGAGTTGCATGAATTTAAGAAAGCAGTGAGGGCGAGGGAAGGGTCACCAAGTTAGCTGTTATTGCTGTCAGTCCCCTGGAAGATGACCTATTCTAAGGCTTTCGTTAGCTCTTAAGGGTATTCCAGGTGCTCACCTAATCTCCAGGACCTACATATCCAGTTGAGGTATTACTTCCTTACTGCCCAAGTCAGGTTTTGTGTTCTACAAATGCTCTACAAGAATATCATTATAAATCCATAGCTGAAAGAGCCTGTGCATCTTAAGTGCTCTTTCGTTATCCACCTCTGAATATTCTGCCAGCAGAGATTTAGAACATTGGCTCTGTAAATGCTTTCATGTCAAGACTAAAGGCAACACTTGTTTAATTCATTCTTTGACCCAACAGTAGCTTTATCTTAGGTTATCACTTGTTAAGCTCTCTAGAATGTTTTAAACATGAAGGGGGCTGCTGTGTATATATATCCAGTGTACTGTACTTTACTTGTACAAATTTGACAGCAGTGATTCATAAACATCAAAACCATTTCCTTTCTGTGCTGCAAATTATGCTTTACTTTAGCTCCATTCACAGGATGTGTAACCTATTCTAGAAAAAAAAGAAAAAAAAAAAAAGAATATTGCATTTATCCTCTATCCAGTTAGTAATTCTTTATTGTAGGTCACAAGAGCTCACAGATTCATACATATATATGCTTGTGTGTATATATTTATATATACACTTGTGTGTATAAGAGAGAGGTTTTGTGTGTATATATAAATATACATGTATATATAGTTTGAGTGCATGCATATTTATGAATATATATATGCACAAACATGAGGACAGTTGTAGCAATGATGTATGCTGTGGTGTAAATGGAGGACTGGATTTATACATCAAATGTACTGCAGCCTGATTAGAGTAACAATTAAGATTTGCCGTATATCACTCATTGGCAGTGCAAAACTAAAATAATTTGCACTACTCTGTGTAAAACCATCGGTTCTGCAAGCATAAGATTTATCCCTAAGTTGTCAAAAAGCTACAATTGTATATAAAATCAGCATCTGACAGTGACCCCCAGAACTGAGGTCAACAGTTTTGCATCACAGATTTGATGCAGATTTGCATCACATAAGAAGTATCAGAAACTCAAAAGTTTTGTATTATAAAGAGTCACAAGGCTAACTTGGTAACAGTTTGTATATTTACTCCCAACAATGATGTCTACACTACAGGACAGATAACTTTTCACCCAAACACTCCATTCTTAGGTTGTAGCCTGATTCCTCCCTCCGTGAATGTCATGATGAGACTTGAGTACTTTCCATCCTCTTGTTGCCTCTTTTTAAAAAAAAAAAAAAAAAAAACCAAAAACAATTGGGTGGAGTGAAGAGGGAGCCACAACATCCTGCAGTAAGTTCCCCAGTTCAGATAAACAGAGGATCAAGAACTGCAACGGAGAGAGAGCAGCTCAGCCCTGTGCAGATGGGTGGGTGCTATTTCAAATAGTTTGGTCTCAACATCCATCTCATCTTCTAGTTACCCGCTGTGACATCTGCACCAAAATATTTAATAAGCACATAATATACCCGAATGAAACTGCAAACCTCAACGTCTGTTCAGGGTACATACCACCTGCTACTTGGTAATACCAACTTCAAAAAGTATATTCTGCAGTCCTTGGCATACCTATGACTAACGAGCCAGAGATGGCGAAGCCCTTGGCTGCTGGTGGCTGCGCTGTGTCATGTCACAGAAGCTCACGCAACTCTTGTAACCCAGTGCCGATCAGTTAGGATGCAGGCACTGACAGCAGCAGACCTCTGTCAGATGCCTTGGCCCTGAGTGATTTCTCAACAAGATATATTAACGGGAGTAATGTGAAGAAAATACCCTGAGTGAAAGAATAGGACAGCTAAAGCTAAAGCTCCATCAGGAAGGAGATACTTTAGAAATGTGGGAGACAGCTAGACAATGTTTAAATGATCTGCTTTGTAACTGCAAGTAATGGTTGCCAGCAGCAAGGGAGATACTTAGAAGAGAGCTTTCTTTTTGACACCTGCTTGTTTTGAAGCACTTTATGGTTTTAATAGTTTTCATTTAGTGCAGGCAGCAAAGTCTAGCTATGAAAATGCAATATAGAACTGCAGAAAGAATGTGCCATGTGCAGAATTAACCCTGACAACGCTTTTTTTTTTTTTTAATGAGGAGTAAGAAAAGGATAATAGTGAAATACACACAAGTGCAATTTTCTGAGGGTTAAGACGTGGCTTTGAAGTTCTGGGGGCTGAGTTTCTTGTTAGGGACTGGGTTGTGACTGGGGTTCAGGACAAAAAACAGGGTGAGCAAGAACAGTGTGCTGAAGTGATTTGGAACTAGCCCTGACTAATAAAAACAACAGAGGATGTTACCCACAGTGGGATTCATCTCCACTAGTCACAGCTGTCAAAAAGCTAGATGTCTGGTCTACACTAATCTCTCAGGCTCCTGTACAGTGAGGCACCAGCACAAAAGGCAGCTCCAGAGTTTAATGAATCCTGGCTATTTGGAAGACAGCTTAAACCAGAAAGAACTGCCCTCCCAAAGGAGCAAAACCAAATACCATGGATTATACCTCCTTACTTTTTCCACAGCTGCAGTAACATGAAATGAATCCCTCTTACGACCCAGGCTGATGCTCATGAGAAAAGGACAGTGCTCTCACACAACAGACATGCTGGAACAGCTAAAATGCTCTGTTATTTATGTGTAGTTGGGGTAGGAGGGAAATAAAACACCTTGTGTTTCGCAAAATACGGCAACTCCAGGCGCTGTGGAAGGTGGAGACAGATAGTGGTGAGCATTTCTGCTAAATCTCTGGTTCTGTGCCATGAAAGCTAAAGGGTTTTAACCACTGAATGAAATGAGCAAAATATTGAGCCCCAGACAAGTTGGACTGAGGTCACTGACACATCTGAAACCAGAAAAACCTTCAATTGCTGTCATTTTATTTTCCTTTTGAGTTCAGAAGGACTCCTCTCTAAATTTGCTGCCATAACCCATAACAAAGGAAAATCATCACTCACACTGATCAACAAAACCACACTTCCTTTCTTTGGTTTTTTTTTCTTTGTTTCTTTTTTTAAGAAAGTGCACATATTTTTAGGAAGGATAAACAGTTAGAAAGCCCCAAGGCCAGCTGATGCTAATGATTTTCTATTCAATGCATGGAATTGTCATAAGTAAATAAATAAATAATCTGTCAATCCTGTGCTTATTGTTGCATTAACGTCAAACCCATGAAAAGGGTAAGTATGTAACACAGTATGCTCCACTGGCACTGAGGCAATGACATCTTTTTCAGAGTGTGAGTAGGAGAAATGATTTCAGCCATATATTTTGAATATCTATTTGAAGCTATCACTTTGCAGTGAATAAAATGTGTTTTATCCTTGTTAAGTCTGCAATCAAGTCTAGCGCTGTAGCTTAGAGGGCTAACGTTCTCATTGCTTCAACTTTCTTGCTTGGCAGGGGATCAGCCTCTCTTTACTGCTCACGTTGAGCAGGCAAACTTGCAGATTTCAATCCTGTTGGCATTTTTGTCTGAAATAAATGGGTTATAGTGTACCTTTTGGCTTGACAAGGAGATTGTGAATCCAGGAGTCTTCCCCTCAGCCAGTGTAGGACCTCAGAGAGGGGCTGATGTTCCTTCACCATCAATGTCGTTACAAACCATGTGGCTTCTTAGCAAAATGCTTGAAACAAATACAGAGAACTAAATTAACCATGGCAAGAACAACAACAAAATCCATCCTATAACCCCTTAGAAAGAATACTCAGATGAAAGCTATGGGACTAAATAACCTGGACTTGAATGGAATTACCTGGGGTTTTTTTTCTGTTTCCTTGCAGGTCGTGTAAGAAGAGAAAACACCGCTGCACCTTTGATGTAGTTTTAATAAATATTCAAAGTCCCTTCAATTACTGCCTGAGTAATTAGTGTGGATGCAAATAAAATGGGGAACAACAGAATGACTTTCTGGGCTTCCTCAGGGGACTGGACTTTGGAAGTAGCAGCACTGTACTGTATGTGATGCAACTTTGAAAAGAGAGGAACGGAGAAAGCTGGGAATAGCAGGCAGTGGAAGCCTCCCAAACACACTACATTGCTAGCTGTGCATGTAGGAGAGTCTGCATTAGCACCGTAACCTTCAGCCGCTGTGATTTGCCAATCACAGTTTTGGAAATGATACTTCCTTGCTCTTTGTGCCCTGAGGGAAGTCTCTGTGCGTTACCCTGCTGCCTGCTTGAGTGAACCCTTTATAGCAAAATAAACCTGGCCATGAGAAACAGAGAATTTTTTCAAGCCAAAACACCCATGAAGAGACTTGTGTTTTTAGTGAGAGCTTAATTCCAGGGATCTTATGTTTTGATCTTATGTCTTATACTTTGATCCGGCAGTTGCCCTGTTGCGGCCAGCCTTTTTCAGGGGCACATCACAATCGTTCTTGCGATTCCCCACAGGACTTCAGAAATACCGCTTTGTGGTGGCTGGTTTTAAGCCATTACAGCTGATGAAAATATTTTGGACTGTGTTGGTGAAGAATATTGGAGGGTCTATATTCTGTCTTGAATAAGGCTGATAGATACCTCCAAGTCTGTGGATTAGTCATATTGTTCTCTCATTGTAGAGGTCTCAGAAAGCCTTTCATTCATATAGAAGAGCTACATCTTGTCTCATTCCATCTCTCGAGCTACCAGCTGGATAACCATGTAATCATGACCATGACACAGCAGTAGGGTCCTACCCTCAGTTTTTTGCATGCATTAACTCAAAGTTCCCATTGTAGTTATCACTTCACTTGACTCTGTGGTTGCAAGGATGGTGGTGTGCGTCAGCAGCCTCTATAGCCTGCCGATTTTCTAAGAATTGTATCATCACACGCTATGTGGACCTGTCCTCTCGGTGGCAGAGAATCAAGTAGCTTTGACTCCAGCATTGTGTGGATACACAGTCATCTCCTGTGATGCCGCCGTCCTCCAGTGAATCTGAAACGTGCTGGTCTTAGCAGTAGTAGAACTTTCCTAAAACTTAAAAATGTGCACAATGGTTTGAGTATTTCATGCCTCAGTCAAGCCAGCTGAAAGTCTGAGGACTGCTGGATGAGGGATAAATCCTCTGGAAATCAGAACATGGATGTGAAAAGTTCAGTCATCTTTCTGTGTTTCAGCTTCCTGGTTTGCATTTTATAATTTCTAGCAGCGGACAGCTGCTTTAGGGGGGCCGTATGGGGAATGCTGTTCTTTCTCTGCTCCTATTCCCATAGACAGGGCAGTCTCTGCTCCTGACTCTTGATATTCACATTTCTGTTTTGGAGGATGCAGCCCACATCAGTTAAAGCTTGTGAGTGACAGGGAAATCTGCACAGGAAACAGATCCTTCTGTTCTGTTATTGCTGGTTAAAAAAGAATCCCTTTCTGATTGTCATTCCAGTGGTCCACAGCTTTCTGGTTCGATAAGGGGCTGTATTTATTATCCGTTGCCTTCTTCTGTGACTCAGCAGCAAGCAGGCTGAGATTCACAAACAAAAGTAAAATGACATCAGCAGTTGTCAAATAGGAAAAGACAAAGCTGACAAAGGCATTTTGCTTTAATGCTTCTAAGCGGATACTGCAAATAATAGAGTGCACACACACGCAGGCACAGAAGAATATTCAACATGGAATTTTAAAACAGTTGCCAGCATCTGCATCCTGGAGAAAGAAGAGTCGCTGCCTGCCTCAATAGCAACTTGTATTTTAAGTTCAGCCGATCAAAGAGGAGCACAGCAGCAGCTGCAGGCAGCTGCAGCAGCTCAGCCAGTGAGCCCTCTTATCGGGATGGACCTGATAGGTGACAGCCAGGCAGGCGGCACCGACCCCCAGCATCAGCATCGTAAAAGATCTCAATAGCACATGGGGATGGTGCACGCCCTTCCAGCCATGCTAGGCACTTCTCTGCTGTTACGGCTAGTTTCTGCATCGCCAGCACTGAGGGAACAGGAATGGATAAAGGCAGGGTAGTGGTGGATCTCTAACTGTGCTACTCTCTGTATGATCATTGAGGTCCTGTCAATGACAGAGTCACCCATGTTATCCGCATACGTGCTTGCCCACCGATGTTAAGCTCAGGAGAGACCATATGCTTTTTTGGAGCAGCACTAGAAGCACTGCTGAACACCCTCCCCTATGAACCACTTGGCACAGTCAAAACAATCCAGTAAATTCCTCATCAGGGTCTGATAATTTTCTTTATCTTTCTCCAGTTTTCTACGTGACTCAGAGAAGCAAGAGGCTAATTCTTCCCATAGATCAGCTTTCTGCTATAATCAGGTACCTTGTTTGGCATTTCCTTATCTGATCAGCTCAACAATTATTTTCCCTTGTACAGAAGGATGAGTAAATGAAGACCACTCAGATTAGAATTGATTGGAGTTTTTTCCTCAAACAGAGCCCAAATCAAACCTTTTCCTGAGGCTCAGTGGATGTTACCCAGCTTTAAAAGACAGGTGCTCACATATTTCTGTCCTTTCCTCCGCACCACAGCTGTAACCAGAAAGAAAAAGGGCCTGAAACACAGCAAAAAAGACTTTTTGCTATGGGCTTATATTCCTTCACCTCTGCTTCTCTTTCTGCCTCTCCTAGATTCCCTTGATCAAGAGTCTCTTGATCTTTCAGTTCTGAAGATCATCTCACCAAGTTTCAAACATATCCAATAATTCATACCTTCTCCCTTCAAGAAATGTGTCGAGTTCCTTTTGCATGTTTATTTCTGATCCTCTTTGCAGATATGTTTAAGAGTTTTCCTACATTAACATCCCTACTCTTCACCTGGCTTCAGAAGATTCCCTTCTCTTTTCAAAACTAAATGCCAGATTTTTTTTTTTTGATCTCAGGACTGAAAGCGACTTTTACCTCTGTTTTTTGAATAGCTGGGAGGAAGCATTGTCACTTTTGAAGCCTCCAGCTCATGGTATTTTGTGCTTGAACAGAAGTTTAAGCATAGCCAAAGCACGTGTTTTTCACCTTAGATAATATGCCAGTTTTCTAAGGGCAAGAGGCTCAACAGATAAGTTGACATGGATTTTACTGAAATCAGCTATCATCTAAGTTACACCAGCTGAGACTCTGGTTGGAGAAATCAAAAGCAAACCTCTCTGGAAAGTAAGTACAGTCACCAACTGACTTTATTTCACTTTCCTTGTCAGTGCACATTTTTGGCTTGAGGATGTCAAAGACCGTTTTCCTGAATCTTCTCTTTTACTTTTTTGTGGTTCTCTTTCTGCTATTTTGGTGTAAATTCTCCTTTACCCAACTTATTCACTTCTCTCGTACCTTGGCTTTCAGGCTGGGTGCTGAGTTGATCTCTGTATGAAAGCTGGCTGACACAACCTATGGCTGTCACTGGGCAAGACCGAGTGGCCTCTTTTTCTGCTCAATTGGTTTTCCATACTTCAGCGACTGTCCTGTTCATTTTTGGAGGGCTCTGTAGCACTGCTTCATTTCCTACACAAAATAGCTGCTGCAGTTGAGTAGGCTGAGACGATCCATGGCCATTTCTCTTCCGTGTTGCCCTTTTTACTCATGCTTTTTTCCTCCCTATCCCCTCAACGATGACTGAGTTAGGTGGTAGAGGACTGCAAATCCCAACAAATAAACATAAAGTGGTGACTCATTGACTTCATTGCATCTTCCATAAAGAACAGTATTCTTCTCTTGTGTAGGTGGGAAGGTGTGCATCAGCACTGCTACCTGGCCAGAGCATTGTTGGGAAATGTAGTTTGGCTGAGGGGTAAAGTCCCCAACAAAGAACTGAAATGGGACTTGAGACCTCTGGAGTGCTGTGATGGCCCTTTGGAATGGAAGTATTTCATCTAGGTTCTTGGTTTGCCTGCGCAGGTTTTCAATGAAAACTTGAAATGTTCTGTGGAAAGCAGAACTATTTCATGAAAAATTCACCACCGCTGAAAGCTCCACTTTCTGTTGCAAAACAGTTTGATGTAAAACTTTTCAGTTGGTTCCAACTAGGACGAATGTAGAGCTCTCTCTGTGCTGTCCTGTAGCTCAGAAGGCAACCTAGCTGTTGTCCCATGATGCAAGAAATGTTTGATCAGCTTGTGCGCTCAAGATACAGGCTTGAGAGGAGGGAAACAAGGCCGAATTTGCTGAAAGTCCTCTTGAATTCTTCTCAGAAATGGTATGACTTGCCATTATTTAGGCCAGGGCTGAAGCTTTTTCTTCTTGCTTGTTTCTGTTTACATTGTGCAAAGCCCTATGTTTGTTCACTCGTTTGTTTGAAGGTTTTCAGCCTTATTTCCAATTCTGGCATTGCACTAGGCATGTTGCCTGTTTCTTTTAAGTGATATTTTTCACTGAGATGGATTAAAGTATTCAAATACCTTTGAGCTGATGTGCCTCTAAACAAAACTCTGTAATAATTACTGAGGAGATATATTGTAAAAAATAATTATCCCAGTTTCAGTGTAAGAGAGAAAACTGGGACTTCCAGTTGCTGCATGGACAACCTCAGCTGAAAGGTCACCACTGGTTTGGGAAGTTTTAACTGGATGTACGTTAGTCTCTCTTTCAGTGGAATACGTGCCTTTCAATCCTCAGGACTTCCAGAGTCAGTGAGCGCCTTATCCCTGCCTGTTTCCCCTGTTTTCTGCCTGATTACTGGAATATGGGCAACATTTGGTGAAGGTGGCACATAAACCCTGTGGCTGCTTTCATCATTCTGTCAAAGGGAGGGAAATAATCAAAGAGCTGCAGCAAGAAAACAAATGGCCAAATAGCTGTTGAAGCAGGAGGTTCCAACTCGCTGGAGCTCAGCTTATTACAGGCCATATGCCTGAATGGCTCCTCTCACTGAGTGCTGCACCCAGCTACGGAAACAAGCATGAAAGTGTCTGTGGTTCATCAGGCCTGATTTGCTATAACTATGTGCAACTGCTGAGAGCACCGAAAATAAGAACCCGAAGAGGCTGTGCGGCTAACAAGAGAGAGAATCCTTTACAAAATACAACATTAATATACAAATTCCCCAAATATTTATGTAAAGATGTTAACGGGCAATAATAATTTGTTTTTCAAGCTCGCAGCAGATGCTCTTCTTTTAGTACACAGGCTATATTCATAAATGATGCAGCTTAACATAAGTAGAGAAGCAAATTGATATGATCTTCTACTTTATTTTTACATATCATGGGGTTGAATTAATAGTTACTCTTGACAGATATCACTAGCTCACGCCCTTTCAGCTATGCCCGATGTTTGCAGGGCTTGCTGTGTAAATGAGGGACTAAGCACATGACTCAGCTCCTGAATGATGGATATGTTAAGGAGACTGAACGACAGAGCTGGCAGAATAAGGAGAACAAAAAGGGTGGAAGAAGTCTGTTTTTAACCTGGCATTTCAGTTATCTTTACTTGGCAGGGCTCCTCCCAAGAGCGCTGAAGGCTCAGGCCCCAGCCAACCATTGCATTTGGGTGTTAGGAAATCTTAATTATCTAACAAAGGCAAGTGACCATCAGCAGCCAAGAGCTTGCTCTACAGCTGCTGTATTCCCCATCCTTTCTGCAGAGTACTTCTTTTCTCACAGGGCTTAGCTGCTTAACGACTTATTCTGGAAGACATGTTCCTGCTAGAGTGGCTTCACTAATTCAGAAAAAGTATTCTTATTCCAAAAAATGAGGCATGCACATTTAGTTATCCTGGAGGAGGTACTCCATTCTAAGTTCATACCATGTCCTTAATTCAAAAGGGTTTCCCTAAAGAAGCTGGTGCTTCTTCTCTCACCACCTCTTCTGTGTTTTTGTGGCTAGCTTGTACAGCTCTGTGGCCTTTTTATCCTCTAGACTGGGGTTACGTCATCTGTCTAGTAGCTCTTTGTGCACATAATTCACACCATCCATGATTCAGTGCAGCTACATCGGTCCACCCACATTTCATAAAAAGGATGATGACAAACTCTGTTTCATCTCATTTATACTCCCCCTCTGTGTGAGAGACTCCTGTCCTACCTTTGAAACCTTTCACCTTTATTTTCCACTTTGGTGGCCTTTGCCTCCCCTTTTATATTGTCCACTTGAAAGCTTTTTTACTTGGGTTGTGTGTCTTAACTTTCCCAGCAGCACATCAAGTAAGGATGCACTTTATAACTAAAATGAGCTGTGCTGACAGCTCTGGTCTGTCTCTGTCCTGGTTTGAAATGCCATTACATGAAATGCTAGGAAGGCGTCTAGACATGGTGCAGGGTGGGCACCGCATACACACTGTTAGCAGACACTACCAATCCCTCAGTCCCAGTCGCTATCCTCCATGTTAGTTTAGAGGAAAAAAAGGTTGTGTGACAATGTTTTCACCTGCACAGGATGGTTTTAACAGCTTTTCTTTTCTTGCAACAATAAGCAAAACTACACATGGAAAGTGTGTTTCTTAGAAATTAAAAAAATCATCTTACCAGTTTTATTAAAACTTGTCGTTCGTTGCCTCTGTGTCACATAAGGGTCCATTAATTATGTCTCTGAACATGGTTCCAAAGAACGGGGTGACCACCTTTTTCAATAAAATTGCAGATTTACAATTTTCCAGCTCAGTGAATTGCGAGTGTTTAAATATATTGAAAGGCCACTGCCAGCCTGCTCTGCCTCCCTCTGCGGCATTTTACTGGGAAGAGGGTGCTAGGAGGGTGCATGAAGAGAGAAAGAAAAGGGATAGAGAAGAAAAAACAGGACAGACAGCTATGATGACAGGAAAATCCTGCAAAACCGGAAGGGATTAGAGTGCCTGGAGGAACCTAAGATTCAGAGGTGGCCCTTGGTGCCTCCTCAGACCTCCTCTTGCTTCCAAGTGGGAGCGATGAACTTCACTAGGACCCCAGGCAGGACAAGGCTCTCCTGAGAGGTATGGCCCGACACTCTGGCTGTGAGATGAGGACCAAGCTGGTCTGCTTTCTGCCTCTTTGCCCATTGACTTGCCGAGGGAATATCAGGAGAACAAGGCACAAATTCTGCACCATGCCTCAAATTCAGGTAGGCTTGACACAGCCATGAAGAGGTGTGGGGTGACTCATGCTTCCTCTCAGCTCTGCTTGGTTGGGAAAGGGAAAGATGAGCCCACGCAGGATTTTCCTGCTGTTTGCAACTGAAAATTTGTTTTCTCCATCTGAAAATTGTACATTCTTCTGGCAACAGGGAAGACAGGAAGAAAAAGAGTGGGAAACAACGTAAAGTGATTGAAAAGAGAAAATTAATGATGATCTAAATAAAAAATATCAGAAGGAAGAAGGATAGGGACTAGTGACAAAAGCAGAGCTGGGGGTTACATTTTTGTGCCTGTAGCTTGTGATCCTGACATATAACTAAGCAACCTCTTGTGGCTGCTTTGCTTGAGTATGACAAACAGCCTTTCTTACAGACACAAAATAATAAAACATCCAACTCCTAAACCTCAGTCTGTCTGTGCTTACGGTAATGTTCATGCTCCTGAGGGCACCTGGGGACCGTTGGTGTTGGACACTGATGGTGGAGGGAATGGCGCTGCAATCTCCTGCTAACAGCTCAGCTGAGTCCCAGGAGACCAATTTAGAAGTGAGAAAGGAATGTGGGTACATGGAACATCTGCTGAGAACAGTACCAGCTTCTGCCTGGTTTTACACATGGGCGCACCAGCTCCCTCCTGCCTGGCCACGCTGCTAGGGGTAGCAGGGCTGTGCCCAGCGCAAGCTCCCTGCCGCAAACTCTCTGCACCCATTTTGTTAAAGGGCTGCAGAGACAGGAGAGAGGCCTTTAAATATCAGCTCTCTGATTTTCTTCGGCACTCTGTTTTTTGAAACAAAGCTTCTGGAAACTCACCCTGGCTTCCAGGTTGCACGCGTTGAATTCTGCTGTGTGTGAGGCTGAAAGAGGAGACATCCATTTCCCCCGGGCGAAGGCTTCCAAGAGCCTCTGAAGTAAGTCCTACTGCTGAAATAGCATCCTCCCCTTTCCCATCTTCCCAACATTGTCCTTCTTTTTTCCTAACACGCCACACTGCACCCACAGAGGCCCATTCATGCCTGTGCCAAGTGGTACTGGATGGAGATTGGGTTTTGGTTAGGTTGTGTCTGGGACTTGGGAGACCTGGATGTGAGTCTCACGTAGGATGCAAACTTTCTGTAAGAGTTTAGCATATAGGGTGGAAATGATGTTGCCTCACCATAGATGACTACACTGTACACCTGAGATAATCACTTCTGGCTCCTTCCAGAACCTAGAAATGAAAAGAAATGGACAAGGCAAGAGTGCAGGGCATCAGACTTCTTTGTTCCTACCGTAAGATGAGATAAATATCCCCCAGAAGCAACTGCTTCTTTCTGGCCACCTCTATATTACAGATAGCTACCTTTAACCAAATAAATTGTACGTGCAGCCTGTCTTGTGTTTCAGTTATGCTTTATAATGCGAAGGTGGCACAGTCATTTTCCTTTTGCAGAGATGTTGTAAATCCAGTAATGCTTGTGTGGCATCTACATGGGGAGGTGAGAACGGCATGGGAATGCCTATCAAACAGTGAACATGACTAGCTGCTCTCTCAAAGGCTGTCAGGGAGGAGTTCCTCTGGCTGTGGCACCTGCGTTCAACAGAAATGCAGGGAACACCTCTGTGTCCTCAAATTCTTCCTGACTTCTTAGTAACATGTGTAGGTAATGAAGTAGATGGTTCATTGCTGGAACCTCAGCCTTTTCCTCAAGAGAAGTTCCACCCATATTTTGGCAGAAAGTAGAGATACTGTGAAATTATTGTCAAGGGAGACAATGGAAAGGGAGCTTGATGTAAAGTGTCTTTTTGATTCCTTTTTACTGAAATTGCCTCACTTTGATTACATTTATCTCTATCACACACAAAACCCCCTAAGGTTCCAGCAAAACTATATATATATTTTCAGTTTGTGTTATACGTAGGAAGTTTTATTATTGCCAAAAAGCAATGTTTTTACTGACACCCCCTCCCCCCTTTCTTTAAAATATTTCTTTTCCCAATACAAGGAAGCTATGCTGAAATCTTTTTTTTTCTTTCACATGACACATTGAGAAATTAGTTTTGCTACTTGCTTTGATGGGATCAGGAGTTCATCCAAATTACTGAGTGTGTCTGTTTGAATATTATATTTTGCTATAAAACTTTGTTCGTGAAAGTCATCCTGTTGACCATATTCTTCATTATTAAGATTCTAGCCTTACTTTTTCCTAATTTTTGAAATTTTTAATCAGTCACAGTTCCATGTTCCCACATTCTTGTTATAAACAGGGCAATAAATAGTTGTTTACAAGGCACAAAAAGTGTATCACAAAAATTAACGCAAGACTGGGGCTCTGCTGATGTTTGCTTGCATTGCTGTGGAAGAATATGCATACTTATTATGAAAACTTGCCTTCAGAAAAAGAGGACTGTTTGAAACTTGCAGATACAAACCAAATTTGTTTCTTCAATCTGTTTTAGTATATTTGCCAAATGCACTAAGAAGTATGCTCTCCTGAATTGCTCAGGTGGATTTGAAAGAATGTTTTCCCTCTCTCCTCCTCCCACAGGCACATACACACACGTGCACGCATGCACACATGCAAGTGTAAGTGCACAGAAATTCCGTCAAGAATTTTAATGCCAGTGTCAGGCTTTGCAGCTCAAAGTTATTTTTTTGTGTAAGGAGATTAGGACTTTGATCGACTTCCTATGGCATATGGAGAATGGGAAGTACTATAAAGCATGCTAAAGACTAGAGACCAGATAAAAGTACATCAGCAGCTAATTGCCATGTACACCATACAGCTGCAAATGAAACACAGCAAGAGACCCAGAGACATGAACAGATTCCAATACATAAGATTATAGTGATCTGAGAACAAAACTGGAAATTCAGACCTCAAAAGAAAAAAAAAAAAAGAACAGTTGGAAGTCCTATGGAGTTTTAACAGTTTTGAAGCTGGAAGGGTCTTCCTACAATTCTTTTCCATGAGACAGCTGCATATCCATCAGGTTGAAAACAAAGACTCCTGCCTGCTTTCACAACTCAGACTAGCAGCAGTGGTAAGCATTTACCTCCTGCAGGATCCTCCACGTTTTTTCCATAGCTACTGTGCACTGGAACAGCACAAGGTGGAATGGAGCTGAAGCTGGGCACTGGTGTAGAGCAGGGTACTGGGCACAGAGAGTCTCTTCATGCCTTGTGTGTCCTCACAGCAGTCAAAATATCAGCTCCATCATGTTTTGCTCTACATCATACAGGGTGCTCTTGCGCACTCCTCACCAGGCAGCAGGGGAAGCAATGGAGGTGGAGCTGAAGCCCTTTGGGCTACACACAGCCCAGTGCTCCCAGGCTGTCACCATCCTTCTTTCAGAGATGGCTGTGGCTGGCCCTAAGACACTTTTCCCAGCTTTCTACAGTCTGTGGGAGCCACTTCTCAAACTTTTGGACACTTAGGCGCCATCCAAATGGGTCTCCATCTTGCTCACTTAAAGAGGGTTTCTTTTTTTTTTTTTTTTTAAATTATGTGTAAGGCCCTGCTGTAATCTGATTTCTCGTGGAGGTGAGATGTATGTGTCCTTAGGCAAAATGAAGAATATCACTAGGCAATGGTGGTGTTAGTACACAAAGAAACTAAAGTAATACTCACTGATTTCCTCACAAGCGCAGGCTGCTCTGCAATGCACTTGCATAGCAGAGTGGGCCAAGTCTTCTCATGTGGGAGGACAGAGAGAGGCTCTTCAAAGGATTTTCAGATAAAATACTCCTGTGTGACTTTTTGAGGATGACTAATATTGAAGATGGATGGCTGTCAGAGAGGCACCATTACTTTTTCATTTTTGCTAAACATACAATCTACAATAGTGCTACTTTTTAGGGTGTTGAGTTTGGGTTTTTTTCTCATGGTTGACAAAGGTTACTTGTAAAAAATGTGGCTAATTAAGCCATTTCCAGTCCCCCATCTCCCTTGCACATACAGCAAAATGTACTGGGTTTACAAACAGGAAAAATATTTAGCACCCTAAAAATGAGCTCTAGGGTGCGTTGAAGAATTCAGAAGCCTGTTGTCCTGCAGTCTTACTGAGATACATGTACTGTTTCTGGCATGTTGTATGTTATAACGCCTTGTTCAGAAATACAAACAGCTTATGGGTAGAGAGTGTCAGAAGGATAAATAACTTTTCTGTTTGGAAGATTACATTTATAGAGAAAGTATTTTTGACCCCACTAGTGAGACTAATTAAACAAAACAGCTTTTAAAGCGTACTCAAAAGTTAGCAACATAAAATATAACCCATTTTTGTTTTGTCTCCTAAAGCTGTTGGCACACTGCGCAGTCCTTTTTCACAACATAGCCTCACGTGACCTCACCCCATAGACTTTCCTGGTTCAGACTCTGCAATCAGACTTTGAGCAAGGTTTCTGCAAACACTGCTCCAGAGCCTACAGGTGGTCACTTTGCTGCAGGGAGACTATTCACACAGTGAGATGCTATTCAGGGTGACTATGGATGGCAGAACTACCTCTAAGTAAGTACCAGCCAGTGAGCCATAACAGCCCACAAGCTGAAGTATACATTGCATACAGCAGAAGGGACCAAGGGGTGCTATGAATTCCTCATAAGGTTTTGGAGTAGTTGGTACTACCTTGGGAATATGTTTAGGGCAACTAAGATTTGAATCTGCCTCTAGTTTTGGGAGGAAGCAGCTGCTGGTTTCAGACTCAGTGGATGGCAATGGAAGGATTCCTCAAGGAATCAGACCAAATTACCACTCATTTGTAATTATATAATAATTACAATATAATAATTTATATATATTAAGTAACATAAAGTAGTAAATGACGTTTCCAAGCTCTTGTGGATATAATTTCTAAAGAATTTAAAGGGCGTGAAGCTGGCTTTCTTTTTTTTTTTTTTTTTTTTTCCTCCCCAGTACAAACGCGGCTCTGCAGGCAGTTTTCAGATGGCTGCAAGTTAAATTTTGTGTCTCTCTGGAGTAAGAAGGCAATTTCATTGCACTTGTGTCTTGTGCAGACCGGGTGGCTGTAAAAATCTCCAGTCATTCATGTTAGTCACAGAAGTTATAACTATTACTGGAAGAGTGAACCGAGGCAGATTGCTGATGTTTTTTCGTAATGCTATCTCCTCTTCATATTTATTGTAATATCAGACAAGGTTTTATCAGTGTCACACAGAGATATGCTAATAACATACAAAAGGATTTTCTTTCTGGGAGACTCTGGGTTTAGATAATTTGAGTTCTTCTTTTAGATTTTATTTTTGTTGGATCTTATTAAATTTCTCCTTGTAATTGTTAACACATCTCATTCCAGCATATTGATTATTACCTCTTCTCCTTTTACCACACTGAAATTTTTAATTTTTTTAAACTACTTGGTAGAGTTTTTATTTCTCCTCTTTCACCAGATGGGTTATAGCTATGGTTGTATTTTCTTTTTTAAAATTTTTTCATGCTGCTAAGCAAAGCTAGGAATTTGAATTACTCCATTTGCAGAAAGAAGAGCTGACTGAGCCTGGCACAACTGGTCTGCAAAGCTGAAAGAGGCCTCTTCCACTGGGATGCTCACATGTTTGTGGATGCCCACACTCACAAAACAGAGAAGTGGTCAAAATGGAGAAGAAGATGACAATAATCCGTGGAGTCAGTTCAGAGGTTTCATAGCAGTCCCTGAACAAAGACAGCAAGGTGGAGCCATGCCAAGTCAAGACACTTAAATTTTTCTACAAGCAATCTTACCTTAACATACCAGCAGTCCTGTGCTTCTGTTTTGACCTGCTGGAGTATGTATAATTGATGTAGGGGCTGGGAAAGTCATCTGACATCAGCATAAGTAAAATGTTAAGCTCTCTCAGTTTCCAGCACATGATTTTTAAGACATTTTAATCCCCTCCCTTTCAAGTGTGGATTTATTGGGGAGGTCGAGGGGTCATTAACACTTCCCCTCCTCCATCACCATTAACAGGGTCCAACCCAGCAAAGACTGGTGTTGTTGGGTACTATGATTTCATTCACACACACCTCTTGATTATTTTTTTTTTCTTTCAGCCAAGTCTTCATCATCTTATTTCTTTAATAGTATTTGAAGTTTATAAATTGTCTTTCATTTAAATATAAACTGTTCAAAGCCCCAGTAAAAGACCTTACTGTTTCCAGCCCTTGTGGAGGTCCTAGGGGGAAGAAAGGATGTTTGCCCAACATTGTCTTGCTTCCTATTGCAAGGACCAGAGCCACAATGGAGAAGCTGTGTCACCCTGCTACAGCAACGACTGTACCTCGCTCTTGTGGGCACTAGAGAGAGGCAAGGTCATAATTAGGCAGCCTCTTGATGCAGATTAACAGAACAGATGAAACTAAACCAGGATAACCGGCACCATCTCAAACATGGTAAAGCAAGAATGCCTGCTGTAGAGGCAGGGAGATATTCTGACTACATAGCCCTCTTTGAAAAAAATCACTCAAGGATCCACAGTTTTATACAGCCAAATACCCCTCTGTGCGTAAATAACCTCATTTAGTCAGTGTCATTTTATGGTTATGTATACAAAGGCAGAAGGATATGACATGTTTTGCATGGGCCACAAAATTAAGCTAGCAAAGAGCGTCATGTGTGTCCGTTCTTTTCTGTTTTCTTAAGGGCAAGCTTGTTGACCTTATAGATGTAAGAAATGAGTTTCAGAGGCCTCCTGGGCATACTGAATCTCTTGCTTTCTGGAAATGGGGGGGGAAAAAAAAAAAACAAACCCCAAAACACAACCCTTGTACACAGAATAGATCAAGTCAGAAGGGAAGTCACTCCTGTTAAGTATTTTAATGCAACAGAAGCTGAAATTATGACCATATGACATGTAGTGAGTGCGGTGACACAGGAGAAAATGGCACATCACTGCAACATTAATTACTTAATGGCACAAAGCTGGTGATATAAAAACTGCTGTAGGTGGTCAAAGTTGAGTATAGTCAGGGTAGCACACTGAACTCCAAATATCTATTTGACATTCTGCCTCAGGTTAAATACTTTTTTTCCCCTCCCTTCCTGACACTGTCTGGTTTCTTTTTTATTCTTAGTTTTTGCTTCCTTCACAGTGTCTTGTTTTTCCTCAGCCTAAGCCTCCTGGGACAGACTAAGCTGGAAAAACTTCAGTTTGCTGCTATTTTACTCTGCTTTACTTAGCCTCATAAAGTTGCTTTAGAGACAGTCACTTTCTGGTGTATGAGGACAAGATGTCGTGAGGCACATAGTGGAACAGTAAACCCAGGCTTTGATCAATTGCCAGAAATGGGGACAGGAAGAGAAAAAGGGGGAGCTTTTTTTCAAATATATATACAGGAGTAAACAGAAGTAAAAGATACCACAGCTCAAAGGAAATATATTTTGGGTCAGATGAAGCCTACTAGACTCTTCCTCTAGAGAATACAAGTCCCCCTCCCCCTGACTCAGCCATAGAAACTAGCTACCAGCCCTGTTTATTGACACACAGAGGCTAAAACCTTCTGTGTGATCATCATGTTCACCCAAAGCCAGGGTTACCTGACCTTCATGTAGCTGCAGGCCATTGCCACATGATCTTATCTTCACGCACAGCTCAGGAAGAGCTCAGCTCTTCTGCTCCCAAAATGCCCAGCCCTTAGCAGTCAGCTTGGAGAAAAGGCCAGGAAGATACCTGGCAATTTGCTGAGCTGTTCTGGTCACAGTTTGGGGGGGTCCAGCACCTGCCGACACATACCTGTCACTCATCTCATACTGAAGTCCCTTGCTGAAGTGCCTCCTTCACACAAAGGGGATTGGAGGCAAGAACACACATGCTTTTCCTTTCTTTCTGTCTTTTAAATGTGACCTCCTGTCTCCTGCTCAGGGTTATTTATATACACTGGCACATCGGAAAAGTGACTGGCTATGTTAAGTACTGTGCTTTGATTTTAGCGGTTTGTGTAGCGTCCAAAAAACATGAATAAAGTACATTAAAAAAACGCTGGAAATTGACATTACATCTATGTTGATGTGCCTTTCGGTTGCCAAGAAAAGAGCAGTTTGGCTGAAGGATCCAACAAAATCTGCTTAGTGGGTCTTCCTTGGCGAGAGCCCACAAAGCAGACTGCTTTCATTCAGTACTCCCTTAATCACTGTAAAGAGGTTTCAGAGAGATTAATAATAACTAGTGCAGTTGTTACACCCACACACAGTGACTCAGACACACTGATGAGGCCTGGGGAGAGTCTTTACCTGTGTGGGCCACACAGACACATGCCAATACTTAGTCCAATAAAGTTGTCTTTCCAGCAGCATGAATGATAATCTTGGAGGTAGGTGATGACAGGCCCTGTCAAATAAGCCCCTATACTGAGACAGAGCCCAATATATAACAACGTCTCACAAGAGCCACATTAAAGGCTGCAGTGGAAACCTTGCTCTCTCTCTTTCTCTCTCAAATATTGGCAATGTTGATTAAAACCAAATAATACGTAGTCCCAGCATCATGCTGCACTGCACCGAGAGAGGACTCTGAGAGTAATGAGCGCCCATTTCGTTTAAATGAATTTTTGGACAGTCTTTCTCGAGCGCAGGGCTGAGGCAGCTGGCTGTTAATCAGACGCGATACAGGCAGGAGGTGATCAGACAGTGCTGCGGTAGCGGGGGTGCTGAAGGAGTTTTGAGTTGCTGCTGCCCATGATAAACTGATAAACTCAGGCGTGTGGATAGCCCTGGTGCTACTGATTCTGTGGTGGCAGGGTAGACACCACCTTGGGTTTGGATCTTTTTGGCCTTCTATTTACCTTATATTTTGTGGGGTTGGTGTCATCTCACCCCCTCTTTCTGACATAAAAAAACAGTGATTGTCATTTGATTAACCTCTCTGGGAAGGTGGGAGCGCTCAGGAATACACTGGCCAAGAGCATTTAGTCGGATACAGATTAGCAGAGAATAATAATTCAGTGGCCGTTACAGAGCAAGTTGCATCCAGCAATCAGAGTTGACTAATTATGGATTGCCTCCTGCTTCTAGCTCATTTGATGGGAAAACTCCTATTGACTTCAATGGCACAGGATCAAGCTTGATATGCCCAGCGGACTGTGGAAGCCTTGGACTAGCATGCAGGGCGGAAGCGAGCCAACCGTAACATTAGCTATGGAAATAAAAACCTTCCAACAAAAGAACCAGAGCTAAATTGAGGACAATTAGGATGTATTTGAGCTCTTCTTCCTACCTGCAATGTGGCAGGAGGCCAGGCTCTGAATGCATTAATTTTGTGGCCAAAAGCAAGTAAGGCAAGAAGCCACTTTGGAGAGGAAGAGAAAAGGCAGGTCCTGCTTGACTAACCTGATCTACTTCTATGACAGTGACCTGCTTAGTGGATGGGGGAAAGGCTGTGGATGTTGTTTACCTGGACTTTAGTAAAGCCTTTGACACAGCATTCTCCTGGAGAAACTGGGCACTCATGGCTTAGATGGGTGTACTCTTCGCTGGGTAAAAAACTAGCTGAATGGCCGGGCCCAAAGACTGTTGGTGAATGGAGTTAAATCTAGTTGGTGGCTGATCACAAGTGGTGTTCCCCAGGGCTCAGTTTTGGAGCCAGGTCTATTTAATATCTTTATCAATGATCTGGACAAGGGGATCAAGTGCACCCTCCGTAAGTTTGCAGATAACACCAAGCTGGGCAGGAGTGTTGAGGGTAGGAAGGCTCTACAGAGGGATCTGGACAGGCTGGATCGATTGTATGAGGTTTAACAAGGCTCAGTGCCGGGTCCTGCACTTGGGTAACAACAACCCCATGCAACGCTGCAGGCTTGGGGCAGAGTGGCTGGAAAGCTGCCCAGTGGAAAAGGATCTGGGGGTGTTGGTCAACAGCCGGCTCAATATGAGCTGGCAGTGTGTCCATGTAGCCAAGAAAGCCAGAAGCATCCTGGCTTCTGTCAGAAATAGCGTGGCCAGCAGCAGCAGGGATGTGATTGTCTCCCTGTACGTGGCACCGGTGAGGCCGCACCTCGAGTCCTGTGTTCAGTGTTGGGCCCCTCACTACAGGAAAGACATTGAGGTGCTGGAGCGTGTCCAGAGAAGGGCAACCAAGTTGGTGAGGGGTCTGCAGCACAAGTCTTATGAGGAGCGGCTGAGGGAATTGGGGTTGTTTATCCTGGAGAAGAGGAGGCTGAGGGGAGACCTTATCGCTCCCGACAACTACCCAAAAGGAGGTTGTAGCGAGGTGGGAGTTGGTCTCTTCTCCCAAGTAGCAAGTTATAGGATAAGAGAGGAAATGGCCTAAAGTTGCACCAGGGGAGGTTTAGATTGGATATTAGGAGAAATTCTTCACTGAAAGGGTTCTCAAGCATTGGAACAGGCTGCCCAGGGAAGTGGTTGAGTCACCATCCCTGGAGGTATTTAAAGATGTGCAGATGTGGTGCTTAGGAACATGGTTTAGTGGTGGACTTGGCAGTGTTAGATTAACAGTTGGACTCGATCTAAAAGGTTTTTCCCAATCTAAATGATTCTGTGATTCTATTCCATGAAAACCAGGAGAAACTTCTCCTTTTCTGCCCTCCAAGGGCTCTTCCTGTGCAGAAGGGGCACAGAATTTAATTCTGTTGGCCAGTTTACCTGAAGTTTTCTTCGCAGGTTATTTCTCTAATCCCTCCACCCCCAGCCCAAATCACACAGGAATTATTGCAGGAATATGGGGAGAGGGTAAATTCACAACAAAGTGTGCAATACCTTGTGCAACTGAAAACAGAAAGGATTGGTTTTCTTTCTTTAGAGAGGAAGTCAAAGAGGAATTGGACTTGAAATATTTTTTAAAATTTTTGTCCTTTTTTTGACCTGCAGAAAAACACAAATAGCTTCAATAGTCAGAATAATTTTCAGAACAGAAATCAGAGCATCAGACTCGTGCTATCCATCCCAAAGCTGTATTAGCTCACTCCCTCAATTTTTGCCATAAGGTATGCTGCTGCTTCAAATTCATAGTGTTCAATGCTGTCACTGCCTGCACTGTACACAGCTAATCGGTGCATTTACAGAGTGGCTGGGTAAGAGCAGTGTTTCAATAGCTAGCCTCCTATGTGCACGTATATAGCCTAAAATAAACTGTCAACGCAGTTATTATTTTAAATTCCCAGCTATTTGCCAGAAAAGTGGCATGCAATATATATGATAAAGTGTGTGAGTGTCTGCATTTATGGAATGTGGTTGTGCGAAGATATAGCTAATATTTTTTTTCAAATCTTTATATATTTATTGAAATTGGCAGCTTCAATTACCTTGCTTGGATGCAAGTTGCCTGCTTTTCAAAATCCTATTTCTCATGTGTCTTGTTCGTTTTGCATACGCCGTGAGAAGCCACATTGCAGAGGGTCCCAAAGAGCCTCTTATGGCACAAATGGCATGATGCATTATTGTGTACGGAAGCCTCTCTTCGGTGGTTAGCCTTAATCCGGAGTTTTCTTCAGTTGTCAAGGCTGCCCAACTTGACAAGAAGAGTTGTAAAATAAGAAACAGAAATAAGAGGCTCAGCCTATGGGCTTGTTTTAGTATGCTAGGAAGGAAGAACAAGTAAATCAGTAACGAGGTTAGAAAGAGAAAGGGGGTGGGGAGGGACAAGAGGCTAATATGATCAACAGTATACAGAAGGAAGCATTGCTGTTGTGAGATCAACAGTAGTTATGAGATAGAGATAATGACAGAACCATACCGAAGCCACATAAGGTCAGAGAATACCCATTGTAATGTTTATACATTACGACAAGGGTCAAGGACATGGCAAGGGAAATAGAACAACTGGTTGCAAGTCCAAATATTAGAAGGATAATCAAAGATCATGGTGGGGCAGCTGGTAGGATCGGGGCATGCATAGCAGAGAGCATGCGCTGTTCAGTGCACGGCGTGGAATAACAGTGACGTGACGGTTTAATGATAACACAACTGTAGAACAAGCTTAGCTTAAAAGTCACTGTCGAAAAACCTGAAAAAATAGCGTCACTAAAATGGTGGCAGGGGGCTAATTTTTATTTTTTCTGCATTCATTTATACCATCACTTCGTTTTAAGTGCAAACCTCTCTAGTAAACACTAGGAAGAATAATTTTTGAAACACTTACCATATTGGGACATGAATGCTACACAGATGTATAGTTACCAGTAGAGTTGAATGACTAAGTCTGCAGTGATAAAAATTTAAATAGTTTACTTGGGCATGTAGTCCATTTCTTTCCTCTCCATGAATCTCCTTGAACAGTCTATGATGTTACATACCTTATTCTTAGTTTTAACTTACTCTGAGGATAATTTCCAAAAACTGTAGGTTGTTTGTGAGCAGCTTTTTGCAGGTTTTCAAAAATAAAAATAAAAATCAAACTGCTTTGGATATAATGTGTTAGTCACATGGTATATCTGTGCCTCTACTGGATAATTATGTCTCTGAAAATGTGTTTGGTGCAAATTTCAGGGATTCCAAATCTGCTATCAGTAAATACTTAAAATATTGACTGTTTTGAAACACATTCTTGCCAGCACATTCTTCCTGCCAGAATATTCATAGGAAGCAAACATAAAATGGACACAAACACTGTCAAAGGATATTTATTTAAAAACCTGAAGAAATCTTTGCCAGATCTTTTCAGGTAACTGCAATAGTTCATGATCTTCTTCAGCCAAGTGGAGCAAAATCCATATTCTAGTTGTTTATTTGAGGACATTAACCAAAGCCATATTCCAATTATCCTTGCAAATCACTGCAGTGCTTAATTTTTCTTTTTGAAATTTATCTCCGTGCAAAGGAAGGCACAGAGGGCAGTTTCCACTTGGTCCCCTCTCTGCCCCACCTAACAGAGATTCACAGAGGATTTCAGGATCTAAGCTTTTATGTGCTCCCCTGCCCTTCCCCCTTCCTCAATGACAGCAGTGGGAATGACCTTATACTGAATGGGATAACGTAGGTAAAATGCCGTTTTCAGCACTTGCTGTGCCAACTGAAAAGACTGCTCCCCTTGCTGGCCTGTTGATACTGCAGTTCCTCCACTTACTGCAGGCATGGTGAGATGGGACAGCTATGTGGCACGTCTGGCTGCCGTTGACTGTGAGGGGCCTCAGGACCCCCGTACCAGTACAGACCTGTGAGTGGAACTGTGTCTGACTGTGCTGGAGACAGCAGCGAGGGTAACCTCCCACCAGCACAGTGGGAATGAGAAGCAGGAGCGTATCCATGCCCTGCCTGGCCCACTTTTTCTGTAACCAAAAATAAATGTACACACATGGTCTGCTGTCACTTCCAGACTGCCCTTCTGTCTTTGAGAGTTAATGGTGTGCGTATGCCTTTGTAGCAAATGCTGTATTGGGAATTAAAGCTTAGGAGAGTCCATGAAGTGTCGGAGCTCAGAGAGTCAGAGATATCCTTCTGTTTATCGCCATGCAGTAAGACTGGATTTAAATGCTCACTCTGAGATTCCCACTGCCAGCCTCCCCTGACCCAACATAGAGCTGGCCGTGACTAATTAAAAGAGAACAAATATGTCAGCACTGACCCTGAGGATAAAACAGAGACAGGTCTTAATTTCCAGTTTTTGGATGTAGAACTGTGATGAAATGGTAGCAGTGATACAGCGCTTAAGGATCCTATTAACTCTATTTTATACAGACCCTACACAAAATCTGATGGCATGAATGACCTCGACTATACTCCCTTTGCTCTCTAGCTATAACCCAATATACCCTGGTTGGGATCAATGCTATCGGCACCTTGAACAAATGCTATTCATCCTGCCATAGTTTCCTTCAGCAAGACAGCATATCTGCTGCCCTTGCTGTGACCAGTCCTTTAATTTTCTGGAGGGAGTCACCACCTACTACTTGCAGTCCCTCTAGTCCTTCCTTACCAAATTTACCTGCATTCCTGTATCAGGAAATTGCACCAAGGAAGCTGCCAGGACAGCATCATATCTGGTCTGTGAGAAGAGACTGTATCAGAATTTGTCACAGCAGCAAGCACTGTGATTTAGGAAACAAGAGGCAAAACACCAAACTGGCTGGTGATTCACATCAGCTAGCCTGGCTGAGCATATAACCCAGTGAACGGGGCTGCCAAGCTAAGGGAGCATAAAGCCGGTAAATCTGTCTCCAAAAGGCACCACAAGGTGCAAACTTCAGGCTTCACAGTCTGTACCACTGTCCAAGACTACAATGAATAAATCATGATGTTAGAAATTAAACTCAGCTCTCGGTTTGCCCAGGATGATGCCAGTCTGTGTCTGAGGCACGCCTGAGGGGACAGCAAGCCACAGGATGGTGAACTGAGCAATTGGTGACAACCAGTGCTGCCACCATACGCAGCAATCCTAAGCAGGACAACAATTCAGAGTATGTTCAGAGAAGAGACTGAGACAGCAAAATAGTCCAGAAATACATATGTCTCTGCTGTGATTCCTACCCACCCACCCACCCCACCCCAGTTTGAAACCTTCCCACAAAATCCTGAGCCCAGGTTGCTGGGAACATGACATACATCTTGTAGGACATAGGTGGCAGGGAAATGGCATGGGCTAGTGCATATTCGTCAATGTGTTTTACCCATGTTCGTTCATTTGCTCTTCTCTACCTCTTCTGGTCTAAGAGACTTTTCTCCTGGCATCAGCTGCTTCGACTCAAATAGTTAATTTTTTTTATAACCTACACAGCTTGCTTGTTTTAAGAAGAGGATGGGGCTATTTCTTCACCGTGTCTGGGTTTTGAGGAGCTACTTGCAAAATAAGGCAGAATTGAATTCGCACGCAGCAGAACTGCATGTGAGGGCATAACCCGGGCTTTTTGGTTGTGAAAGTCCAGAGGAAAAGTAGATAACTGAAATTCTTGGTTAGCTAAATAAAGAATCCAGGCTTATTAGCTACCTTCAAACCTGATTAAGGGGGTAAGCAAACTAATAAAAGTGCCACCTAAAAAGTCATTGTTTTTAAATCTCTTGAGATTAACCAGTTGCCAAACATCACTGTGGCCAATCATCCCTGTTATCTAAAGCACAGAATCTAAAGAGACTGGCAAGCCCACTGAGCTACAGAGGACCATGAAAAACAACATCTGTCCAGATGGGCTGTGTCCACAAGCTCAGTCAATTGGGCTCTACTCTTTCTGTTGCATAAAGCACACTTTCTGTCCTCCTCTCATTGATATTATAATAAATAAAAAAAATTACAATGGGCTTGTGTGTTGAGATCTCAGGCAAAATTTGTCTGCCAGTTCTGCTGGTGTCACTGTTTGGAGTGAATTGAGCTATTACAGCACCAAAGCTGACAGCAAAATTCAGCACCACGGAAGCAACACGTGCCTACTGTCATAGGCACAGCTTCTGCCCCTCTTTCTGGCCCATGTACTGCTTTCAGAAAAACCCAGCAGGATCGGGACATAACGTGTCTCAGATCTTTTCTTTCTTGTAACAGAATGGTAATTTCCTTATAAGAAAAATGTTGTCAACATATGGTCTTAGCAATGTGTTAAAGGATCTTAAAGAAATCAGCCTCCTTCTCCCTATAGAAACATGAGTGTATTGATATTTTGTTGTATTTTTTAAGCATAAATCATAGTGAAAAATAAACTGATAAGGAAAACATTTGTTAGGTACTTTCAGGCTTTTATTTTTTCTAGTCTAATAGTCTGCTAATCACTAACCAGGACTTTTAGGGGACCCTAACTTTTAGGGATAGAGTTTGCTATTTTGGTCTATTCCCCTAGAAGAAAGATATTTCTATAGCAGCTATTCTTAGAAGCATTTATGGAAGAGAGGGAGGGAGTCAACCACCAGTAGAGGAGTGACTCACCACAGCACTACTAATTGCCAACAAAAAACATCTTTTGCTTTGCAGATTAGGGAATCAGCTGCAGAAAAAAAATCCTATATATTTGAGAACCAGACACCGTGCACGATCTTTTGATATTAAAACCATATGGGATGGGTGCACAATCGATAACCAGTGACAGACAGACATCGGAAACTACTCCTTTCTAGGTCTGTATCTCTCCACATCATTTGCCTGCCAACCCAATTTCCCATTGCTATAGCCTCTTTCTCTATCATCCCTGCAACATCTGCTTGCCTTTGATTTTTCTCCTCTTCTGTTGTTCCATAGCTTGAAATACATTAAGTGAAAGGTAGCTAAGGGGTAGCAGGTAGCAGCCTGCAAAACTTTCAATTTCTAGGTCTCTGGCTAGGATTCAGGCAGGTCAGTGGCAACTGAAAGTTGTTACCACCTCATGTCTGCTTGGTGACCTCAGTGACATTAATTGCTGGACCGGCCACAGTGGCAATCTCAGCAGAGAAACCACCCACATTCTGTGCTGAAATCAGACCATCCTCTCCCCTGCAGAGTCAAGGCTGTGTCAGGGCTGCCTCTAGCAAGCCACAAAAACAGACACCTTCATCTTCCTCATCCCTTTAATTATGTTAAAATGGCTTATTATTCTTATTTTCCAACCAACACAAAGGTAGCATGAGAGCTGAGGCTGCACTGGCATGTATCTAAATATTCTGTGAGTGACTTAACAATAAGCCCTACTGTATGGGTAACTAAATAAACTAATTAAATAAATATGGGTATAGAGCACAGAGTGCTTCCAATAACACAGCTCTCTAGGTGACTTGCGTCCAGGGAAAAAGAAAGTGAAGAAAAAGTGTCCACATCTCATGCTGCAGCCTGCCTGCAGACAGATCATAGCTGTTTCGAGGAGAGCTGCTTTCACTTTTCTCCCTCTCCTCCTCTGTTATTTGTGGCCTGCCAAGACCAGGAACTGTTTTGTCCTCTGGTAACATCTTCTCTCTGGTCTCCATGTCTAAGAGAGAAACAACAAAGTTTGCCTGTCTTCCTTCCTTCCTCCCTTCCTTCCTTCCTCCCTTCCTTCTTCCCTCCCTTCCTTCCTTTTACTCTGCTGACTACTTTGCGAATAGTTTTCTTAGTGTAAGAGCAAACCTCACACCCCCTAGGAGAACTTACGCTAGCGCTAGAAAATGAAATTTTCCGTTTCAGAGGAGAACTGTACCGTCAGATTTCCATTAACATTTTATCCTTTTCAGTGCTCGTGACAAATCTTGCCATATTCTCTAGTTTGGAGGAGGAGCATGGAAAGCTTGCTTCCCCTCCTTCCCCCCCAAGAAACCTCAGCTGCAAATATGAGAGTTAGGCCTTTTTTTCTTTCACTTTCTTGATATCAGAGAAGAGCATGAAAATATGATCTCTGTAGGTAAAAACAATCAAAGGGAAAGCGAATTAAAAAATAAACCGTTATTTAAGGAAACAAAGAGCTGGCAATGTTTGAAACTACATCAGGGATGTTTAGAGCCTGCCTCGACATTTTACAGTGCTTGGGAATGGCAATACGAGTTTATATCACATTAACCAGGATTTAAAGGTCTTTCTATTTAAACCCACAAATCACAATTAAGCTGAATTTTATTCCCAAAATAATGTCATCCAAGTCATCTTGGTTAAATCTTTTATATTCATTGTCTCAGGATGTTAACTTTTTATAAAAATTAAATTAATTTACTTACAGATAGTTCCTATGAAGGACCAAGTCACAAACTTGATTTAGATATCTAAATCTGAACTTTCAGTGGTGGAAAACCTTGCCACATGGCCTTAAAGAGGGCAGATGAGATTTTTATTTAAAACACATCACTGGGGGAACATGTTCCTGACCTGGGTGTGTGAACTGACACACTGGCTAGAGGCAAGAGGCTTCTCAGTCCCTGGTATGGGTGATGCTCTGATGAATGGCGTTCCTGCAGCTTGGAGCCACAGAAACAGACCCAGGGCTCAGGGTCCACCTCAAACTCCTTGACAGCAGGTCTAAAGTGAGAAGGATGAGGTGGCTTACAAAGTGAAGGAACATCTCATCCCACCAATTAAAATCCAGGATAAATCATTTCCTGCAGACCTTCATCAGACTGCCAGGCCAAACTGAGCAGATCCATTCCTCTGCTATGACATCTTTTCATTCCTCAAGGCTCCTGCAGTAGAGGCACACTTTCAAATTCAGTCATCTAATACCGGCACCAGGTCCTCTGTGTGTTCACTGGGGAACAATTGAGAGTGCATAAGTAAGGAACATCTGTCTTTCCCTTGAGTAAACAAAGGTCTTTAGCACCAACACAGATATACTGGGTCAGACCAAAGAGACAGCTAAGCCACCACTCTGTCTTTGATACAGCCAACAGCAGATGTTTAGGGAAGAGCCAAAGAGTAGGACATTCATATCTAAATCTTCTTCCTCAGAAGATAGGTGCTTTTTCACCCATCACCAGTATATATATATATCACACGGAGTTCCTGGTGTGTCTGTGGTTTGTATGAATTTAGAGACCCCATTAGTTCGCCAGTCTGTCTTTGAACCCAGGTGAGTATTCAGTGTCTACAATATCTAAGGCCAGGATTTATGATATTTAACTACATGAGTACTTTCATGGGAGATCACTGTGAAACTGCAGGCACCTGTGGGAGACATGAGTGAACTTGGAAACCAGAGCACAGTGCAAGCAGAACAAGATTTCTTTCGCCCTTGTCCTGCACTCACTTCCTTTTTCTACATGGCAGACACGCTGAGCGCAGCATGGAAATGTCCCTGAAGTAGATGCCTATGTTGAAGGTCCCAAGCTGATTAAGTGCATGGATCAAATGCCACCCACAGCCCGTGAAGTTTTTGGATGTGGCCAGATTAAGGATATTTCTTATCATGGTTATCATCTACAGACAGGACTAACTGTCAGGAATCCAGCCTAAGCAGGGCTGGCTTCAGAGCTGCACAGGGTCTAAATGATGAAGAAGTTGGGCTGGAGATATCATTCAATCACTAACAGCCTACTGAGCAACTTGGCAGCACTCCATAGATTATACTCTTTTTTTCTCCTTAGAATTGTAAATACTTATGTGGAAAAACTTCTCAAATGTGAACATTAATAAGCTCAATTTGAGGTCACATCTGCCCAGTGATCACTTTTTATCAGTTCCTTGCATTGCACAACAAATCTGAACTCAGCTTGCCACGAATTGTCAGCAACAAATTCAGTACAGTTGCAGCACCTTGTGCTGTAACTGGGGTCATTGTATTATGCATGGACTCAGCATGAAGAGGGCTCATGTTATCTGCTGCAAAATAATTTTTCACAGATACGGTATAATGAGTTTGTGGAAAATATGATACCCAATTACAGGTTATAGAAAAGCGTTAGTAACCCTTTGAACCTTGTCAGGATAAGCATTCACTCTAGTTACTCCAGTTTTAAAAATGTGCCACTCCTCATAATAATATGTTTCTAGTTATGCTTCTGTTAAAAAAACATTATCCAGGAGTGGATTTTGAAGGTCTTTAAGGCAGTACACTCTGAAGCTAGTAAAAAAAATTGCAATTGGAGAAGGTCTTCTGTGGGCTGTGAAAAGGCATGCAGTCAAGAAGAAACAGCGTTTGGATGCATAAGACCATAATCTGAATGAGCCGTAGACTGGACCATCTTGGGCCATGGGCAGGGTAGGAAGCTGCTTAGGGTGGCAGACTGCTGGGATTTTGCCTATGCCTACTTTTTTGTCTCTGCCAATGGCTCCTCTGTCAGAGCCATTGATAACAAGGCTGGCTTCTCCTGCTGAGGAGGGGGTTGGACTACGGGCTTGGAGACAGCACAGAGACTCTTGGCAGAGTCGCCCTGCCAAGCTATGGCATTTTGTATCTCTAGCTCCAGGGTAGCAGCAACTGAGGCAGGCTCTTTGCCCGAGTCCTTACCCCTTTTCACAGAATCACAGATTTGTTGATGTTGGAAGGGACTTGTGGAGGTCATCTGGTCCAACCCCCTTGCTCAAGCAGGGCCACCTAGAGCCAGTTACCCACGACTGTGTCCAGATGGCTTTTGAATATCTCCAAGGAAGGAGACTCCACAACATCCCTGGGCAACCTGTGCCAGTGCTTGGTCACCCTCACAGTAAAAAAAGTGTTTCCTGATGCTCAGACAGAGCCTCCGGTGTTTTATTTTGCACCCATTGCCTCTTCTGTTCCACACCAGAAGTTGTCCAGGCCCAGTCTGGTCTTGGCCCTTCAATAGTGAGGTGGCTAATTCAAGGTTTTCTGCATGGCCCTGAGCTAACCTGGTAGCCCATGGCCAGAAGCTAGCTCCAGCCTTTCAATTGCTTCAAGACTGTGAACTTGAACTGCATAATAAAAATTAAACATGGTGTGTACAGATTCAGGTGAATATGAACAGATCTAGACAAATGTCATTGTCTTCTTTCTTCATCTAGCTAGCTTGTTTCTGAGAAAACTCCTCCAGAGTATAAAGGGCAAGCAAAAGCCATTTGACTTATATTCAGTTTACAAATTAAGTTGTTTTTATCCTATTTTTCAAGCCCTCGTTTATATCTGATTAGCTAATGTCACCCAAGAGCCAGACCATTTGTTTAACAGTAACTGCTTCCGAAACATTTGTGTTAGTATCCTTTAGAAAAACCAATGTCAGCTCTATAATGAAACAAAAGGTTATTATCATTCACAGAGTCGTGTAGCTACATTTAATGCTAGGTTTGATACTTGCTCTGTAGCTTATGGAAATGAAATTTCCTTTTTTTCTACATCAACAGCTTAAGAAAAACTCAACTCTCATAATGTTCAAGTATGTAGCAATACAGATGGGGTTTTCTTACCCTTGCCTTTACAAAATCCATTAAAAGATCAAAAAGATTTGTTTAGACTTGATCTTTGTCCCATAAATTCCAAGGAGCAACAATAAGCAAATAATTCACAGTAATTAACTGAGATTTTATAATAGTAGTGCACATAATAAACTATGTATGCTAGGAAGGTGTGATTTGCTCCTTAAATCTGTCTGTAGAAGTACTACACATTCCTCCAGATATTTAAGAAGTAATTCAGAAAGCTGTATGTTAAAAACAGAAAAAGAGCTTGTACTTTTTTTGTATCAGACTCACTGAACAGCAGGCCTGGTGCTCTTTCCTTTTCTATCCTGTCTTCATGTGCTTTCAGTTGATTTGCTTAAGACTTGAGATGGAGTAAAACCCCATGCATCTGGACAGGACCCCAACGAAGGGACCACTGCGCCAGGAGAAGCCCAACAATAACATCTTGATTTGGTATCCTGGTCTCCAGCCAACACCATCTCTGCCCTACCTCTGGTGCAAGGCTGCACCTTCCCTTTGCAGGGTACTGACCCTTTTCTCCTTGCAGGGCTGTGTGGGGAGGTTGGGCCAACACTCCCAGTTGTGCTGCCTTCCCAGCCAGACCTGTAACACCAGTGGTACAAACAGTTCACGTGGGTAGGGCACCCTGCCTGTAAGGAAATAGCCCACCACAAGAAACACAAGTTCTTAACAGTCCCACCCAACATGGTAGCCAGCACTTGGCCCACTCAAGGCACTTAAGATACTCAGTTATATTTAAAGGTAGCTTTCATTGACTTAGGGAGGAATACTGACCATTTTCTGCCTCTAAGTTTAGATAACAAGCTCAAATTCCCCAATGCATTTTAGCAGATACTATAGGCAAGTTTGATGGGATCTCAGCTAATTAATTGAGATTTAGTGTTTTTCTAACACTGGGGTGGACATTCAACCTTATTCCCCCCCAATTAGAATAGCTGTAGTAAAGGAAGGCATAATAACCTCAGAATTAATTGGATTTTCCAGCAGGCTGTGACAAGCTGTCCGACACATATTCATATGGTCCACTCTGCTTTTACAAGCTAAAGCCACAGACTGCAATTTATTGCTGCTTCTTGGGATTGAAATTAGAAAGAGTATTAATGTTGGAAGGAAAATATATTAGCAGAAACACTTGCTGGAGCTGAGAGATCTGCCTTTTGGCTGAGATCAATAACCAGAAAGCCCAAGGCTGATCTTTATCAGAATATGGAATGAATGCCTAGGAGAACGGATAATAAGTGCTGTCCAGAGATTTCATTCCCTTCCTACAACCATGTGAAAAATGTAGCCACTGGGTCCCACAAAATTATAGGCTTCATTTGGATAAAAACTTCGGTTTGCTTTTATTTAACTAGCAATAAAAATTTTGAAGCACTAAAAGCTGGAAACTGCTGCTATAGCTTTCAGCTGCAGGCATAACATGACTTGTCCTCACTGAATGAGATAGTTGTTGCAGTAACTTTGTTTCCCGAGGTGTTTATACAACACCTAACACCTGCTGGTCCCCCAGCTCCACAGAGGACAGTAGCTGCTTCTCTGGTGCACCAGTTAAGTAACCATAGTTCACAGTGGTTCACAATCTGGCACATTAAGACTCCACGATTACCTCATTGGAGCAGCAAGCAAAGGTCACGCATCCACAGCCACATGGATTTTTCAGTATTAGTCCTGAATGAGTAGGTATGTATTTTGACTCCCTTGCAAACAGGCTGAAGGAAAGGGAATCACTGCCTGCTGGCTTTCTTACTGGGAGATCCCAGAGGATGAACTCGAGGAATTGCTCCTCTTCCTTGAGGGCTGTGTCCTGCTGAGCTCAGAGCCATGACACCTTCATATGTCAAGGGAAGTGGGATGTGTGTGACCTGTGACACTTCCAGAAGGCTGGGGGAACTCATCCAGTTAGGAAGTTCATGCCCATGTGCAGTGCTAGACTTGCCATGTGTTCATTTGGATGCGTCTGTATGACCAGCTGAAGAAAACAGGTCCAGACTGAGTGGTGCCTGCATACGTGTCTGAACAGAAAGGCTTGGACTTGGCTTTCTGATGCTGACCACCCTACAGCCACCCCACCCATGTTTCTGTCAGCTGATGACTGGCTTTTCATAATGTGCTTTTTCTTACGTGTATGTGTGTCTCACTCTGAAATGTTAAGCAAAGCAGAGAAGGTTCACCTGAGAGATCTGCATTATTTATGACCTTCTTTATAATTGAAGGGACTTGCTAGACATGCACATTCAGTGACAGGCCATTGAAGGCAACAGTTTCTCCTTCAGTCATCCCAAAGTGCTGGAGTCTGTATACCTTTCTGCTGTACAGACTTTGCCACAGGTCCTAACAAATAAACCCAGAGCAACTCTAAAGGCACTGGGCAAATGAAGTGGAGAGACATTCTTGACATGGTGAGGAAACCTTGCAGGAGGCATTCAGATACCATACTCAATTTATTACCTATGATTTGCTTATGCTTTGTCATGTAATGTATCCAGAGAGAAAGAACAGATAATGTTTTAGTAGTTCAAATAAAACAAAGAATATGCATACAGCCTGACTACCCATGCTCTTGGAGCATTGAGATAGTGAGTCAAAATTAGCAAGTGATAAAATGAGTAATATGGGAAGGCTCAGAGGATTAGGTAACATCCTCAGAGGAGCAGGCCACTCAGGATTCAAACTGATGTACCACTGCTTTATACTGTTCATACAGACTGTGAATAAGGATGATGTGCTATTCACAGTGGGCACATGGGAGTGTGGGGGGAAAAACCCCAAAGCACACTTGATTTAAGCGTGTAGGCAGATCTGTTAGCTGAGCTTGCAGAGAGCGGGCCTGGTGATCTTGTTATAACTGCAGAGAACAAGTCCTCTGTCTGGAAACATAGTTAGCTACTGGCACGCATTTTCCCTCCACAGTACCCCGACATAACCGGGATCCTTAGGAAGCAGTTTTGTGAGAGGATGATAGATGACTGCAGACCTTGTCCTGATCTGAATTGCTGAGTTCATGGCGACTCAAGGCTGACATCTGATGACTGACCGCATCCGTGGAAGTGCCCTGGAAATCCCTGTACAGCCCGTGCGAATACAGCGCCCGGCACTGGTGCCTGCCGGCGTGCCTCTGGCAAGCTGCCGCAGCCCAGACCTGGGAGCGAAGCGTGCCTTTGCGGTCCATAAACCACGGGCACCGCGCGTGGTCTCTCCCAGTCAGCACTGAGGCTCACTGATTTGAGGAGACAATAAGCTGTAAGTTCCATTTTCTGTAACATATTAGGGGTCAAAACCTTCAAGCTGAGCAGCTCTAGCAAGCACCTAATTTAATTAAAAGATATATAGAGAGAAATAAAAAGAAATGGTGAAGAAAATCTACCCAAGTACAAACGCAGCTCAAGATTTAGGATTTTGAGAGTAAGAGATGATTGTGGCCCTCTCTCTTCAATCACAGCTCAAAAAATAGCTTGAACTAAAAAAAAAAAAAAAGGGAGAGAGAGAGAGAGAGAGAAAGCAAGCGCCTCCAAAAGTCGGTGTTTATTTGAAACCAAAACAGTTGTTTAAATTAATAATTTATTTGCATTCCCACAGGTGGGCTGTGAGCTGACTAGTGCCCTAGTGCCTGAAGGAGCTGAGCCCCTGCAAAGCCCTGCCAGTTGTAGACACTCCCAACTTTTCAGGATCCAACCTAATTCTCTCACCCTCTTGTATAGGTACTGGAGACTTTCTAGATTTTTCAACATCTCAATAACAAGTTGTAATGATGTATGAAAGAACAATATCACTGCCTACAGAACAACTAGTGAGTTAAAGTATTTCAGTATCATTTCACTGAAACATTGTCAGTGGAGCCCAGCAAATGCAAACCTTAACAAACATGACAAAAATAGCAAGAAATGAAGGTCCTCCTGGAAAGAACACAGCTACAAGAGAAACTAATAAATGCATTTGCTATGAAGTGACTTTATTTTTATTTCAACACAAATAAAAGGGACACAGAAAATGCATTAGTAAGCTTCAAGTTATATTTCTTGTATACATAAGTGCTGGATTTTATATCAAAGCTAATTGTTTCTGTATTTTTTAAATACTTGAGTGCTTTTTAGTGGAAGTGCACTAACATTGATATTTTCTATAGCAGAGATGAGTAGCACTGCTAAGTGGATAACAAATGCTTTGCTCTGTATTAGAACCCTAAGTATCAGCTAATTTACAGGCTTTCAGAAAAAGTAGGGCAAAAAAATGGAACAAAGTTAATTCATTTTTTTGCCACAGTGCAATTTTAATTTTGCTGCCCATCTGGGATTTTGCTCTGCTTTGAACCAAAGCTGTACAAATCAATGTGAACTGTTTTATAACTTGTTAATTGTTCTGTCTACCTATACACATGCATAACAGAGGAAAAGAAATGAAATGATCAGTGGTTAATTACATTACAATTACTTTTACCTCTTAAATGATTTAATCTTTTACAATTATACTGATACTTATCAGGAAATTCATGTGCACTTAAATAATAATTTTTCAAGGAAAATTGATCATTAACTGGACTATATTCTGTAATTTTCATATTTTAAGAATAACTTTCATTATTTCACATAATTTCTTATTAAGCCCTGAAGTTTTGGGGAAATACCTATTTGCAGCCATATTTAGCTGGGGAGCATTCAGTATTACTTTTAACTTTTGGTACATTACAAGATGATAGTTAAAATTTTGTAGAAAATGTAATGTCCTTTAACTAATATGAAGTCAGCAATCGATAGGTATTGAAGCCTATCAGTATCGAAATGTCTTGCTATCTCTAGGTCTTGATTCGTACCTATATAAAAACATTTCCTGAGGCAGAAAGAAATAAATGTCTATTGAGATGAGAACACCTCAGAACACCTTTAGAAAGGTGTCAAAATCGATAGGCCTTGATGCCTATCTACATCAAAAGGTATCCCTATCTACAGGTCTTGATTCCTACCAGTATTGAAAAGTTTCTTGAGACCAAAGCGTTTGGATTCTTATTGAGATTGAAAGGTACTGATGCCTATGAATATCAAAAAGTCTTGCTATCTATAGATCTCAATACTTACTCATATCAAAAGCAGTCTCTATATCGATAGGTGTAGATGCCTATTGAGCTCAAAAGATATTGATATCTATCAATAGACATTGATGTCCATCTGTAGGTGTTGAAATTGATAGGCATGAATGACTAATGGTACTGAAAGGTCTCACCGTTGATATATGTTGGTGCTAACTATATCAAAATTGGTCTCAAGACTGATAGGAACAGTCACCAGTTGAGATAGAAAGTTATCTATGCCTACCACTATTGGCCAATACCTATAGATATCAATCTATAGGTGTCCAAACTGATAGGCATTGATGCCCACAGATATTGAAAGGTCTCACTACTGATAGGTCATGGTGTCTAGTGATATCAAGAAATTTCTTGAGACTGATAAATGTAGATGCCTATTGAGATCAAAAGGTATCAATGCTTATCTCCAGGTATTGATACTGATGCTGACAGATAGGTCCTGAAATTGATAGGCATCGGTGCCTGTCAATATCAAAAGGTCTCACTATCTATAGGTCTTGATGTCTACTGGTATCAAAATCGGTCTTAAGACCAATAGGTGTAGCTACCTATTGATATCAGAAGGTATCTATGCCTTCTGATATATATTTATCCATCAATAGCTATTGGTGTCCATGCCTAAAAATAGGTGTCTGAATTTATAGGCCTCAACACCTATTGATATCCAAAGGTCTTGCTATTAATAGGTCTCAATGTCTACCAATATAAAAACCAGTCTCAAGACCAACAGGTATAGAAGCCTATCAAGTTTGAAAGGCATCAGTGCCTATGAATTTCATGTATTGGCTCTCTGTTGGTCCTGAATCCTACTGATATCAAAGGATTGCTTGAGACCAATAGTATAGATGCTTCTCAGGACAGACAGGTTTCAAATGCCTAACTGCAATAAAAGCAGATTCATTGAAATGTATGGGTTCTACTAAAATTAAATTGACTGTAAGTAAACATGACTTGGTAGCATCCTTTTTGAACTATCAGCTGGTGATGATTTGAAGATGACTCAAAAGGGCAAATCCAGATATATTACAATATTCCATGTATTCATAGAATTCCTATAATTCAGGCTTTGTGGTGGACCAAAGAGGTTTTTGCTAACTGCCTTGAGAAGACCAACCAGACTTTTGAATGGCCAAAAACCTTCATAAATATTCTGAGGTGCCCAAAACCGTCTGTGCATTGGAAAATTGCTTGAATTTATGCATACTGTAGTCAGCTGTGAAATTGTCTACTCTACTTTGCCTATTTGTTCCTATTTAAAAATTTACAGGTAATTGTGCATCTTATTTCCCCTGGAGGGCTGAGAAGTGCTGCCTTCTGTGTCTGGCTGTGTTGTTTAAAGATGTCTTCACTGTTTTCGGCAATACAGTGCCAAAATTTCGTTTCATTAGCTGCAATGGCTCTCGTATCCTAGGACTACTTTTGTTAACACTGTATCATACTGCGTGGTGCAACAGAGAGGTACCTTCAAAGCCAGAATGGCAAATTTAAAAAATTCTCCATTGCTTCCCTTATTTCTCTTACTCTTCAACTCCTCATCATGTACAAAACTGAAAATTTTAAAATACATTTTAATTAATTTAATGTGCAAGCCATTGTAGCACTCTTGTTTTAGATAATTTTGCCTTTGGGTTACCCTAAAAATAATAAATGTCTTAGGTAGCAATTTGTACTGATTCAACTAAATTAGTGTAAAGGCACTGGGAGTGGACATACAAATAATTAAAAATCAGTTGAAGACAGATAGCATTATTGCATTATGGCTCAAGTTCACCGTCTCTATCCTTCTGCAAAGTGAGAACATGTTACATGAGCGTTTTTCCTCTAGTCAGTGCTGTCACTGATGGTTTAAGGCAAACCATTTGACTTCGCAGTGGAGCGGATGAGGCGTGCTCGCACAAGCAGCACAGTAAGTGCTGCCCTGAGAGCAGTAACATCCAGCAGAGACTCGGTAGCAGTCAGGTGAAAGAAGGGCCAGTGGTTACATATAAAAACGACACAACCCTTTCTACAACAAACCTCTAACCCCAGTTTCTGCTGCATTGCACTTTCTCACAGGCCATGAGCACAAAGGTAAATGGTTGCTGCAACTCAGCTGATAAGCAGTTACTGACTACTCTATGGCAATTTATCCTGAGCCTGGGTTTCTGACCACAAGTCGGAGGTGTTATTGTTGGTGAAAATATTTACTAAAGACCAATCTTTTCATGCTGACCACCTTGAAGGAGTGTAACTGTTAACAGGTGCTTAAGACAGTCCGGGGTCGGGGGGAAGTATTATTTCCACAGGCTTTTCGCTCTCAGACCTTTATAAACACCCTGCTGGCTCCTGCCATCATTATCCAGCACCCTCTGCTTTCTTCCTTGGCCCAAGCCCCTAGAATAAGTTACCATTCCTTTGTCAATGTGTGCCTGAGTACACATACACACACTGTTCATAGTTCCCATGATCTCACTGATCTTTGGCCAGGGCCCTACCTCTGTGCTTGGTGGTCCTACTCCAGACTTTGGGAATTGCAGAGGAATAAGGGAAGGCAACTCAACCTTTAAAATAAACACTCATAACAGGTCACGGATCTGCAACCAAAATGTCAGCTGTAAGAACAAAGAGACTAATTTTCAAAGGCAAGGATAATGGACAGATTTCTTTTTAATGCTTCTAATTAGACATAATTTTCATGGGTCAGTCAAGAAAGATGTGGCAGAAGAAAACTCTTTCCCTCTCTGTAGTCAAAACATTAAGAGAACCAGAAAAATGACAGAAGGAAGAATTGGAGGCTTCTTCAAAGTAAATGGCACCAGTGAATAGCCTGAGATTAAAAAAAAAAAGTCATGCAATATATATTTGAAAAAATGTTCTCTTAAGAGTAGGACATACTATTCAAGAACCATGTTTTAATTCTTCTCCACTATTAATGACATCAGAAGAGTTTAGAGGATAGACTGATGATTCATGACAAAAAGTAATATAAAGCATAAAAGATATAGAACTAAAAAGTTCTTTTTATTCCTTTTATATATGTCTGCTGTATGGAGTCAGCTTTTTCAGAAATAACATATAAATAACCCAGCAAACATTATTGCTGTTAAAGCAAGCTTTGCTCTAGCATTTAAAGAAATATGGGGAGATTTTCAATGTATCCTTTAAATAATGGGAGTTCTGTTTTTCGGTTTCATCTTTTTGTCTGGCCAAAATTATTCAAGGATAAATACTGGTTTTGCTAGTTTATTCTTTCTGTAAATCTTGGAGAAACATGCTTCAGTTGCTTGTAAACCACTTCCTTTTGGTTAAAAGCCCAGATTGATAAGTATCTTTTCTGAACAGCAGATGACTAAAAAAAAAATTAAATCAGAGGATTAATGCCTTCGTCTCAATTCGCAATGTGCCCAGGGAAGAAAACTGCCTGACTTAAATGTTAATGGCAAAACTCCGTTGACCTCAACAGGCCAAGACTTCAGTCCTTTACCATTTTGCTGATACGAAAACTCAAATATCTGCATCTTTTGATACAAAGCCAATCTCAGAACATCACAAATTTGTGAACATCAAATAACAATCAGTGAACAACTACATTTGTTAACTAAGCAAGCATTTACAAATGAAATCAATGTTCTCGGACATTTTTCATAGTGCTTGCCTTTCATTGTTAGCTGAAAGTAGCTTTCTTCTCTTGCTTTCAATATGTTTGTCTCCTGTGCACCGGGGCTCAGCAGTGAGTGAACACTGTCACCATGTGACAGCTTTTTGGGGTCTGTGTGAAATGCCTGATGGGTTCAGTGCAGTCCCAGGGAGCTGCTGTCTACATTACAAAAAGTACGACCAGAAATGACATTAATTAACAGCTCTGGGAGTTTCCAGGCAGCCAAGGACTGAATAAGCTGCAGATGATGGAATTACTCTGGCACTTTTGGGGTAGCCCCTTTTGGCCAGGAAGGCGGCTCATTGGTGAATCTGGTGTGAAATCTTGCACTGAACTAACACAAACCAGTGAAGGATTTTATTCTCCAAGGATGCCAGCCCAGTACCTTTCATCTCCACTAGAAATATAGCGAGTTGCACACAAAGAAATGGAGGAGAATAATTTCTCCTCATTGTCCCAGCAGTTTGGTTAGACATTATTTTACTTCACAACATGGCTAGTGGGCGTGAGCTCTGAACTCTCAGCCCCGGGGGTAAATTAAGTGAAAAACTCATTTTAGAAAGTAGCACATTAAACTAAGAAAATGCATTTGTAAATCTTTCCCCTGAGCTCTGAAGCAGTCTTCCTGGGGCTGGCACAGCCTCAGCGTAATGGATGGCTGCACAGCTGCCTGGCAAAAATCGCAAGCTCTCCCGCTTGCATGTGTGCAGAACAGGAGAGGAGCAGCAGACTGACCTGAAAGCTGCTGACACCACCTCTATAAATATGCAGCTGACTTCTCTCTCAGTTTTCTTCATTGTCTCAAACAACTGCTGAATGATTTTTCAAGTAAATTTCACGCTATTCTTCAGACAGCTCATTCAGCTCATTTGAATTTATTTATCCATTCCTTGCTAACAGAAGTGGCAGAGATGAACAACTCAATATATACAGCAAAACAAATGTACAAAAATGAAATTCTAAAGGAAAGGGGGGGGAAAAAGAAAGATGTTATTGTGTTTCCTTGATCCTGCTGGCAAATCCAGAGGAAAGTAGGCAGTTCTGCTTTTAGATGATGGTTGAAAGAGGTATTATGACAGAGCGAGTTCCTCATTTCTGCAGCGTGCCATTCACCTGCCTGGGCACACAGCCGAAGACATCACTACCTGGAAAGTTCATCCAACATTCAACTTCTGTGATTCTTCTAAATTTCATATTGTAATAACCCTCACTAGACACTCTAGCATCACTAGATTAGAATATTTTACATATATATATTTGTTATCTTGGGGAGAGAATTAGTATTTTCTAGTAATGTAATTTATATGAATGTGAGATAACTTCCAGCGTGCAAGACTCACACTGAATGTATCTGAAGCTAATAACAGCTATGAACTTTACTTATTTGTTATCTCCTAGAGGTAGATTACACTTTCTATTAATAAGAATACGAAAAGATCCACAGTTCTGGAATTGTGCTTCAACATAATACCCTTGATAGACATTACCCAGGTGCCAATTTTCTTAGTCACTGTAAGCAGGTAGCTCAGCACTGATGCTGTAACACTGTAGTCTGTCAAATCTCTGCTCTCTGAGCTTCATCCCTGTGGAGCAGCAACTGCTGGGAATCCTTCATTTACCCACTTGGAGGAAGAGGAGCCTATTGCTTCGCCTAACAAAATCTCTGCAGCTTGCCATGCCCAGTGGACACAAAGATCACAGCTTGCATCATGATGTCTAGATTATACTGCAAAAAAAACCCAAACCAAGAAACCAAAACCACAACAAAACAACCCCGCACCAAACAAACCATAAACCCCAAACCAAATCCAAACAAGCAAGGCTGTTATAAAAAGGAAAAGCCTGGATAAAACTCAGGACTCTTTTTCCTTCCCAGCATCTTCCTTTTGGTTTCTCCCACTTCTTTCCTGCTGCCTGTGCTGCTCCTGAACTCCTCTCCTGGTTGCCTGTTGGGATCTTTCCCACTCTCCTCTTGGAGCTACCACTTCTGTTACGGAGGAGGCCGATGCTCTTTGGTCACTTGGATGCCATGTTTCCTCGTCGTTGCACCTCAAAGCTGAGGCCCGCTCTGCTAGGCCTAAGCACGGAGCGCCTCTTCGCATTTTATACTTAAACAGGACCTTGTCAGCTCCAACAACTTACATCTTTTCTGAGTCATTTTGAACCAAACGCTTCACTGGGGACACTTAGGACATGAAAATGATTCTGTCAGTCCCACAAAGCTCAGTTATTATAGGCAAATAATAGTCACAGACCAAGTGCTGCTCTGATTCCCCAGGGGTTCCACTAATGGGCAGGGATCAAAGGGAGCTCTCAGGGCCACCAGTGCAGAATCAAGACACTTCGAGTTGCACTGAAGGACAATAAAAGGGTTCATTCAGCTGTGGACACAAGTCCTGTGCAACTACAGCCATTGTTTTTTACCTCTGGCTGTGGAACAAGGTGGGGAGGGAGAGGAGGGGTCACACGCTTCTTTTGAGGGGTCTGTGAAACCCAATTAAGGAAAGCTAAGCCCATAACTTACCTATGGCAAATTTCTTAAAGGGCTCTCGAATTGACAAAAGCATCAGTAGTGCTGGATTGCATCTCTCTGGGATACAAGCCCATCATTTTATTTATTTGTAGTGGTCGTTATGTTACGATGGCTCTGTGAACAGAGGTAAGGGGGTCAAGGTGTACCACCTTTGGGGGTGGTACTTGTAGTAGAGCCCCTGAGTACGTGATCACTTCTTTCTTTGCTTTGAAGGCCATGCTGCTATCTTTCCCTCCGATTTTATCCATTTTATTACTATCTTCCAAAGGAGGAAAAACCCACAAATTATCCAAGCACTTAGACATCTTTAGATGTTACAGTTCAATAGCAGTTTATTGCCATTTTGGTAAATTGTGCTCAGCAGTGAGCCACAATTAAATGAAATCTTCATTCTAAATGTCTCTAAGATAAGGGTGTAGATTTACTCTCCTCAGAATACTCTATATCTTTATTAAATGCACATGTCATTACAACATAAAAAGATCGGCTCCTCAAGCAGACTCTGAAAGATGGCTACATTTATTTTGCTCTCTTCCTCAGATGACTACCAGAAAAGCCTAGAGCAAGATTCCATTCCTAGTAAATATTGGGCAAACTGGGAGCTTTCTCCTTTTGCAGACCTACCCCATTCACTGGCACTTGGCTTGTAGGTTTAGTTGAGGGGGAGGGATAAAAAACACACAAGCGAAAAAAAAA